>NC_140235.1:8512612-8962612 GCF_949987555.1 Borostomias antarcticus
CGTTTTGTTACGTTCGCCGTGAGTTCAGACACTGTGTCTTATTTGCTCTTATTCTCTCTTGCACGCTCTCATACTCCTGTTTGTTCTCATTCCCTCAGACTTCTCTCTCTCTCTCTCTGTCTCTCTCTATTCCTCTTCCCACAATTTGTATATATTCATTTATTTATTTACAAGTAGGAGAAGGCCATCTTTAAGTCATCATACAGAGTATCACTTGTCAAGTCAGAGCTCCAAGTATAGTAATGAATAAAGCAGAAACCGGTGCACTACTATTGTGTTACTAGTGATTCCTGCTCACGGTACTGCACCATGTGGAAACTGACCAGGCTGTGAAGAAGCCTGATCTCAGGAGAATTAAAGGTCAGGATAGTATTCACTAACGATGGTATTCACTAACACCAATTCAGGGAAGAAAGTGCTGATAAGAGGTTGAGTATCCGGGTGGGAGTCACACAAACACACCTGCTGTCAGGACCGGCACTCTGGACCGTCACTCATTCAGCACACAATTGAACAGAGATGTTGTTATCTGGCCCCTTTTAGCCGTCCTGGTACAAAGAGAGGAGCAGGCGCATAGTGCTGACAGAGGAAGTTAGCGCTGGGCTTGTGTGGGTGTGTCAAAGGGCTGGCCACAGAGGCTCTCCAATGAGAGACAGTGGTGTTGGAGCAGCCAGGGCACGTGGCTCACACGAGAGGTGACAAGCTAGGCCACCAAACAGGACAGCCTAAGGTAAGACACCTCCGATTTCATTCTCCTGCTTAAATACAAGGAAGGGTATTAGCCTTCCTACACACACATAGAAGAAACTGTACAAACAACTAGTTGGACATTGCTTAGTATCAGAGCAGTATCTCTGGCCAGTATCAGAGCAGTATCTCTGACCAGTATCAGTATCTCTGACCAGTATCAATATCTCTGGCCAGTATCAGACCAGTATCTCTGACCAGTATCAGTATCTCTGACCAGTATCAATATCTCTGGCCAGTATCAGAGCAGTATCTCTGGCCAGTATCAGTATCTCTGGCCAGTATCAGAGCAGTATCTCTGGCCAGTATCAGTATCTCTGGCCAGTATCAGTATCTCTGGCCAGTATCAGAGAGGTATCTACTGTAACTTTAGAGACTCAAAGTGTTGGATACCCTCGTGGGATGAGTCACTATATGATTAATAGCACGATCTTTTCCAAAGATTAGTTTATACTGTACACTAGTAAGTTACACACAAATCAGGTCATCTGGAAATGTACCATAGCAATATGCTTTGTGTCTTTTGAGAACAACCACATCACCAACATTCAGTGGCCTAGCTCCACCATTCGCAATCTATAGTATGGGACAATCAGTACCATTCATTTCACATCTGATTTGGCTCAGACATGTCACAACAAATATGTTCATTTAAATACATACATTTACAAACATATGAGCAATATTACCACAGTCCATTGATGTAACTGCAATGCTTAACTGTCAAAGCTGCAAGCAAATGTGTAGGGTATTGAGTTATACTTGTAGGCCTATATGTCAGAGGTGACTTCTATTCGAGTAGAAGTTTGTTGTTGTTGTTGTACTCCAAGGCCCTGCATAATTTAATTTCATGTTTGTGTTTGTACTGAACCTGCTTTGGATACTCACAGTTGCAGGTGAGGTAGCTCCAGTTAATAGTTGTTTTATTCAGTATCACACTGCCCTCAAGTGTTCATAGTTCAATGTTCATTTTATACATCAGAATGATTAACAACCCAGAGGTAAACATGTGGCTTAGACACATGGATGCTGTCCAGTCTTGAGATGTCTAGCCTTGATGGAGTTTAAAAAAAAAAAAAAAAAGTGTCTCCAAACACACCCGAGTTAATTTATGAACATTTCACTTTGATTCTTCCACGAGGTTATGCCTCTTCCAGGAGTGTCCAAGTCCACAGAGAGAGAATGAGCATCACCAGCTGTAACCGGTGAGGGATCCTGCTCCACAGTTCACCAGCGCAGTCAGGCAGCTCCTCCCCAGCTGGGTCACTGTAGATCTGGTGCTTCACCTGGGACATGGGGCCTGTAGTTACAGTGGTGCTGTGAGCCCCTGTGTGATCTCTGCCAGTCTGTTCCGTTGTCTGTACCCAGCCTTACTGTACTGTAGTATGTAGCTGTCTATGTGCTGGTATGTAACGGTAGAGCCCTCAGTCCACACCACAGCTTGCATGGCCATCAGCACATTTACAGCCTTTGTAAACACAAAGAGGCAAGAGGTCAAAGTGGGGTCACACTCACTGTTTGACCTAATCTCTATGATAGTTTTATTTAACTGGCACAAAAGAACACCATCACACAACAGAAGTGAACTCTGAACTAATGCTCTAGGCTGGATGGTGTGGTTATGACCAGGGACGTGCACAGATAGACACGAGGTGGTGCTAGAGCACCTGCCCTTTGCCCTCTGGACAAGGCAAGTGCCCTTTTGAAAGTTACTTCTTTTTTTTCTTTAAGTGTAGGCCTACTGTATGTGGCCCATGGTGACATCGATCAATTCTCGACTAAAAGCGTGTAATAATAATGCCCCAAAATGCGTTGTAATTTTGCCAGCCCCCCCCCCCACACACACACCGTGCCCCTCCCCTCCCTCTCTTCCGTTGTCAACGGTAAACGCGAAAAGCGGACACAACGGAGGCGCGCTACTCCTCCACTGCCCTTTCCCCATCCAGAGTGCTGACAGCTAACCAGGTAACTAACACATAAACGAAACGAGTGTATTGTTTGCCCCCTAAGCCTCAGTTGCAAAACTATAACTTTCATTTATTTGTCTCTGTTGTGAAGTAAGTCTCATATAGCGCCAAACAGCTGAGAATAAATTAGCCGACTGCCCACCTGCTTAACAAGCTAGACGCTAGGATTTAAATGGATTTAACGTAATGATGATCACCACACGACCAATGTCGGTCGAATTAGTTGTTGGTACAGCATGTGAAGCTATCAGTATACTTAAAATGATACAAAATACAAATTATCTGTCAGCACCCCCCTCCCCCCCGTCAACATCTCGCCAAGCAAGGTGCCCTAATTTTTCACTGAGCACCTGCCCCCCAAAATGTCTGTGCACGCCACTGGTTATGACCGATGATGTCAGGCTCATACAACGAGACGGCTTTCTTTTTATTTCACTCAGTTATTGATTAAGAAGACTTAGATGACGTCAGTATGGATGACCTGGGTTAATCTGTAATGGAGTCCATAGTCCAACAGTACTGGCAAGAGAAGTGAGCTCTTCAACTACTTGCTATTTTGCAGATATTGTTTGTTTTTTAGGGATCACTGATTTCATTTGTATTATTTACTTTTAAATTCTGAACAAACCACCATGTTTGTTATGAGGAGACACTGTACATGCAGTAGTTTTACCCCTATCTGCTGTCTGTGCTTGTTTGTCATCATACACTCCATAAGAAGGTTTTTTCGCCTCTGTTAAGATTGTTTTATACAGGAAAACAGAAGCTCAACTGAATCACATCAACTAGGTACATTAAATGTTATTCTACCAGTTGAAATATAGACTAATTGATACTGTAATTAACTACTACAATTTTAAAGAGAGAAAACACATACAATAATATTATGATTAACTAGGTTCTGAGCCCTATGTATTAAGGCAAGCTACTGTATGCTCACATGTGCGCCATCACCAAGAGGCATGGCAATTTAGATATATTCTCAGCAAACATGATCAATATTCATGTATAATGACATATACATATTGCATGAAAGTGCAAATGAAGTGTTTCTTGTGTAGTTTTTTGTGCAGATGTGAAGTGTTGCTGTTGGGTTGTTGTTTTGACAGTGTATTAAAATGCGGTGGTCAGTGTGGAATGTTCTCCTGGCTTCCCTGACCTGTAAGATGGACATGAGCTCGCTGCAACAGAGCTAATGAACAACAAGAGCGCTGTTTTAAATCTCTAGTCTTTGATCAATACAGCAGCGTATATGAACATATTCTTATGATGATAACTCCACTATTTCCTCCCAGAGAGGGAGGACACAGAGCTGAGATGCAGTAAACAATATACAAAGTAAACATTTGTTTAGGGCCCCGCGATTTAGAACTAGGAAGGATGATTTTAAATTGTGGACTCAACACACTGGCCCAACACACTTTAATGTTTGATTACCACTGACTGGCCGGCCTGGTTAATGTTTACTGTGACTGCCTGTCTGCCAGATGTAGCTAGTTGCTACTGGGTCAGATAGGGGCAGGGGAATTGGGGTCTGACATCCAAACAAGATTTGTGGGCCCCACAAATATTTTTGCGCCCCCCGCATAACCCCCTGAGATGGTTTCTGACCAGAACAGAGGTCCCCAATATATACAGATTATAGACTTTTTGTTTAAGGCCCCCAAAACCCTTGGCCCGGCCCTGCTGAGATATCTATGGTATTCCTCACAGACTTGAAGTACACCAAATAGCCTCTCTTTACGGCTACCGTTTAAATCTCGCTGGGATAGACCTAATGAAAATCAAGCAGATTGTTGTTTTTTGTATGTAGTGTCTTTGCTGAATCCTGTACGGTTTATGAACACACTGATGATGAACCCCCATGTTTCCTCCCAGAGAGGGCGGGCGCTGTGCTGAGATGGCGATGGTCTGCCTCACGGACTTTGAGGAGTACGCTAAAGAGCACCTCTCTAAAGCCACCTGGGACTACTACGCAGCTGGAGCGGATGAGTGCTGCACCAGGGATGACAATCTTCTGGCCTACAAACGGTACTTACCTGGCCTTTAACTACAGCTCCCACAATGCACAGTCACATTAATTCATTCCCTGCATTATTGTACATGGTACCCGTACCTTTAACCTTTAAGGTGGTCCTCTGGACATGCATACTATACTGTCTGTCTGTCACTAAAAACTTTTCCAGCAATGAAAATCTTTTACTTGCAACTTTTAAATGAAATGTCAAAATCTTACATCATGGCTGAAAAGTGAAACACAAACGAAGGCTTTGTTAATCTAGAGAATAAAACGTCTCCATCCTTCCTCAGGATCCGCCTGCGTCCTCGGATTCTCCGGGACGTCTCTGTGAGTGACAGCAGGACGACGGTCCAGGGCACGGAGATCAGCTTCCCCGTGGGCATCGCCCCCACCGCCTTCCACTGCCTGGCCTGGCATGAGGGGGAGCTGGCCACAGCCAGAGGTCAGGGGTCACCTCGTTATAAGGTCATAACTATCTCACCTACTGTATATGTAGGATCGTATAAGGTTGCAGTGGTAATGGTTTACATGGCTCATTGTGAATAAGTGACATGTTGATTCCCGACACCAGCTAGAGAAGGTATGCCTGACCTAATCTTGAAAGGAAAAACAATCTGAGCTACATCAATCAATCAATCAATCAAAACTTTATTTGTATAGCGCATTTCATACCCAGAGGCAACACAATGCACTTTACAGAGAACAAGGGAGGTGGGCAGACATCCCACCCCTACATATTCCAGAGGGAAGCAAAAAAACAGTAATCACCCGGGGGCCAGATAAGTGAGCTGTAAAAATTCTTCCCTGACCCCTTTTAACGAGGCGATCGAGCAAGCTCCTGGAGTATGTTTGTCTACCGGCTAAGAACATTCATAGAGCAATAAATAACATTAAATTACATTTTCAGAGTAAGAGAGGCTAATAACATCATAGGAGAGACATGCCAAACACTGGTGTATGTCTGTGTGTGCGTGAATGTGCCTGGGCCCAGATAGAGGCAGGGGTCAAGGGTAGGATCGGGGTAGGAAAAGGATACGGACCCGGGTTAGGGTGAGGGGAAGGGGATCTGAGCCCAGGACTGGTGTATGTCTGTGTGTGTGTGAGTGTGCCTGGGTCCAGGTAGAGGCAGGGGTCAGGGGTAGGGTGGGGGTAGGAAGAGGATACGGACCCGGGTTAGGGTGAGGGGAAGGGGGTACTGGGCCCAGGCCTAAAGCCGGAAGTGGACTGTTGTATGTCTACATGTTATTCAGCCTGTCAGTCTTCCTCCTCTGCATTCTTAAATTCAACCACTAGATGGCAGTGTAACACTACTATGGCTCAAGACTCGGAGCGAAGACTGTTAATTAACAGCTGTCTGTTTCAAGTTGTTGCTAATAATAGCTGTCTGTATCAAGATGTTACTCATAACAGCTGTCTGTTTCAATGTGTTACTAATAACAGCTGTCTGGTTCCCTCTCTCCCCAGCTACTGAGGCGGTGAACACCTGTTACATCACCAGCACCTACTCAACCTGCTCTGTGGAGGAAATCGTGGCAGCAGCGCCTAACGGGTACCGCTGGTTCCAGCTATATGTGTACCGCGACCGGAAGCTGTCGGAGCAGATCGTTCACCGCGTGGAGGCCCTGGGGTACAAGGCCCTGGTTCTCACAGTAGACGTCCCCTACACCGGTAAACGCCGCAATGACATCCGCAACCAGTTCAAACTGCCGCCACACCTGAAGGTCAAGAACTTTGATGGGGCGTTCCAGGTAATGGTAAATAAACACATTCTCTCATGTTCTACAAGCACTTCCACACAATAGCTAATGTAGAGCTGAAGCAAAACAAAGCCGAGATACATTCACTCATAGGTCCCATGCCAAATGAGTGCTCTTTCCGTGAGATACAGCTGTGTGCATGTGTGTGTGCGTGTGCGCGTGCGCGCGCGTATGTGTGTCTGTTTCTCTCTACGCGTGTGGTGTCTGGATGTGTCCGACCGGCCCTGCAGGAGGCGGCGGTGCCCGAGGAGTACGGGATCCCCGCCAACACCTTGGATCCGTCCATCAGCTGGAAGGACGTGTACTGGCTGCAGTCCCTCACCCGCCTGCCCATCATCATCAAGGGCATCCTGACCAAGGAGGACGCGGAGCTGGCCGTGGAGCACGGCGTCCAAGGCATCATCGTGTCCAATCACGGGGGCCGGCAGCTGGACGGAGGCCCCGCCACGGTAAAGCTACGCTACCGCGAGCTACGCAGGCTACACAAGGCTACGCAAGGCTACGTTTGGCTACGCAAGGATACGCAGGCTACGCAAGGCTATGCAGGGCCATGCAAGGCTACGCTAGGCTACGCAAGGCTACACAAGGCTACACTAGGCTACGCAAGGATACGCAGGCTACGCAAGGCCACGCAAGGCCACGCTAGGCTAAGCAAGGCCACGCAAGGCTACTCAGGATACGCTAGGATACGCAAGGCTACGCTAGGCAACGCAAGAATACGCAGGCTACGCTAGGCTACGCAAGGATACGCTAGGCTACGCAAGGATACGCAAGGCTACGCAAGGATACACAAGGATACGCTAGGCTATGCAAGGATACGCAAAGCTATGCAAAGCTATGCAGGCTACACAAGGCTACGCAAGGTGACATTGACACATCCTTGCGTAGAAAGGTGTCATGAAAAATGTTTACTGTACGCAAGCATAAGTGCTATTTCACATGAACTAATAGGGGCGCTGACGCAAGACAGCGACCCCAGTGCGCTCAGAGAACCAAAATACTTCGTAGAGCTCCGTTCACAGCCGCAGCAGCGTAGCTTGTGTGGAGTATGAATCAGGCCTAAGGGTTTGCGGTGTGAAATGCGCAGACTTTGTGTTCACATTTTTTACAGATACAGGCGCTTAGAATAATCTGTCATGAGAACCGTACACTGCATACTGACATGACAGTCACTGTGTGAAAACGCAATGTTTTCCTTGGTTTGTCCTTGACAAAGCGTGAGACTTTCCTCTCCATCCACCTAGCTGTGTTTCTGCGTCCCTCTCCCCCTCACAGATAGATGCCCTGTCCGAGATAGTGGACACGGTGCAGGGCAGGATCGAGGTGTATCTGGACGGGGGAATTCGCACAGGCAGTGATGTGCTGAAGGCCGTGGCCCTGGGTGCCAAGTGTGTGTTCATCGGCAGACCGGCCGTGTGGGGCCTTGCCTACAAGGTGACAACAATCAATATATGTCATGGGATTGTGGGGGGGTTTCCAAGTTGCCAGGTTTGAGCCTTATGCAAGTTCACCCAATTAATAATATTAGTATGTTTGTAGATTTTTCGTGTGTTTATTACGTGATGACTCAGACTGACGGTTTCAGGGTGAAGAGGGGGTGCAGGAAGTACTGCAGATTTTAAACGATGAGTTCCGTCTGTCCATGGCTCTATCTGGTGAGTGTCCCTGTTCTGTCTGTCCATGGCTCTATCTGGTGAGTGTCCCTGTTCTGTCTGTCCATGGCTCTATCTGGTGAGTGTCCCTGTTCTGTCTGTCCATGGCTCTATCTGGTGAGTGTCCCTGTTCTGTCTGTCCATGGTTCTATCTGGTGAGTGTCCCTGTTCTGTCTGTCCATGGCTCTATCTGGTGAGTGTCCCTGTGAACTCTATGGACCATATCAAAATCATAACACCACATTCATATCTTGTTTATCTGCATCTGTTTCCTTCTAGGGTGCAGGAACGTGGCTGAGATCAACAGAAATCTCATTCAGTGCTCCAAACTCTGACCTGAGAGCACGGGGGCCACAACCAGCAAAACAACCATGACAACAGAACAACTGAACTATCTAAATATACATTTCTGAAAATGAGTTTCAAATCACAAAAGATCTCTAAAGAAGAGAGCTAATATTTCCTAGTATTTCATTCAGTCTGAATATAAGAATGATGCCTGAAAATACCTTTCATTTCCTAAATATAATCAGCATTCATATTTGTAATCATTTGAGATGTGAAATTGAACTAACTTTGAGGTCATAAGATGGCTGCCATCTGATTCTAACTTTAAAGCTACAGTATGTAACTTTTGTGCTACGAGCTATGAGCAAGTAGAAAGGGAGAATTCCATCTCCCGGGGTAAATTCAGTCAGCTTCACATTCACGGCTTGGGTGCACCCACACTCAAATTAAGCCATAGAGGAATGCCGTGTGTTGCTGATTGAATCTCAACACGCGCACACGTTTTGAACCAGATGTGGCCATGCTTTTTTATGCTCTGGTGTCGACTCAACATCAAGTTATAAGAATTATTATAACTAGCACAATCGACCCGTGTTCGGAACGGGCCAATTGCTTGCCGTCGCACGGTATTACTCATCCAAACAACTTCACACATCGACACCGCGCTTCCTTGTGTCCTGAGCAATACGGTTGCCGGATTTTAACTTCACACAGTGTCCGGTTCCCGAGAAAATGGAAAATAAAGACAGATACAGAGACTCCTTCCATTATAGTTGCTGTAGTCCAGAGCCAAACAGTGGTCTACAAAGACAGTTTTCCATGAGGAGCTCATTCACTCGATTCACCAGAGCAATATTTAATTGTTTAAAATCTTACATACTGTAGCTTTAAATAGACAGTGTGTCTCCAGTAGCAGGTATGGCAGTGATAATGGTGACTGAGTAACTGAGTGACTAAGTAAGTGAATTATGAGATGGTTTTGCGTTTAGATCAGGAGAATAGGGTCTGGGGTGTCAGATGTATTAATCGCCAAACATTGGTGGGATTGAGTTGAGGTAATAAGTGCAGTGAGGGAGTGTGGGTTACAGGACATTACACTCAAACAACAAACGCTGTCAGATGCTTTCAAATTTACAAGGTAGCTTACTATTTTGAAGTGTACTGTACCTTTAATACCTAAAAGAGTGGTGTTGTGGCATTCCAGTCCCTCATCCTGTGATGATCAGTGGTTTGATCCTGCATCCTGCAGACACAAGGAGATGAGAACTGAATGACAGAGTAAAATTGAAGTTGAAGACATTCTGCCTCTGGTTTTTCATTCAGTTTTGTTCAATGCTTTTGTTGTTTTTGTATGTGGCTGTAAGCCAGCGCACCACAGATAACATTTGTCAGGTTGTCCCTCCCTCCCTCCATTGAATGTTGACTTGCATTTCTCTGTTGGGACCACAAGAGGCAGTAGTTCCAGCACTCCAAAAGAAGAAAGAAGGAGGACACCAACTGATCTCCACTGCACAAGTAGAGTAGCAGTGAAAGCATCGGACTCCGACGCAGGAGATCGGGGTTCAAGGCCCGGTAGGGATGATTCTATGGGACTATACCCCAAACCTCCACATGTTCATGCTTTCACTCCAACCTTTTCCCAGATAACATACAGATCGATCTCTATCGGAATCAAAGCGACAATCTGCTGGAGTGTTTCTACTGGGGGGTGTCTAGAGGGGAACCGTTGTTAAACAGACAGAATTTCTGCTGGCGAGTCGGTAGCGTTCTCATTTAAATTCACAGTTATTTCAGTGGCATGACTAGCTTCCGTCCTACCAGTCGTAAACTGAAACAAGCCAGCCACGCACATAAGCCAGGCTGGACCTGGCCTGGTTCACTTTCAGTTACCATTTGGTATTACCAGTTAAACCATGGGTTCATGTTAATAGAACAACATATAACAAAACCATGATAGCTGAATTGTTTAGTAGTTTGCAGATTCACAACAGTGCAGTCACAGAGGACATGTATAGACATATCAAAACTGTATTTGACTGCATTAGGCTTTACAACACCTACGGTGTCGAAACTAGGGTGGGGAAAGCCAAGACACGGAAAGAGAGAAAGAGAACTAACACAGGAAGTCACTGAGGTCTTGGTTGAGGTAGAAAAACGGTGCTGCTCACCCCAACGTTGCGAGTGTGTATCCAGCTGGTGCAATCCTCTTCTGTTCTCGGAGCATCTGAGAGATTACTGTGTTATGCTAGGCATGCATGCTGGAGGGGGGCCAGAGACCGAGTCTGTTGAAGAGAATAGTCTCAAGGTAGGTTCTACCACTCTAATCATGAGGTTCTACCACTCTAATCATGCTGTAGATGGGTTCTGCTTAGACAAACAATCAGGAATAAGAAGTTAACCGTGCTAAGTGTACTGTAGACTTGAGTAGAGATGAGTAAGTTATGTGGAACGCTGATGTCCTCTGCAATTATACATCATGTACATACAGTATATATACTTTTGGCAAGTATGACAGCAACAATATAGGACAATGTAGCAATAAGCAGTACTGGTAACCAAGTCATGGGAGAAAAAAAGTGAATTGAGTGAAGTCTGTAAATAAATGCCAATCAATTGCAATTCCTACACATAGTGGGTTAACTAAGCATCCAGGAAAACACGTTGAGACGGCCTATGTGTCCATGTTCTGATTCAGTGGTCTTGTCATATTACTGACCTGACTTCAAGCTGCAAAAAACAGCATGGTACTCGTCAGTTTCATTTCCTACTTTAAACATCCTATTTATAGTGAAACTATTCTAATCCCTTGTTAGGCCACCAAACGCCACTTGCACACTGTCGTGTTTCTGTGTTGGTTCTCTACGACCAAAACACTATTTTCTCTGTTAAGGAAATCTTCACAAAGTGAACAGCGTCAAAGCCAGCGAACTAACCCAGATCACATGGGGTAAGGTGGTTGTGAATCAGTTTGATCATAATTCCTAGACTCACAATTATTTTTCAATTGCTGTACAACACATGCATTCCTGTAGTCATCAAAATACTGTTTAATGTCAAGTCAGACTCCATCTGAGAATGTGAGTATTATTTCAGTACAACCCATGACATGGGGACAAACATTCACAGGCATTCATGTAGCAAAAGAAGTGAACTGAGGATGTTGTCTCTCATGTCCTGGTCTCTCCCTGTGGTAGTGGGGATGACAGCGGGCCGGGGCGGCTCCACCGCAGGCTGTCTCGTCTGGGGAGCAGGGGCCATGCCAGAGACCCCCCCAGACCTCCGGCCCAACCAGACAGACCCCCTACCCAGCCTCCGGCCCAACCAGACAGACCCCCTACCCACCCTGACAGACCTCCAGTGCCACCGGTTCAAAAGCCTGCTACGCCAGCGCCATCAGAAGTGGCTTCTAGACCCGTGGAGACCGACCCCAAACGCCCAGACGTTGCCCTGAAACCGAAGCACCCCCCTCGGCCGCTGAACAGAGGATTCAGCAGCATAGAGCACGGAGTCGCCATCCTGCAGGTGCACCACCGCCCCTCCCACGCCACGCTGGCCCCTCACGCCACGCTGGCAGAGAAAACACACCACCGCCCCTCACACGCCACGCTGGCAGAGAAAACACACCACCGCCCCTCACACGCCACGCTGGCAGAGAAAACACCTCAGCTTTACATTTCTTCCCTTTTCTATTAAAGCACACTGTAAAGCTAAGACTATCTATATTAGTGACTTAGACTTGAGTGCAATGGCTTAGCCTTTGAAGCTGCATCTCAACATGCATGCATTGAGCATTATTCCACATTGTGCTTATTCTAAAGGGCTTTGAGCAGTTCCGCGGAGATGAGACGCTGTGTGACGTCACCCTGGTGGCCGGTGACAGCAGCGACAGGTTCCCAGTGCATAGAGTCATCATGGCCGCCGCCAGCGACTACTTCAAGGCCATGTTCACCGGTCTGTATCAGGCGATCAATCGTCCATCAAACCTTCTCTTGAGGTTGATTAAGCAGATTAAGGAGCAGACACCTCTAACTCTCTCTTTAAGGTTCTGTAGATACTTAAATGTTTCTTAATATTTATATGTTTTTCAGGCCTTTGCCATAACTCAATAAATGTTTGTCTAAACTGTTCACTCAAATCTATGGCTACCACTAAAAGAGGAAACAGTTCCAGGCTAACTTGGCCAACTGACTGTTTAAACCACACTTCCCTTTTCTGTCTTTCAATTTTTCTTTGCAACCATGATGCATTTGCCCCAAATCTCAACTAACATTATCAACATGTTTAAATTCAAAGAGATGTTTTCCTGTGTGTTTTCCAGGGGGCATGAGGGAGCAGGAGATGAGGGAGATCAAGCTGCATGGGGTGAGCAAGACAGGCCTCAAGAACATCCTAGACTTCGTCTACACGTCCCGCGTCAACCTGTGTCTGGCCAACGTGCAGGACACCCTGGAGGCAGCGCACTTCCTGCAGGTCCTGCCCGTCCTGGGCTTCTGCAACCAGCTACTGAGCAACGAGGTGAGCGGAGTAGAGCTGACAGAACAGGAACCGAGTACCGGGAGGGAATAGGGCAGGAATCGAGTACCGGGAGGGAACAGGGCAGGAACCGAGTACCAGGAGGGAACAGCGCAGACAGAACATCTGAGGGGTGTTCTTTGATACTTACTGACATCTCTTCCATTTCTGTTTTCCTGTCTGTGGTAGATCACCATTGATAATTGTGTGGAGGTGGAGCGCATTGCCACGGATATGGCCCTGGAGGAGGTCCAGGTGAACATTGGGGGGTTTGTGACTCAGAACCTCTCTGCCCTGGTGCAGAGCGGCCGCTACCTGCAGCTGTCTGAGAGCAGCATGGCCCACGCCCTGGCCAGCGACTCCCTCAAGGGTTTCTCTGAGATGCAGCTGTACCGCATCGCCCGGGCCTGGCTGGACCACGACCCGCCCAGCCGCCTCTCCTCCGCCTACGCCCTGATGCGCCATGTCCGCTTCCCCCTCATGAGCCCCGACGAGCTCATGCAGATATCCCAGGAGGACGAGGGGGGGGCCGAGGGGGGCGCCGTGATGCGCTCCCAAACCGCCTGCGTCAACCTCCTCTTGGAGGCTAGCAACTACCAGATGATGCCCTTCCTGCAGCCGGCCCTGCAGACGGAGCGCACGCGGATCCGCTCCGACACCACCTGCCTCCTGGCTCTGGGCGGCGTGATGCGCCAGCAGCTGGTGGTGAGTCGAGAGCTGCGTCTTTACGACGAGGAGAGCCGCCACTGGAGGGCGCTGGAGCCGATGGAGGTGCCCCGCTACCAGCACGGCGTGGCCCTCCTCGGGGGCTTCCTCTATATCGTCGGGGGCCAGAGCACCTACGACACCAAGGGCAAGACGGCCGTGGACAGCGTGTATCGCTACGACCCACGTTTCGACAGGTGGCTGCAGGTGGCCTCGCTCAACGAGAAGAGGACGTTTTTCCACCTGAGCGCCCTGAACGGGAGCCTCTATGCCGTCGGGGGCAGGAACACCTCAGGAGAGATAGGTGAGGCACTACGGCGTCAGAGGCTCGCAAAAGCTATTCTTCCATGGACAAACATTTTTTTTAATTATTAGTATGCTTTTCACTGGTGCACCTATGTTTGCTATGAAGGAGAAGGCCTATGTCTTTTTTAAATCTCTTTCAGACACAGTGGAGTGCTACAATCTCAGAAAGGACGAGTGGGCGTTGGTGGCACCCATGTTGGAGCCCCACTATGGGCACGCTGGGACAGTCCATGGGGACCTGATGTATGTCTCAGGTTAGATCCTCCATTCAAACCTTCCATTCACCTTCAATTTAGCAAATAGCTCTTTGTGTGGCTGAATTAATTCATTGTGTGCCCCCACAGCTCAACAACTCTGATAGACTAGTTCTAGGTTGTTCTACATCTGAACTTGGTTGGTCTCTTTACCGTTCTTCCAGGATATACTAGTGTCTCATGCTGAGAAGAGAAACAGAAGTTGCCAATAGTGTATGAGTCTCAGGGCCAGTTCACACAAAGGTGGCGGTTTCTGAGTAGCATTTTTGTTTACCCAAAGCTCACGAGAGCGTCCATTTCATGTGCTGACGCTTTAGTTTGGTCTAGTGAAGATGCAGCTGTGGCCAAAGAACAGGAGAAACACTCTGGTGTTGTGGGAGGTTGAGGGGGTCTGATGGTCACAGCTCTCTACATTCACAGCAGTACACCACATCCTTCCTGTTCAGAACACGTCTCTTTATGCACCACTCTTTCCGTCTCATCCATCCACTACACTGACAATAGTTTCTCTTGTCCTTATACTTCTGGCACTGAAAAAGTGAGGTGGTACTCTCCGGGTAACTTTTTCAACAAAAAAAAAGAATTTCTATCTATTTCTGGAATTTTAGTCCAACTATTAGCTAGTAGTGCTACTGTATAATGACCAGTCAAAGTTGCAATTAACTTAAGTAATGTACGCTACCTACAGATATAACAGATGTATCATAACACACTGCAGCCAGCTTGGATGAATCATTCCCATGGGTATGGCCGTATATTACAATAAACCCTGTTTCACTGACCTGATCCAACAGGCGGCATCACAAGAGACACGTTTCAGAAGGAGCTGATGTGTTACGACCCCCGAACGGATCGGTGGAGCCGGTTGACCGACATGACGGAGCTGCGCGGCCTGCACTGCATGTGCACCGTGGGGGACCGCCTCTACGTCATGGGAGGAAACCACTTCCGGGGCAGCAGCGACTACGACGACGTGCTGAGCTGCGAGTACTACAGCCCGGAGGAGGACCAGTGGACGGTGGTGGCGGCCATGCCGCGGGGCCAGAGCGATGTGGGCATGACCGTGTTCAAGGGCCAGGTCTACGTGGTGGGCGGCTACTCCTGGAACAGCCGCTGCATGGTGGAGATTGTGCAGCGCTACGACCCCCAGCGGGACGCGTGGGACCGGGTGTTCGACGTGCTGGAGCCCCTGGGGGGCATCCGGGCCTGCACCATGACCGTGCACCTCCCAGAGCTCTCTGTGGACGACGCGCACATACAGGACTGCCCGCTGCCCACCGCCATTAAGATCTGAGCACCCAGCAGCAACCTTTCTATGGAGGTTTATACACTTGCTTGACTGTCTAAAAGCTAACGTTTCAGCTCTAAAGGGAGCTTCAATGCTGTAATTTGTCACCTTTTGTCAAGCTGAGCTCAGAAAACAGATTTAGCATGAACTGCATTCATAAAAAATGTATTACAAATATGCCTTCTAATTCCCAATTCCCATCTTTAAAAAAAATTAAAATTATAATAATACCTTTTGCATTTTCACACTTGAGTTTCTGATAATTTTATTTTGTACATTACACTTTATCAGTATACAGTTTACTTGATTGAAAGTAATATATACAGTATGTGTATAAGTAGCTCTTGAACCTGCAATTCAAAGGTTTAACTAGAAACACACACAAGTCAGCCTCCACTATGTAAGAAGAGCGCTAGTGAGATTATTAAAGCAATGCTGAAAGCTACATCCTTGGCCTCAGCCGGCAGATAAGCCCTCGCTGGCCCTGAAGAGGCCTTGCCAGGCCAAGGATTACAAACAGCACCAGGAGCTGAGCAGCTGGGGCAGGACAAGCGCAATACCGCAATATTCACATCATAGTTTTTACACAGCATCTTTCAGCATTCTGTATATAGTATGAACCGCACTCACATATCACCCTGCACACACAGCACACACACACATACAGCACACACACACACACATACAGCACACACACACACAGCACACACACACAGCACACACACACACACACAGCACACACACACAGCACACACAAACATTACATTACACACAGTTTTCCATCAGCTGGCCCAGAAAGAAGCCCCCCCCCCCACACACACACTCCAAAGTATCAGAGGGCGGGGTATCCCTCTCACAAGGGAGAGACCATCTGGGACACACTTCCTCTGACCAGACCCATCTCCCCAAACATGCTCCTCATGGGCTGGGGCAACATCTCCTATGCCACAGATTCCATGGGGCTGCTGAGAGGTGCCATGGCCCAGTTCTGGACTAGCACCTGAAGAACCCCCCCCCACCCCAGGGGGACCAGCACCTGAAGAACCCCCCCTATGGGGACATGAGGATGCTGTGGCCACAGGGCTGATCACCCAATCAGTCAGCTACTAGACATCCTCAGCTTGCAACAGGCCAGCTGTCAGTTTAGGTTTGGTATGCAGCCTGAACGGCCTCACTGAACATTCTCAGTATTTCCTTTGGGTGTTAATGACCTACAGTAGTGATTGTTGTATTGCGATGATTATGTCTAATGTAGCCTTAAAGCTGCTGGGATGTAATGTATACCTGGTTGGATTTTGGTTAGATATTATGAGTTAATGATTTGGAGTCTAGTTTGTCTGTTGGAGCATTATAATTTGGTGTGGAATGTTCAGTTGGTCTTTTCCTTTATGTTCAACCTATACAGAGATCATCCTCTGAAATACTGTGTCTGTGCCCATACTGTCACCATTCCAAATATACTAAGTAAGTTGTGCAACACCACTGCTAGCATAGCACGGTGTAAAGAGGCACATTTCTATCTGGTAGGCGTCACCTTGACTCCTCCTAGACTAGTTTCCTTGGCGTTATCTGTAAACGGCCTTGCTGTGCGTGGGTATAAAACCTGCCTGCCCAGTCTCACACTCTACCCAGCATGTATAACTTCCCACTGTGGTGTTGAAGATTTACTCCAGTCTTCCAGCACTCTCCTCTGTGGACAACCCTGGTCTTCCAGCAGGCTGCTCAGTGGACGCCCTCGTCTTCCAGCACGCTGCTCAGTGGACCGCCCTCGTCTTCCAGCACGCTGCTCAGTGGACCGCCCTCGTCTTCCAGCAGGCTCTCCAGGGTGGAGCAGAGTGTTCCTGAGAGGAGCAGGTTCAGGGTGGAGCATGTCTCTGGGAGGGGAGGTGTGTGTGGTGACGGGAGCCGGTGGCTTCCTGGGGGAGAGGCTGGTGCGCCTGCTGCTGGAGGAGGAGAAGCTGGCAGAGATACGCCTGCTGGATAAACATGTTCCGCCACAACTCATACAGGCTTTGGAAGGTTAGTAGATATTTTTCAGAGCATGCTCACCCTGTCTATTCCGTGCTGACAAAATATCAATTTATGTGATAGGGTCTGAAAATGGGGCCACATGAGGTTGGTGGTGGCTGACGACAGAAAACCAGCCATTAAAAGATCGAACATTGTGAATCAAAGAATGTGAACATGTTGCTGGCCGGTGGTGTGATGTCTCTGTTAGACTGCCGAGGTGAGACCAAGGTGGGTGTGTTTGAGGGGGACATCAGGGACAGCGGTGTCCTGAGAAGAGCCTGTCGGGGGGCTTCCACAGTGTTCCACACTGCCGCCATCATCGATGTCCTTGGGGCTGTGGATTACAGCGAGCTCCATGGGGTCAACGTCAAAGGTATGGCAGTCATGTGAGCATATAGTGAATGTCCTTGTGCTTATAACTTATGGCCAGGCAGGTTGACACCAATCCAAGGCAGCTCTATTCAAGGACAACTAAAAAGCTTTTATTAAGGTGGTTTAACACTGACTGATCTTTGGCATGTCTTCATCAAGGAAGAAGACTTTATAGTAACTTAGTAAGTGTTCGAAACCTGTTATATTTTTCTTCTAGAAAAAATATTTTAGATTGTTAGTAATGGATTTTTCAGAAGTATACAGTACCTGAATCATGCATTTTCCCAGGGACAAAGCTCCTTCTGGAAACATGCATCCAAGAGAATGTGGTGTCCTTCATCTACACCAGCAGCATCGAGGTGGCGGGGCCCAATCCCAGAGGGGATCCCATCATCAATGGTAACGAGGACACACCCTACACACCCTCCCTGAAGTTCCCCTACAGCAGGACCAAGAAGGAGGCTGAGCAGGCAACCCTGCACGCCCAGGGCGAGGTGCTCCAGAACGGCGGCCGACTGGCGACCTGCGCCCTCAGGCCCATGTACATCTACGGGGAGGGCTGCCAGTTCCTCCTGGGTCACATGACCAACGGGATCAGGAACGGGGGGGTGTTGTATCGAGCCTCCCGTCCAGAGGCCAGAGTGAATCCTGTGTACGTGGGGAACGCTGCTCTCTGCCACCTCCATGCTGCCCGTGGCCTCAGAGACCCCCGCAGGAGAGCCGCCATTGGTGGGAACGTGTACTTCGTCTCAGATGACACGCCCCCGGTCAGCTACTCTGACTTCAACCACACCGTGATGTCATCGCTGGGGTTCGGTATTCAGGAGAAGCCCACCCTGCCGCTGTCGCTCCTCTACCTGCTCTGCTTCCTCATGGAGATGCTGCAGCTGCTGCTCCGCCCCTTCAAGCACTTTGTCCCACCCCTCAACCGCCAGCTGCTCACCATGCTCAACACCCCCTTCAGCTTCTCCTACTGCAAGGCACAGAGGGACCTGGGCTATACCCCCAGATTCGGCTGGGAGGAGGCACGCAAGCGCACCACTGATTGGCTGGCCTCCCAGTTGCCCAAGGAGAAGGCAAAAATCAAGGCCAAATAATTCCCAGTAAGACTTTCCTTGTTCATCACCAGTCAACTTTGTTAGAATCTAACTCCTGTTACTGTGTAATGTACAGCATGACCGAGGGACCAGGCTGTATATTAAAGGAATGTGAAGTAGCTTTACACAGTACCACAGATGTGTGAAACACGTTTCTCATCGACTCTAATGTTTCCATGTGACATCTGTGTTTTATTGAAATAAACATCTAAATCATGAGCAAAGCATTGCAATAGACACTGTCTTGCTGATCAGACCCAACAATGCTCTGGACCTACTGTTGGCCTTTGGCGTTTTTCCTCTCTGCGTTGAGGATTGTAGATTGGTGGAGTGACCATACAGATGTGTCGCCTGTCACCCTAACATGATATCTTAATCACCATTGGTTGTCAGTCTAGGTTGTGTCTGTTTATAGTGTCCCATAGAGATGTCATTAATACCCCAGAGGAGAGGCCCCCCCTGTGGCCTAAGTGTGACCTCTTGACACCCACTACCCTGAACGGCCGCAGCAGCATCAGCTGTCTCCTTCTATCCCTTCCACTGCACATTCCAGACTGTTTACATGAGCACAAAAACACACAAACAAGCATTACATTGACTTTAAGACTCTGTGGACTTTTACCTATATTCTTCACTACATGTATATCTCTAGAGGTAAAAAAAAACAAAAAACAAGAAAACTCATTACAAGTTGCATGACAGACACTGGTTTTAGGACTAGAGATAATAACTCCTAATCCCTTAGCCTGGACAAACTCCCAACACCATCAGCTCTATAGCTGTGGGTCAGGTGAAGGCCAGACATGTTCTATAAGCATCAACAGCAAGTCTATCAATCCCCTGCTCACCAGTAGCCTATACCAGACAGTGGGGATGCAACGAGACGTCATTATCTGTATCTGCTCAATCAACACAATTATCTGTATTCAGATAGAAACCGGTGGGCGTGGTTTATACCGGAGGTTGCATTAAATCGGATTTTCTAATAATGTAATATTAATTGGCAATGCACTTTTTGAGCATTCAACGCATTCAATTGATTTAATATTGCCATATAATTAGTTCTGAAATATATTTCCACGTTCAACATCCCTTTTGACATGCGCAGTTGTGTTTTCTCGCGTCACAGGCATGCGCAGTTGTGCTTTTCTCATGTTTTAACCATGTGATTTGTTGACCCGGCCGCGTCCACGAAGTTTACACGTTCATGTGGATTTTTAATGCGTGTTCACCGCTCTCCCCGCTGTATTGAATGTCCCTACAATAGCATTGTTAAGTAATAAAAAAATGATGCAAATAATAATTGCATGGTGCAAACTGTTCATGAACGCGGCGGGGTCTGAGAAAAGCACAACTGCGCATGTCAAAAGCGGTCGATTTCGGCAAGATGGCACTTATCAAAATGTTTCAGGAAGTCCCTTGCAATAGACCTTTCCTATTCAAGCGGCAAGTTCCTAGTTACTGTTGCTATGCCCCACAAGCTTTGGAGCAAGTAAAGCAAATAAAATGTCCTCTGAACAGCTCATACCTGATGATTTTCTCACAGATTCCTGACAATATTGCTGTATTCCATTTTCCAAATGCCACTACTTTGTCTAAGAAAGTTTTACAGAAAGGCCTGAACTATTTTACACAAGGATATATCCATGAGATTTGGATTTCAGATGGAGCAGGTGACAACATACGAGTTGATGCTTATGGCGCGTTCCAGGCAACCCATAACTCGTGTTTTTCCTACCTCCTACACGTGAAAATGCTCTGGAATGGCAGTCAAACCCGTAACTTCCCACCCGTGAACTCGTACAGATCGATGTACTCCCAGTTGCGCTCTCTGACGTCACACAGCCCTCTAAGCAAGATGGCAGCTCCCATGGGTATGGCGACAAAGATAACTTTAGGGCAACGTAAAGTAAATTTGTACGTTGTAATCAAAATAATAATACGATTATGCACTACAACCTGCTATGTGTATGTAATGATGCCCAGATATGTTGACAAGAGATAGCTAGTGCTAGCTAGCTAACATTAAGGTAAACCTGAACGTGACCATGCAAACGGCGAAAAGTCGATGATGTCAATAAATAAAATGTAACGTACAATTTCTTAGCATAGCGAAATTAGGCATACAATGTTTAGCTTGCCAGCTCTGACAATGTGCCAAATCTCAAGCTTTTACTATATCGGCTTGTTTACATTTATCCAGAATGCCACGCACTCAGAGTTTGCCTGGAACGCTATGAAGTCGTGAGTCGTGACTTGAAGTCGTAACTTACGAGCTCAAAATCCTATCTGGAACGCGGCATAAGTGTTGGCAATCTATGCAGAAGACACAGACACCTCACAAACTCCAGATTGAAATTCATCAGGACAAAATTGTGGAGTCTTACTGCACATGTAAAGTAGGGTGAGTAAGTTAGTGGCATCCATTTTTAGAAAATAAGCCTGTGAGAATGATCTGTTAAAGCTACATTAGATAACTCGGCACTTTGGCAGCCCCTCTGGTCGTGATAAAATTGGCACTTAAAAACTTTAAGAACCACATTTCCCACAATCCCCACTCACTCATTGTAGTGATGGGGGGGTTGATAACAAACGTGCGTGGAGCAGAGTGGATTGGAAGATTAGCTGAATCCCAAATCGCGCACTTAGGCGAAAGTGCAGAGCACTTGCGGCCTTGTGGCCTTACATGCGTGTTCCCGCTAAGTCCACAAGGGCTCAGGGTAGTCCCAAAACGGAATTACTAGGTCCACAAGTGCGCCACTGCCGCCATTTTGCGAACTTCAACCGCACTTACCGAAAGTCCACAATTTTGCAGACGTAGGAGCAGAAAATACCCACAGCCCACCGCGTCTCATGTGACACAGTGCTTGAGTGCATCCGAGTCATGATCCGAGTGCATCACACATAAATGATGACATTTGCAGATATCACATTCATCTTGAAATCCACATGCTGCAAACATATCCCACCCAACACAATTTTTTAATTATTATTAAATCAAAACAGACGTCAATCGGTCCATTTGCAGAGCCGAGCGGAGAGCTGAGGAGCGCGTCAGAGCAGCCTCTGCGTCGGAGGGACGCGGCAGCCAATGAAAACGAAGTGGGAAGGGCATTGAGCTAAACTGGCTTGGGAATCGTTGGCACGCCGCTGGAAGTGCTGTCCCATTTAATTCACGGCCCTGCACCCTCTGGCCCTTCCAGCTGACGTCAATTAAGTGCTCAGGCCTCAGGCCGCAAGGGTGGTTTGCGCACTCAGATTGGGATTCAGCTATTGTAGCTACTTCAGTGGACTTGCTGGTAAATATCGGTCTTCTTTCTTTTATGTACATGTAGTTTCGTTTAAAAATATCTGTTTCCAAGGCCTGATCTGTGCCTTTCTGAATAACGTATCTGTATTCGGACCCACCCCTACCAGACAGATACCAGACAGGGCCTGTGTGCATCCCCTCACCCGCCTAAGGTCAGCAAACAGCAAGGCCAGAGTCCAGCATTTAAACAAACAGCAAGGCCAGTGTCCAGCATTTAAACAAACAGCCATTGAGTAGGCTACCAGTGATGTCATGGGTGCACAGCCAGTAAGAAGCAAAGACTCATTTGACCCACAAACACACCAACGGGTGACTGAAGCCACAACATTGTGTGGGTGTGCTGAAATAAGACATGGTTTAGTTTCACATTTACAAGACAGCAGGGAAGGAAAATACTCCTACAGTAGCCCCCACCACTAATAAGATGTTGTAACAATTTCAGTGCCAGACATTGTGAAATAACCTCTTTAAACGTAATTATATTAAGTGGATTGCTACCCCGCTTATGCTACCATTTCACAATGCAGGACTGGATAGCGCGGTAGCATAGTGCACTACGGAACTGGGATCAGAATCTCACTGTTGACCCTTCAACTGCACCAAAGCCACAGCGAGAGAAGAAGCGTCTGGGAGCAAGAAAGCTGCGGATCACCAAGTCACTGTTCATCACTTGGTTGTTTGGAGAGAATGCCCTGGATCATGAAAACAGCAACTCTTCTCAGCTTTACAGCACTCTGCTTCACATCTGTGGTAGTAGGCAAGTTATTAGGAACATGTCTGTATGTTCTGAAATCTTTCACAGATTGACATTCATTCTCTAATGTATTTGACATTCATTCTCTAATGTATTTGCACTTCCATCTATGAATATGAATGCAGTATGTTAAGAGGCACAGTGTTTTTTGAGGGTCTGCAATTTCCTTTTAGAGCATATGATTTCATTAAATAGCTACAGGGGTTAGTGTGAAGACGTTTTGAACTGAGCTGAATTCCGATTAGTGACAGTAAATGTTAGTAGAGAAATATACCAGCTAGGACTGTCATGTAAAACATAACTACTTTAGTTATGTGACAACAGAATCCTTGTGCATCACAGGAATTTCTCTAATAGTCATTACTGCTGACAAAGGCTGTGACTGGTAGGATATCAGAGATGAACGGTATCTTTTTTGAATGGCAGGGGAAGACGAGGACAGCAAGGCAGACTGCGCTGACCTAAATAACACCACCTGGCGCGAGTACCGACAAGGCACCAAGCTGCAGGTGCAGTACCTGCTCCTCACGCGCAAGAACCTCGACTGTGCCGCCATCTTCAGCTACGAGTCCCTGAATAACACACTGCAGCAGTCTCTCTTCGACTCCTCTCTCCCCACTAAGATCATCATTCATGGATACAGGTGTGGGGGGAGTGAGGGGCAGGGAGGGACACAGTGATCCATTCACACCCGACCATGTGTTGAGAATATTGAGCAATGTCTTCCCTTCTGTCTTCTTTACTGTATGTGCTTGACTGGCCCTGCAGGGCTCTGGGTAAGAAGCCGTCCTGGGTGAAGGTTCTGGCCCAGGCCCTGCTGCGGGCGGAGGAGGCCAACGTGGTGCTGGTGGACTGGGTCTACGGCGCCTCCTTCGCCTACAACTTGGTGGTGCAGAACTACAAGGAGGTGGCTGTTCAAATCTCGGTCCTCATCAACCAGCTGCAGGTGGGGGCCCGACTGACCCCTCATAAAGCTCAGATTCACACATCAGCTCCAGACAGGCTCCTCGCTCTCAGCCATCGCTGAGGATGCATGGAAGGTGCAGTAAAGTGTTTCTGATGTCTGTTTCACAGAATCATGGATGCAAACTGGAGGACTTTCACTTCATTGGGGTTAGTCTCGGGGCACACGTGGCCGGATTTGTAGGGACCCTGTTTGAGGGCAAACTGGGGAGAATAACAGGTGAGTTCAATGTTGTGGTGCATTGCATGGTGGACATGACCAGGCACAATTCAAAGTATGCATGGTAATAACAAACAAATCTCATAATCTGCTGGCATAACTGTTGAGTCCAACTATTTCGCAGAGCTGGTACGCTTTTAGCCCTGATTAGGTTTCACAGGGATGTGTGTGTCTGTACAACTGGGGTTAGGGTTAGGGCTGGGGCTAGGGTTAGGGGATGGACTGCACTGGACCATGAAGGTCTCCAGTTCACAAGTCATTTACATCCTCTCATTTCTGCCAATCTGTGTGAATGACCCTTTCAAAGCGAGCCAGAGAGAGCGCCAAAAAATGACAACAGCACATTGAGGGACACTCTGAAACTGTGAAAAGAGGGACGTGCTCCCCACACCACACACAATGCACACAGTGTATTCTGTTTTAGCACAAAGATCTATTTTGTTGACATTTACAGTTCAAAAGCGGTTCATAGTATGATCCTCGCTGTGCCACTCTGCATTGTGAATTTGAGAGTTTGCATATAAAATGTGCACAGGTACGATACAGCACTGTAGACGTCATGTCTCACTATTCTGCCCTCCCCTGTGTGTCTCTTCCTAGGCCTGGATCCTGCCGGACCCATGTTCAAGGGCGCGGACAGCTCTGACCGCCTGGACCCCTCCGATGCTCAGTTTGTGGAAGCCATCCATACAGACTCAGACAGTGAGACTAAACACTCCCATCACTCAAATAACTTACTTTATATTTAGGAGTAGTAAAGGGAAAAATCATGTTTAGCCCTGTTTTAAGTTTACTTATGATCATATACAATGGTTCACATCAAAATGTTGACAAAACTAGCACTTTTGAGAAAGTCTGATAATTGCTCTACCACCGTTTTGGTCATACAATGGATGTGGGTGGGAACCTTGAAAAATCATTCAAAAAACATGTTAAACTCTCAATTTCAAAGACAAGAAATTCACTGAGGTGTTAAGGCTCCCACAGAGTCGGGCGGAACGTACGCGGTGAATGAGAGGCCTTCATTGTAAAGAGCTTTGGATAAAAGCGCTATATAAGTGCAGTCAATTTTGCATTTACCACTCCTCAAAACAGAAGCAGTGGCGGACTCGGCCTGTTTGAAGGGCAGGGGTGAAAAGAAAAAAAGGGCACCTAATGCACAACATAAGATTAACATTATGTTAGGCGAAAATTAAATAAAAAGTATAACCAGGTCAACAAACATAAAAAAGTTAGCTATATATTACCCATCAGACCCTTGCAAAAACAGGTAAGGCTTTATAATACAGCCCTAGAATAATAGTGTATGCCCTGTTTTACAGTATAAATCCCCATCGTTAACATATAATTTCATGGAAATTACTTGCAGCCTAAATATTCATACTTTCTGGTTCTTACTGGTACCTACTAAAGGGATAAATCACATGTTCGTTACCATGTAATTTCCCGGACTATAGTATGTTGAAAAACGGCATGGCAATAAACAAATTCTGATTCTGATTATAAAGAGGCACAAGGCGGAGTGTATACTTGCTTCTTAGCACTAGATTACTCTGATCACGCATTTGCAAGCAAGCTGTGGAGGCATACAACGCCAAATTGCCTCCTCAAATGAGTGATGAACCGAACGCTGCTAGAATAGGGGAGATAATAGGCTGCTGGAATAAGATAGCCAGCTAGCTAATCGCAACAGCCACTATGTTAGGTTAGCTGAACAGCCAACAGGTGGCTAGGCTAACTGAATGTTAGCTAGGCTAGCTAGCTACGAGAGGGTATTAGCCATAGCCACCACCTCTTCTCCCACCCGACACAGCATGAATCAGCCGATTTATTCGAGAAAAGTCAACATAAATTAGCCGATTAGAATCGCACAAGAGGGCGCCTGTTGACCTGCTAGCAGGTCAGAAGGTGGACATATCTCGATTCATGCAGAGGCGTGCGTGCAGCGAGCATTGAGCAATTCCCCTGCTCGCTTGCGAGCCTCCACTCAGCGCCATCCGAGTTGCTAACTCCTGGGTCCAGTTTCGGAAATCAGCCTGATTTTTCTCGAATAAACAGGCTGATTCATGCTATATCGGGTGCGAATGCAGGAAATTACGTGTCTGACACTCATAGGCTCATCATGGGGCAGAACCTCCAGACCTCCGCTTGATTTGTGTCCCCTGGGCATGGGGCCGCTGGCAATACAAGGTGTCCCTTATTTTTCCACATTGAAGGTAGCTTACCTTGGTTGATCTATCAAATTTAGCTAGGTGGCGAAGCCTTCCTTGTTTGAATCATGAACCAACATGTGAACACAAATATAGGCTACTGACGACTTATACCTACGTTTTTCAACTCCTCACTATGTCATTCATGTTTGCTGATGTTTTCCTTAAGACTTCGGTATCTCCATCCCTGTTGGACATGTTGACTTCTTCTTGAACGGCGGGAAGGACCAAGCAGGGTGCGCGCGCTCCAGGTTTCCATCAAGTAAGAAAGTTACGCGCATTCTGCAGGCCGCGTCTCGAACCTCACCCTGTAGGGTTTGTTGTTGATGCACACATGCTGTTGTAATAAATAGATGAGTTAAATGTTAGTTACTTTACTTATTTAGCAAGATACTGGCTACCTGAGAATATTCGTTTGTTGTCAGTTCTTGTCTACTTCCCAGTGTACGGCTATGTGATATGTGACCACATGAGGGCGATCCATGTCTACATAAGCGTCCTGAACAGTTCCTGTCCTCTGACCGGCATCCCCTGCTCCAGCTACGAGGACTTCCTGTCCGGGCACTGTTTGGACTGCCAGGGTGTCCTTAATGGCACCTGTCCACGAATTGGTACACTTCATGATTTCTCAACAAACATGACATCCCACATTTGACAATGTTCTCTAATGTAGGTACAAAATGTAAGGAGGACCATATTCCTATTCAGCCAGTTGTCAGTTGTGTGTGTATATGAAGACATGCTACTCAACAGCACATTCCCTGGAGTCTGGCGGTCAGCTGCCTGCAGTAGCATCACAGCTGAGATTAAACCAGGGAGTCCGTTGTGCTTGTGTCACGTCTGGTCCGGCGACTCTCTATCACAACCGCACTGCGATAGCAGCTGAGTGATGGAGTTAATGTGCTGCCAGTCGTTTGATCTGCCGTGGGCTTCGGGACGTGCTGCATGAGTGAGGTTTTGTGCTCTGACATGTGTTTCCAGGGTTATCAGAGAACAGCGGCATTACGGTCTCTCCTCCTCGAGAACAAAAGCTTTTCCTCCTCACAACCTCTGCACCACCTTTCTGTGGTGAGTGCGTCTGGTCCCTACCACCCTGTGGGGGACCTTACTAGCCATACTCTGTGTATAATGGTGACGACTGTTGTTCTTTATTCCCCCCCCCCCACCTCAAACAGTCTGCGTTATCTACAGTGACTATCACCTCCACTATGTTGACTCATCAGGCCAAGGCCATACTCGGCGTATGGTGACGACCATAACGTTTGCATTCTTTGCTTGCCCCCAGCACACCACATCCTGGTGGAGTTAGAGGTCTCTCCTCTGGATAAGAGTGCCGAGGTGGAGGTGGCGCTGAGGACTCTGGGACTTCCCGGGACAGAGCAGAGACTCAGATTGTAGGTATAAACTGAAACCTAAAACACAGTAGCCTTTTCATATTCATACTGCAACCATAGCCAGGCAGACAATGGATTTATCCTTCTCGTAACAGGCATATTGTGTGTGTGTGTGTGTGTGTGTGTGTGTGTGTTAGTCAGACACAGGAGACCGTGTACAGGAGGGTGATGGCCCATGCAGTCCCCCTGTGTGAGATTCACTCTATACAGCTGAAGAACACAGGGTTCCGTTACCTCAGACAGGGAGACATCCACTTCGTATCCGTCTGCATATCAGAGTTCCCCTACCTCAGGTCTGTCCGTCTGCGTATCAGAGTTCCCCTACCTCAGGTCTGGACCGGCCTTCCATCTACAGTTCACATACATGCTAACAACAACAAAATGAAATGACTGGTATTTTGTTTTGTTTCCATTTCAGGAGGAAGGAGCCACTGTGCGTGAAAGACTTCAACATCGGACGATCGTCCCCATGGTCCCATGACTTTGTGCAAGTGTGTTGGAATGACTGAACCTCTCTCTCTCTCTCTGTGTCCCAGTCCTGCGGTCTCACACCCTTCACATTGATTTGTAACATGCTGGACACTCTCCTCCAGAGACCAGACAGAAGATGGAGGGAAAGCTTTTTTAGGAATATCATGCTTGTCATCATACGTACACACACACACCTTCTCACATACACGTCTACACACACACGTTCTCACACACGTTCTCACACACATTGTCACTCACTCACTCACTCACTCACTAACACACACACACACACACACATCATCGTAAATACATAGACACTTTATTTACCATGCTCTAGCTTAGCTTTACAACCACTGTCATTCAAATAGAGTATAAATGATGGACCACACGTCACGTACTAGACATTGCATTTCTTGTATTTTCTCACTTATAGCATTGGTGCTGCTGTACACTGTCATTTCAGAACTTAGCAATAAATGAGTAATATGACGTGATTTTCTGTCAACATCCTCCTGAATCTCTCCAAGAACAGAGAACAGTCATCCTGGCAGAGGGAACTCATGGAACAAACCACAATGCATTTTCATCAAGAGCTTGATAGAGAAATATTGGCCCCATGAAAATACATTTCTATCACATTGTCCAAATCTCTTGAAATCCTCAAAAACAAAAGCACACTCTAGTCACAGTATATAGTTGCATTGTTTGCTGGCTGGTGTCTAAATTCACAATGTGGTACAAATGTGTCAAGCACAAAGACAAAATTCAGCAGTGAGTGTCTTCTGATAAATTAGGAATCATGTTTTGAGAACATTGATAAAGAGAAAGGCCATGCTGGGCAGTGAATCCCAGTCTCTGGCATACCTGCCAACAATCTTGTTAACACCCAATACTGCATTTTTCATAAAACAATAAGATAATCATGCCCTAACCAATTTCTAACCAACTGTTCAATTAAGTGTGGAATTATCTAACCATATCTAATTCAATCTACCCCTAGTATTCCCAGTAAATTTGATGAGTGAGTGAAATAAAGAACACTAATTTCAGTGACCTGTACTAATAGGACTATTCAGAGTGCCCGGGCTCACCCTCCCACATATCACATGAACCACATCAGAGGGAAAGAGGTCGGGTGAGAAAGGGGGGTGTAGGTGGAAGGTGTGTGTGTGTGTGTGTGTTATGGGTGGGCCAACTGTAATTCCAACCAAGACAGTGGTTCTGTGTGAAATCCAGGAGAGACCATTCTCACAGCTTGGGGGTGTCTGTAGGGGCCAGTGGAGCTCTGCCTCTCTGGTGTCGTAGTGGTAGATTCCCAGGGGGTTCACCTCCTGCTGAAACATCAGAGACATCTTTCAATGGGAACACACAACATTCCTAAAAGTAAAGTGAAGACTTCTAGTGTTATGGTATCTCAACTCCCTGAATTTCAGCCCCACACAAATTGTATTGGACCAAGACCAACCCTTCTTTCTAAGGAACCCAGTCACAAAGCACAGCCTTTGGAACAAGGTTTGTATTGCCTCCTGTCTTTGACACATGTCTACTGCATAGGTTCAAATCCCCAACCTTTCAACCACTTTCACGTTGACTCCTTCCTCTTCTTATCTTCCTTCATTTGCCTTCCCAATAAACCAGAGGGCAGGAATTCCTCCTCTGTAAGAACAACTAGCCATCAGGCTCCCGGCCTCCAGACGTGCACCACTCACCTCTGACCCCTGAGAGAACGCTCTGCCCTGCCTGGCCTCTCCCAGCTCTGCTTTCACTTGACCCACATCTCTGTTCACCACGGCCATTCCTCTGCTAGCTGGAGCCTGGATCTGAAGGTCAGCTGCCACTACAGCAATAGCACAGCCCCCCCCACCCCCCCACCCCATACAAACAGAAATATGATCCTCCACCCCTGATTGGCTGAGGGATGCTTTTGGGGAAGGAAGGTAGGAGGGGACAGGAGGTGGGGAGGGGCATGTGGATGGACGGCACGGTCCAAGTTTCCAACCTCTAATCCTCATCAGACACTCACGCAGCTGCCGTGCCACAAGCCCCTCCCCCGCGCTCTGCTCTCTCTCTCCCCTCTGCTCTCTCTCCCCTCCCCGCTGCTCTCTCTCCCCTCTGCTCTCCCCTCTGCTCTCTCTCTCTCCCCTCTGCTCTCTCTCTCCTCTCTGCTCTCTCTCTCTCCCCTCCGCTCTCTCTCCCCTCCCCTCTGCTCTCTCTCTCCCCTCTGCTCTCTCTCCCCTCTGTTCTCTCTCTCCCTGCTCTCTCTCAGCTCCCACATCCTCATAAATGTAGAGTTCATCTGCTTGACACCTAAATAAACCGCCATGGTCGGTCTGTTTAGTCTCTTTTATCTGTAAAAGCTTCCGATCCCAGTGGGAATAGATTCTAACCAAGCTGAACAACTTCCTCACAGTCCTGCGCTGCTAGAGGAGCAGGAATAGGCTCTAATACCAGGACTAGACCAGCAGGATCCAGGCTCTAATACCAGGACTAGACCAGCAGTACCCAGGCTCTAATACCAGGACTAGACCAGCAGGACCCAGGCTCTAATACCAGGACTAGACTAGCAGGACCCAGGCTCTAATACCAGGACTAGACTAGCAGGACCCAGGCTCTAATACCAGGACTAGACCAGCAGAACCCAGGCTCTAATACCAAGACTAGACCAGGAGGACCCAGGCTCTAATACCAGGACTAGACCAGCAGGACCCAGGCTCTAATACCAGGACTAGACCAGCAGGACCCAGGCTCTAATACCAGGACTAGACCAGCAGGACCCAGGCTCTAATACCAGGACTAGACCAGCAGGACCCAGGCTCTGGAGGCTTCATTCACCCAAAGAGAGAAATCTGAATGAATTATCCTGAGACCTCTCTAGTTGCTGGGTGGCCTAGCAAGGTGGGACAACTCCGGTTGGAGATGCAAACTTCACTTTACAAAATAAAGGCATTTCTAAATGTAATGTTCTGACTTCTAAATTTGCCTTCTTTAATTCTCTAAAGTCAAAGAGCATGCATTGCATAGCATGTGTACGAAATCAATGGGATAGAGTCCAGCACCCCCAAAAAATAACAATAATATACTCTACTGTACTCTTGTAGTTCTGTACTGTCGTTCTTTAAGGCAGGGACATGCCAGGGACATGCCAGGGGTGTGCCTGGGTTAGTGAGACTGTGGACACAGCAAGCCCAACCAAACCACACACCCCACCCCCTCTGGAAGCATGCAGGTGTACTTACCTAGCTTAAGTAGTGGCCCAGTGTGTTAGCTCCAGCACCCTGCATTCTACCTCAAATAATCCCTCTCACTCCCATAATCCATTAAGGATCCCGTCATATCAGCAAAATCCTCCAGGACCAGGCTGGTGGAGTCCTCACCAGAGGGCATCTCTATGTCTGAGGGCCAGGGCTGGCGGGGGGGGGCCCGCTGGCCCGGGGGGGTCTGGGGGGGCTGGAGCTGGGGAGGGGCTGACCTCTGGTAGGCAGGGGCTGGGTCCTCCTCCTCCACTCTCAGGGCCTGGTGCTCCCCCGGACTCCCTAGGGCCCCCTGGTCCCTGACACTGGCTCCTCCAGCCCCGCTGCCTCCCTCGCTGCCCGGGGGGGAGGGGGCCAGGACGTGGTAGAGGCTGGGCAGGCGGATGTCCAGGCGCACGCCACATTTAGCAAAGAGTTTGTCGTTGAGGGAGTAGAGCTTGTCGGCGATGTCGCTGCCCAGCATGACGGAGAAGAGGCGGGCGATGTAGCGCTCCCGGGACAGCAGCATGTACAGCCGGCGCCGGCGCCACGAGATGTAGCGGCACTCCGTCTCCGCCGTCAGAGTCACCTGGGGGTCAGAGAGCAGGTCAAAGGTCAGATGAGACTGTTGAGACCGATGGGTGCAAATTGATGGTCGAAAGCACATAAAATGTATATGATGTAACAGCGTCTTATGGGCGTGTTCTACGGGTCACTTCAGACCCAGAGAAAGGAAACCTGACTTCTACAGGCTGAGGCTGGGGATGCCCAGACAACCACAGGGCTGGTGAACAGAGAAGAAGACACAGAGAAGGTTAAGCGTGTTCAGCAGCGTTAAGCGTGTGTCCACGGTACCTGGAAGTTCCCTTCCTCGTTGGGCCGGAGGGATTCCCACTCAGGAGAGTCCAGGAACTGGTGGGGGAAGATGTAGTGGAGGAACTGACCCTCCAGAGACACACGGATCCTATCAGACCAGGAGAAGAGACGACAGGGCGGGGAGAGAGGGACAGGAGAGAGGGAGAGAGGGACAGGAGAGAGGGACAGAAGAGAGGACAGGAGAGAGGACAGGAGAGAGGAGAGAGGGACAGGAGAGAGGACAGGAGAGAGGGACAGGAGAGAGGAGAGAGGACAGGAGAGAGGGACAGGAGAGAGGGAGAGGAGAGAGGGACAGGAGAGAGGAGAGGAGAGAGGGACAGGAGAGAGGGAGAGGAGAGAGGGACAGGAGAGAGGAGAGGAGAGAGTTGATAAGAGATGGTGACACGTTGGAGAGAGTTAAACGTCACTTTGCAAGGCCAACCTAAAACATGGGAACAAGTTAGCAGGAAATGTCAATAAAATATCACAAATTCATCACAGTTTACACAACTTCATTTGCATTTCAACGACTACATTCCAAAGTCCTAAAACTGAAAATGAACAATGGGTAACTGATAACACTGCCAACACACTGCATAGCAATGTCATGATAGCTTAAACAGTCTAAGCAGGGTGAGCTAGTTAGCTGGTGTTAGGCTTAATTCTGCTTGAACACAGAGAGCTCTCAGCATCATAATCAAATTTAATTTTAGGAGAGACAGAGGAGCAGTTTACTGTGCTGATACACAATCCCAAGGAAGCAATGAATATAATGACATAAACACTGCTTCTCATGAGAGCAGCTGCACAAGTGAGCAACAGCGACACGACATCTACTGTTTCACAACCTCTGGTCTGAGGCAATGGAGGAAAAACAAGCTGTCCAGAAATCCCTGGACATGCAGCTAGAACTCTTCACAGAAACCGTGATAGCCGTACTCTTGGTGGGGGCTTGAAATACAACCCAAAGCCAACAGGGATTCTAAATGAATTGTTATTAGTGATAATCTGAGAGGAGGCGGCAGCACCTTGCTGACCTTTAACCCCACTCTCAGGTACAGCATCACTACGGTTACAGAGTTGCAGAGAGGCCTGTTGAGGAGCTGCTAACTGAGCAGTGGTTCAGTGTCTCACCTCCCCGACAGCAGGAAGGAGAGCCGGTCGATCGGGGTCTTCCCCTCCACGGCGTAGGTCTCCTCCGGCCCCAGCGCCAGCACCTTGTTCTCGCAGGCTCCCGCCATCTCCTTGAACACCTGCACGGGCACGTCCAGGGGCAGGTAGACGGCGGAGTAGAGGGCGGAAAGCTGGTCGCTGGGCAGGCCGTGGCGGTGCAGGCGGTAGCTGAGGTGGCAGATCTGGGCCAGGCAGGCCAGGAGCAGCAGCAGGTTCCAGGTGAACACGTCCAGGCCACACATGCTCAGCCAGCCCCACAGGGTCAGACACAGGTAGGACGGCACCAGGAAGCAGAATATGAACAGGGCGCCATATGGCCCGCTGCCACCCATGTAGCCCAGGAACAGGATGGTGTTGCCCAGGTGGTAGAAGGCGCCCTCTGTGTTGTTGGTCCAGCCTTCGCAGGGCAGGTGACCGTAGAGCACGCTTTCAAACACACTGGAGTTGTCTGCACTCATGTTGGCTAGTCTCAATACAGCAGTGTTTTGAAACTGTTCAGCAAGTTGAAAAAATATAATATACCTTTATATAATCTATAAAGACTAAAGTATTCTGATGGAAGAAGATTACTGTCCCCAAACTAAAAACAATTGTTACAGGACTAAGCTTGTAAAAAAGAAAGCGAAGCCTACTAATAAGATTGACAGTTAAATTTAAAAAAAAGTTTTGTTCCCCGTTGCCGTCTTACAGTGTGTGTAGTTGAAAACTCTGAACGGAGGATCTCACATCTTTCTTCAGTTTTCCCACCAGAAGACAGGTGTCCTCTCACATGGTGTCTCTCCCTCACGTCTCTCCCTCACTCCTCCCTCTCGCCGGTCTTTCCCCCGGTTTCGCTGTGTCTGTGTCTTGCTTTTCTGTCCGTTTCTCTCACCCATGTGTGTTTGCTCTGGAGAGCAAACAGTTGGCCACGCAGAGGGAGAGTTGGAGAGAGGGGGAGAGGACAGACCCCTAGAAGGACAACCATGTTTGGAATTGAAACCCAAGGAGGGGCGTCATGGACAGAAAGCAGACCAGCTACTTAACATAACACTGGTGGAGAGAGAGAGAGGGAGAGAGAGAGAGGGAGAGAGAGAGGGAGAGAGAAGCGTGGGGGTGATAGTAAGTGATACAGAATGGCTCTGACTGAATCACAGTCAGGAATCCTGCCTTCTGCCAAACTATACTAGCCCATGACAGTCTAGTGCCAAGAGAGGTGCTGTGCCCATGTGTATTTAGATGCACTGAAAGAGGTAGAATAACAGCACAGTTCAGGTTTCAGAAATGCCCTCCTCCCCTGTATTTCACATGCCATGGACCACCAAGCAGTAGCACTCAAGAGAGGGCTAGTCCATGCATCACTGGAATAGGGGTCAGGATGTGCAAGTGGCGTTGAGCATGCTGCTTCTGATATTGAGATGCAGGATGAATGTACACATGCATGGTTTTGGGAGCGCTATAGTGTGCGCACACCTCTCAAGTCCTGGGAATGGAACTTCATCCAAAAGTTGGTGAGGTCTCTCGAGTGGAATAAATGTTTTGTCAGAAAAAGACTTTCATTTAAATACAAAACATAAACACAAAATATAATATAACTGTAAGAACGCATAGTAGAGGACACAACATCCACATGAGCAGCCTAAAGTACAGTAGTTCTCTTGAAGACATTTTGAAATGTCTATGTCCAACATAGACCATGTAAACACATCTCTTCTACCCATGCTAACATCGTCCCCTTATATCCTATTTAACTGTAAAAGCATCACAGACCGTCCCAACAGTAGAGGCAGATGAGTGGGAAAGGTCAGGGTGCTTGGCTCTCTGGCATGGTGTCGTGACCATACAAGGCACTGAGCCAGAGAGAGGATCAAGTCACTCTTCTCTCCAGCATACACAACTATGAGCATTTAGGCTAAATCAGCATAAAACAGTGGCAGCCCTTACGTGAGGCACTCAAATTCTATCATTTCAAATTGGGCACTGTTCTGATTGGCATTATTTGCCTAAGGACTTCCTCTGCTGGTCAAATAATTTACAACTTTCCAGGTTTGTGTATGCAAGATAGCTTCATAGCTTTCCAAAGGTAGGCTACATGTCACTTCAAATAAAAGTGTCACGTCGTTGAGGAAGGAATGCAGATACGCAGTGTTGTCTGCAGCAGGAGTTATTTCAAGCCCAAGTGCATACCAGAGAGAGCAGCTGTGACAAGCCAGCCACTAACAGGAAGCAGAACATGAAAGGACCTTCAAACCTGAGGCTGTATGAAACTGTTAAAAACTCATTCTAATTCTGCTTAATAACAGACACGCAAGACATATTGCATAGGATATTTATTTAATTCCAATCACTGGAACAAGATATTCACACAATTTCTCAAATTTATAGAATTAAGACACAATGTCAGCCCAAAGAACACCACATCACAAACTCTTTCACAGTGATTAAATCTTCCTTTCACGTTGAGGTATAAATAAAAACACCGGAGGAATATCCAAGGTCCCTTTCTAGACCGCTGGCCAGCAACGACACACTATGAGAGAGAGAGAAAGAGTCACTAACCTTTCCAACAAACAAATCTAGCCTAATCAAACTTCGTAAAGGTACAGTCACACCATGCACAACAGAATAGTGAACCATGTATTCATATCCAGGTTTCTTTGGAAAAGGGTCACTGGAATTAGCAAGAACTAGTAGTAAGGGCCTAAACATTTTTATTTATTGAGACATGTATTCTGAGGTATTAATCTCAACCCATTTAATCAGTTATCTTTAAAGTTGGGTGAACAATTCAGTTTCATTCTCAAATACCCCCACAGAGGACATTGCTAAACATGTAGAGGGCAGGTCTGCACTGCAGCCATAGCATCATCATGTCAGCTGAACTGCCGCATACAAGCAAAGCACTCAGGCATGAGGGCTGCGGTACGTTTCAGGGCCCAACAGAAGCTCGCGAAGGCTCACATATGTTCTGTTTATTGTGGATGTGCTCAAACAGAGAAAGGCCTATTCTAGCACATGCAAACATATCTGGGGATGTGCATGCTAGTTGGTCTTGGCTTGCATCGTGGACAACCAGAGTAATATTGCTAGAATTATTCCGTTCCGATTAATGTCAAAACTCAATAGTTCATAGCTGGAAACGGATAGGTCGTTTACGAGCAGATGTTATAAGACACTCACCAACCACTCAATCCATTATGTGACAATTAAATGTTAAATCCAAGCGCCCTCATACAATCTTTGTGAGCCTCGATGAGATCTGCACAGTTCTCCTCTCCCTTTTCAATGATGCTGCAAAGTAAAGAAAATACACAAGTCTTGGCATATGCACAGACAGATTGATAAATCTTTGATCGACAGATGTTCGCAAATTCGCTAGCTAGTAAGCAACCAAATGCTTACCATGCATCCCTGACTTTCTTCGTTTCAGGGCAAGCACAACAGGCTTTCAGTGGTTTCTTCTCCTCTGTGGCTTCAATTGCGGGAGCAGGGTCAGCGTTGGTAACAGATAAGGATGACATATTGGGGCTGAAAAACAACAGCTAACACATTAGCCAGCTACGCTAAAAGCTAGCTACTTCATGTCAACATTTTGATGGGAGTACGAGTGAGGCGTGGCTTCGCACGACCACGACTTGCTTTAGTCACAGTGTGATATCTTCTCTCAGCTGTCTATCAGTGAATGAAAACATAGGTAGGTGCCGATTAGACCAGCAGAACAGCAGCGTTAGCTAACGGCAGGTAGCCTACTGTAGCTTGCTAGCTCGCTATGCCGGCAGTGGGAGCTATGTGTAGTCAACGTTACTCAACACCACTTGTAAACGATCAATCAGGTAGATAAGGTATGCGCTAGCAAGATATGAAGTCGATGAATTAGCTAACGATCAAACTATACGTTAGGTGTGTGACATGCAGAGCGCGCAGATAGTCGGATAGTTCGAACTAGCTAGCTATGATAGCTAAAATGAGCACGTATCGTTATCATAGCTAAAACGTTTCATACTAGTCAAACAACATGCATGAGCATGCATGCAAGACATCAACATGGATCACACAAGTTAGGAAGTTGACCTGCACATAGATGCAACTTACAGCTAGCAAGTTGTTGGGTGGGTTACTTGAATGGGGAGCTGACTCGTGTGTCCTTCCTTACACAACATGGATGAGCCATGCATGTATATGGTTGCGCTCAGACCTCTGGGACATGTAGTTTGGCGTGTATGACCTCTGGGACATGTAGTGTGCGTGTGTATATCAGAGGACGCTCCAGTGGTTCTCAAACTCGCGAACCCACTTGGGATCGTCTGATATGAAAATGGGGTCGCAGGAAAATGTCCAAATTCAAATCCATTCTGTCCCATTTTGGTTCACATAATTGGTCATAGTGTTCAAAAATTCTACTTTTGTTGTAATCTTATATCAAAGTAGGCTATATAATTTCTTACTTCCTGGAAAACGATAGGTCACTTGCAATGACGACACCAGGTAGGCTACCTTAGATTTTAGGCGAATAATCTCACGACATCCACCCGTCAATCAATGCTATCCTTCTATCGAATCTGTCTAAAGTTCTTAAAACCCGTCCACTTTTCAATGTTCCAATCAAATTCCTCTAAACGCATGTCCCACCCTCATAGCTTGTTTGCATCAGAAATACGTCAAACTACGGAAGTTAGATGATCTCAAACGTCAGTTTCTGTGCGACTTTAATATAAAAAGTTTTAATTAAGTCAATTTTAGATTAGTACACATATCTTTGAAGAGGTAGGGAAGAAATCATGGCGCCTGCACAGAGTAGTATAGAAGATAAAATTGATTGGGGGAAAAAAAAATCCCCAATCAATTTTATCTTCTATACTAGGCTACTCTATGCAGGCGCCATGATTCCTGCCCAGGTGTTTTGGTCTGTTACACTGTATCTTGTATTTGCACTGTATTTTGTAATTGCATTGTCTTAGAGTTTAGAGTTTATTAATTTAGCACATCTTACAACGGTGCAAGGAGGGAACGAAGCCCAATGGGCTTGTACATGAGTTCCACCCCTATCAATAGGAGTACAAATAATAAGCAAAGTAACGGCTAACAAATAGACTTTGTAAATGAAAAGAAAGATAAGGTACAACAGATAATGAAAGGCTAATGCTTAAACACTGGACCAAAGTAAATAATATTTTAATTGCTTTTTAAAAACTAAATAAGAAGAAATAGATTTTAAAGGTAAACTTAAATCACTCAAGAGCTTAGGGCCTCTATAGGAGATGTTGAATTGGTGACTTGATGTTCGGGTGGGAGGTATGTAGAGATTGTTGTTGCTATGCCTTGTGTGGTGAGAATGGACGTCTGATGTGAAAATAAAGAACGTGCTGGGGAGATCTTGTTTCCTGTTAATAAACCTGTGCAAAAATAAGCATGTTTGATAAACATTCAATTGATCTATTGGTAGAACAGAGTATTTTCTGAAGAGAGGTGCAGATGGTGCATATCTGTTGGAGTGAGAAATCATTCTTAAGAACCTCTTCTGGATAATGAGTAGTTTGTTGAGGTATGTGGGATATGTGGCTGCCCAGACTATATTGCATTAATTAATAAAAGGAAACAAAAAAATATAATATAAAGTTAAATGAGCTGAAGGATGGATCAAGGGACAGATCTTTCTCATTATACCTGCATCTTCATAGATCTTTCTCATTATACCTGGCATTTTCATAGATCTTTCTCATTATACCTGGCATTTTCATAGATCTTTCTCATTATACCTAGCATCTTCATAGATCTTTCTCATTATACCTAGCATCTTCATAGATCTTTCTCATTATACCTAGCATCTTCATAGATCTTTCTCATTATACCTAGCATTTTCATAGATCTTTTGCAAACCAGGTCGATGTGATTTGACCATTTTAATTTTTTATCGACAATGACTCCTAGGAATTTGATGTACTGTACTTGTATGATTTCAGATCCATTAATTACTATTTTAGCTTGCTCTTTGGAGTAAGACTTGTTTATGTTGCAGAAGATTATAAAGTTGCATTTTTTTTTACATTAAGAGTTAACTTATGACGTTGGAACCAGTTTGATAGATAGATAATTCACCATTTACACAATCAATCAGGTAATTGAAGTCAGTATGAGTTGCTTTAAGATTAGTATCATCGGCAAAAAGTACAGGAAGAACATATTTACAAGATTTGGCTAAATCATTGATGTAAATTAAAAATAATGATGGACCCAGAATCGAACCCTGAGGAACCCCGAGTAGGATTCTGGATTTCATTGAAGAATATCCATTCAGAAACACGTATTGTTGTCTGTTCTTTAAATAATTGACAAACCATTTCAGGGCAGTATCCTCTACTCCATATCTGTTCAATTTGGAGATTAAGATCTCATGATTGACAGTGTCGAAAGCTTTGCTTAAATCTAGAAAGACCCCAAGGGCAAACTTTCTGTCGTCCAGGGCAGTTGAGATGTTATTTATGAGCTGGAGCAGTGCATGCTCAGTAGAGTATTGTTTATGGAAGCCATATTGGTGTTCATATAATATGTTGTTGACAGCTAGATGTTTGGATATTCTTGTGTATACAAGTTTCTCCAGGATTTTTGAGATGCAGGGCAGAATAGATATTGGTCGATAGTTACCAAAATCCTTATTATAAAACGGTTAGTTCTTGATTCTGATTGGCTGGAAGCCGTGTTAAAATACTTTGTAACACACACCTGGGACCGCATATCATTCCATTTTCAGTATTACTGCGCCTCCCATTTGATCCAATGCATTGTATTTGTTGTTGTTGCTTGGCAACCCTTTTGTTAGGGGAACTATTTTGCTCGGCGGAATTGAGGGAATGATGCTTCGTTTTGAATAAATGTTAATATTTTACATTGCTGTGTGTTTATTTTACACTAATACCTGTAGTAACCGTTGTATAAAAGCAATAAACCACTCAAGGCCGTGTGTTATAGTGATTTTATAACAGCTAGGGGGGGTTTAACAACGCCCCCTAGCTGTTATAAAATCACTATAACACACGGCCTCTCATGGTTTATTGCTTAAATAACACACGGCCTCTCGTGGTTTATTGCTTAATTATCACCTGCTTTAAAAATTGGGAAATTGCCCGGTCCTGCACCTGTCCTATTTGGTCTCCATCAGTATGCCATTACCCTCATCAAATTACTAGTATGTGTAGAAGCCGTACCACGTGACCAGTGTGGGAAGAACTTCACTCAGTCAGGACACTTAAAGTCGCACAGAAATGAAAAAAGCATTCTGTCCCATTTTGGTTCACATAATTGGTCATAGTGTTCACCTATTCAACAATGTATGCCAAAAAAAAATCAAAATTCTATTTTTGTTGTAATCTTTTATCAAAGTATATAATTTCTTACTTCCTGTAAAACGGCAAGGAATCTAAAAAGACGACATCCACCCTGTCAATCAAAATGTCAACTACTCTGCAGCCTCAAGTGTTGAATATCTCGCCCGCTTTATAACGTTCCAATGAAATTCATTCAAACGTATGTCCCGCCCTTGCAGCCCGTTTCAGGCGGAAATACGTCAAAGTACGAAAGCAAGATATTCACCAACTTCCCTTTCGATGCGACTTTAAAGCAGGCCTTTTTTTCCAAAGATGGCGCGGTTCAATAGGGCTTCACTTTTTCGAGCAGTCAGTGAATGGAGTGACCCCTATCTCAAGCCCCCAGGATTCGAAATCTAAAGTGAAAAGGCCTATTGAACCGCGCCATCTTGGCTAGATTTGTAGTCACTTGGCTATTTCCGGTGACTTTTGACTTGCGCAGTTGAGCTTCTCTGGCCGACGCGCGTCCACGCACGTTCCCGGCTCTCCCCGCTTTGATTTAGCAATGAAAACCGGCTTGCATACCTGTTTTTGTCAAATATATCAATTGGAGAAATTATTTTTTGATCCTGGCATCTTAGTTTTAACAGGTTAAATATAATTGAACATGTTTTGTTTGCTAGTAGATGGTATTCATTCCGTTCGCGATAACGTTATTGCAGCCAGGCTAAATTCCTCCAGGGAGCCAGTGACAGGCGAGTTGAAGAGCTTCACTCCCCGCCAGCAGGAGCTCTGGCCGCGGCTACCGCATCTCGGAAAACCCGCTGAGTTCATGGCTGCTATTTCACACTCGCCCTTGATCAATCCCAATACCGATCCATGGTAATAATGAATCAATCGTTCAGATCAGATCGGCAGTGCTGCATGCATGTTACAACATCATTGTTAGCTTTATTAACATAACCATAGCCTACATTTATCTCTCTAACGTTAGGCTATCCATCTTACACCAGTCGGCCATTCGATAGCTGGAAGCGGTCAACGCCAACGTTGACTGAAAACACCCAAACTCAGTGTATCGTTTCATCTTCATGCTACACATCAACTCCTTTACATTGTATGTGAATAAATTCCTGTTATTCTAAAAATATCCCATTTCTGTCCATTCCTGGAAAAGGCTAATAATTGCTGTCAAATGATCACTCCAGTTTATCACCGTATCCCACTACCATTTCAACTATGCACAGGAGGTTGTCTTGTGGTCATTTTCATTAAAAAATGATAAGCCTGATCAGTTTGTTGTATGTATTAAGCCCTTTTTGAGCGGTATGCTTGTATTAATAGCTTATAGCTTGCCATACTCACCAACCTTGGGACCTCAGAAATAGGGAGCATTTCCAAACCAAATTGCCAAATAACCAAATTTATTCACATACAATGTAAAGGAGTTGATGTGTAGCATGAAGATGAAACGATACACTGAGTTTGGGTGTTTTCAGTCAACGTTGGCGTTCACCGCTTCCATTTATCGAATGGCCGACTGGTGTAAGATGGATAGCCTAACGTTAGAGAGATAAATGTAGGCTATGGTTATGTTAATAAAGCTAACAATGATGTTGTAACATGCATGCAGCACTTCCGATCTGATCTGAACGATTGATTCATTGTTACCATGGATCGGTATTGGGATTGATCAAGGGCGAATGTGAAATAGCAGCCAGGAACTCAGCGGGTTATCCAAGATGCGGTAGCCGCGGCCAGAGCTCCTGCTGGCGGGGAGTGAAGCTCTTCAACTCGCCGGTCACTGGCTCCCTGGAGGAATTTAGCCTGGCTGCAATAACGTTATCGCGAACGGAATGAATACCATCTACTAGCAAACAAAACATGTTCAATTATATTTAACCTGTTAAAACTAAGATGCCAGGATCAAAAAATAATTTCTCCAATTGATATATTTGACAAAAACAGGTTAATATGCAAGCCGGTTTTCATTGCTAAATCAAAGCGGGGAGAGCAGAGAGAGCCGGGAACGCGCGTCTACATTTCAGATAAATGTGAACTTTTTCGTGGACGCGCGTCGGCCAGAGAAGCTCAACTGCGCAAGTCAAAAGTCACCGGAAGGCCAGAAAAGCACAACTGCGCAAGTCAAAAGTCACCGGAAATAGTCAAATGACTACAAATTTTGCCAAGATGGCGCGGTTCAATAGGGCTTCATTGTTGATAGCGGCCAGTGAATGGAGTGGCTGTATCCAGTTTATATAATACATCCATGCCCTATCTATTAATACATCCATGGACCCTATCCAGTACTATTTATACATCCATGCTTTAAAGCAACACCAGCGTGTTCTTGAATCTTGAATGACAGACACGGACTGGGTAGGCTCGACCGAGCCGATAGAGGGCGCTGCGGGCACGGTATTGAAACAGCTGTATCTCAACGTTGGAAAGCCACGAGACCATTTGGAGACCAGAGAGACTCAAAAGTCAAGAGACTGTAGACCATGTCCGAACGTCCATACTACAGACCACATGGTATACTGCATACATAGTGCATACTGTTTAGCATTGGCGTCTTTAGATCTGGGCTTCTACATATATTCATCCGTCAATCCGATCATGCATTAAAGGAGAATGCTCGTTTTTGACAACCTGGACCTTATTTACGACCTATTATAAGACGTTTGACTCACCGAGATCACTTTGGTGTAGTTCGGAGGCATGTAGAAGAAATTTAAAATCCAGCGCGAGCCAGTATATCCATGTAATGGCTATCTGCGCGCTGTGCGCATGCGTGCTGGAGCAAGTGGGGAAAGACGTTTAAAGATCATATTACAGACCACGTATTTGAAAACCACAACAAGGCCTCCCTTTGGGGAATCACAACTGTCGATTCATAAAATCAGATTGATGAAAACAACCGTTTAGCGGCCGAAAATAGATTTTTAGAAACTGCATTCTCGGTGCCCCGTCCACCGCCATTACATGGATATACTGGCTCGCGCTGGATTTAAAATTTATTTCGGGATGTAATCATGATTTAAGGTCTGACTGCACATGAGGGCGCCACGCCATGTAGTGAAGGATAATTGGAATGCCAAGAAATTTCAACGACAGCGGAGGAAGACACAAAAATGAAGCGAGCAAAGCGCAGTCCAGCGCGGGACGTTCTTATCAATTAATCAACTATTGCTTGTTAAGGTTAACAGTTATTGATTAATGAAATTCCTTGAAATTTGCAACCCTAATATATATATATATATATATATATATATACATACATATAGTTTTAAGGCATATTTAGTCTTTGTCGATATTTAAGTTAATGATAGAATAAAGGAAGAGAAACAGGGAGCGAGAGCGCGTTCTAACCTAAAGTGAGGTATAAACAAATCGCACGGCAATCAGAATTGCCTGTTAGCACCCCCCCTCCTCCCCCGTCAACAAAACCAAACTGAAAGGGTTCCATCTCACTGCGTGGGCTTGTGGCCTGACTGGGGCTACATTTCCCGGCCTGAATTATTCCCCCAGTCCGCCCCTGGTAGCAGGTGAGGTATAGCCCACCTCCATAGCTTGGGTAGCAGGTGAGGTATAGCTTGGGTAGCTGCTGCCTCCTTGGGGATTTTTAACAAGTAGATTTGGGTCTTTGCTCGGAAACACAGAGTATTCAAAGCCTGTGAAATGGTATTCGGGCAGCCCTGGAGTCCTGGACTGACGGAGACTACTTTGGAGGTGAGTCCTAGAGTGTGCTGCTGTGATGTGCACCATGTCTCCCATGGTGCAACTCTCCTGAATCAGTGTAGTGCTAGAACACCTGATTTAACCTAACCAATTTATCATCACTCCCTTGCAGAGGGCCATATTTAGCTGCCTGAGAATGTGACTCAACAAAAAATCTGACTGCAGGAATTCTGCGCACCTTCCCCCCCCCGTCCCACAGAGGTCTGCCTCCTGACCAGGAAAGCGTGTTCACCCTGTCAGCTCTTCCCATCTGTCAGCTGTTCTCCTGTCTGCCGGCAGCCTCCAGCAGGTCCTCCCAGGCCTCCCAGATGTGAGGGACACGGGGAGGACAGCCAGCAGCACCGGCGCGATTTAATTAGCCAGCTATCCTCTCCATCTGAGCCCCTTTATCTCTGCTCCACTATCTCCTACAGACATGAAAGCCAAATGTGTGTTTGTGCTTCTTGCTCTTTCAGAAGCCCGTCTGCAGTACAGTCAGCCTCCAAACCTGAGGACACAGCAGAAAATACAACTGACTGAATGAGGCTGTGCTCAAGACGAGCAATTTATCTTCAGCGCTACAAAGAAGCGACCCACTTACCAATTTCTGATTTCTCAGCAGTAAAATAAAAATGTATATTTTGTATACGCTCTGCATTATTTTCCCTTTTTGTCTAGTGTGATACACAAATAGACAATGCACCCACGTTTCCAGATAAAGAACCTTCTTAAGGAACCCTTCTTAAGCAACCCTTTGTATGGGAGTTAAAAAGTACTTTGGAGTTAAGTGCTTCTTAACTTGTTCGGGAAACCCAGCCAATGTCATTTGCTCAGGGTGCAACATTGCCGCATATGGCCTTTTAATTGAATCTCATTTGCAGGGGTTCGTTTCTCCCTTTAATTACAAAGGTGTCCTATGTGACTCGCACGCCTGTGGCCTGACACTCAGAAAGCTTTAACCGCATGGGAGCTTAGAAGAATGATATAACACAGCAGCACAGCCCAACGTCTGGCCAAAACGTCATCAATTGATTTGATTGCACAATTATACAAATAACATGTTTAATTATAGATAGATTCTTTTATTGGTCCTTTTGGGAATGTATCGTGTCCCATACAGCAACTGTCAGACAGACGAACAGACGACTACAGTACTGCACCAACAGTGATACAAACACCTCAACATAACCACAGACAGATGATGTTCTCTAAACGTTCCCCAGAGGTCACCCACTCTAATGCATTCTTAAATGTTGCAGAGCTTGATACTTTGACCCAGTTTAAATACCTTGGGGTCACTCTTGACTCCAAAGGTGTCAAATTCTAGGATGATCTTAGATTCAATGATCTTCTTGTGCATAGAGTACTGTTTAAGCAGCTCGTCGCTTGCTGCACAACAACTCTTAAACCCATAGAATCGCTTTAGAAGAAAGCCCTGAAGGTATTTGATTAAAAACATTGATAACAAAATTTTGATAACAAAAACGCTATCTTTTCATCACTGTAATATTCTGTCCAAATACAAAGCCTGGTCTAGCACCTCCTCCTCAAAGCACATTTATTAAACAGAGCCAGCCATGGCTCCCGCTGCACGCCAGGGACACCAGAGCTTCTGTTAGAGGTCACCGGGACATACCCTACAGGCTAGAGGTGACCGGGACACACCCTACAGGCTAGAGGTGACCGGGACACACCCTACAGGCTAGAGGTGACTGGGACACACCCTACAGGCTAGAGGTGACCGGGACACACCCTACAGGCTAGAGGTGACCGGGACACACCCTACAGGCATACCCTAATCCTACCCTACAGGCACGCCACCGTCGGTCAGACTGTTCTATCTGTCAAAGGGGGCAATTGATGGACCAGCCCACCTCTGACCCTTAGAGAATATCCCACATTCCGCACATTTAACACACTTGAAGGGATGAAGGGAGTCAAACCAGGTTTGCACACACTTCAAACTGTGCGAAACATAATGTCCTAGCGGTGCGTGTATTACTGTGTGATGAGTTCTGTGTGTAATGCTCCTTTTATATGATGTGTTCTTTGTTTCTCTTAGTATCTGGTAGTTATGATAGAACGACCGTGCGGCTCTTCAAGTGTTGGCACCTTAAACTGTCGTACAGCACTTTTAAAAACGTCTACAACACATACAGCACTTTACATGTCAACACTTTATGATGTCGTACAGCACCTTATAGTGACTGTTCGATGTGTACGTAGGTAAAAACATACAACACTTTATAATGTCCATCCCACTGTGTAATGCTCTGTATGATGTTCACCTTCGATACGGGATTGTGATTTGATGTGTACTGTATTATGTGATGTTTACTGCATTTATTGCTTCTGTGTTTTTAGGTAACATCTTATTAGGGACAACCGATTGAAATTAGCCTCTTGCTACACTCTGGCTTGTTTACATTCCTTTGTTTTAGAAACATTCTTTAACTTGCAGTGTCCCTCCCAAATACATGTGACATGATAAATGAAATGAGACCTGTGCACCATATATCACCAAAGTGCTCTATTATAAGGTGCAGCATCCTCCCCCACAGAGGCCAGTTATTTGGTTTCACAGTTTGTTCAGCAACACAATACAGGGAGGCGTGACTGACCGGGGAGCCTGATTGGTTGGGAGGGAGGGCACCCTATAGGAGGTGATACATCTCTGATAATCCCCTGGCCTTTCCTCCCCACTCTGGACTCACTCATCATCTTCTTGCACTTCTGCTGTTCAGCAATCTCAACTATCTTATGGGGTTTGTTTTTATTATTCACTGACAATGAAAAATACCAGGCAATGGAACATGTTGTGTAAACATTCATTATGTAAAGTGAAACCTGACTGTTTTAAAATATTCAAAACACTTTGGAAACATTTCGATTTCACTTGTAATATAAGGTCCTCTAAATGCATACTTTCCATTCTAGAATAATATCCAAACAGTCCCCGGTGTTGTTTACCCTGCCTTCTTCACTTCCATGATCACATTACCGTTTAATACGTAATGGAATGCTCTATTTAGTAGCCGGTATTGAACTTTTCCCTGACAGATGACGGTAACTGTGATACTCAAAACCCCCTATTGTGTTCTGGATTAATGTGAGCCGGCCCCACCATTTTGGCTGGGCTTGAGTCATGTGTGAGACGGGGATGTTGAATAGTTTATGAGCAGGGGGAGAGAGGGAGAGAGAGAGAAGGGAGGGAGAGAGAGAGAAGGGAGGGGGGAAAAGAGAACGAGGGAGAGAGAGAGAAGGAGAGAGAGAGAGAAGGGAGGGGAGAAAGAGGGAGAGCGCTGAAACTCTGGTCAGCCCCCTCTACAGAGCTCCAGTAAGCCCCAGACAGGGAGCTGTGATGGAGAACTACCCTGTGACCAAGGAGAGAGGTCAGCACACACAGAGAAGTTAGAGTCCCCTCACCCAGCGTCCGGCCGCGGGAGGATGGCCAGCGCGTTGGGCTGAGCAGAGTGACGCGTGCGGGGATGTCCAAGTCCAAGTGTCGTGTGCCGGGGGCGACCTCGGTGGCCCAGACCTGCGGGTGGAAGGCAGCGCTCCTCCCCCAGCTCAACCGCCAGTCCCTGTTTGTCTACGGCAGCGAGGTCGCCGTGGAGAAGGAATGTGTTCGCCAGCTGCAGGCAGAAGTCTGGGTCATCCACCCCTTCAGCCAGATCAGGTATCTCAGTCTGAGGACTCGGTGTCTCTCGTGCCTTTGGATGAAAAGTTTTCACAACATTTTTTAAATCAAGATTGATCCATGGATGACGAGCTGAATTGTTTCTAGACTTCTGGTTTACATCTTCAATTATGTAAACACTTGCTGTTTTTATTCACCCGTAGGAGTTACTACATCATGTGCATGATGGGCATCACGTTCCTCAACCTGATTGGGATCCCCATGGAGATAGCGTTCATGGATGGACACAGTAAGGTGGGCTGGGAAGGATTCAATGTTTTCTCAGACACGTTGTTCCTGCTGGATGTGGCCCTGAACTTCCGGATGGGCATCATCCCTGAGGACAGCCAGGTGAGGGGCTACGCTCTACCAGACCGCCTGGGAGAGGTTACAATCCCTTCATGCCCTATGTGTAACCTCCTATAGGTAGATTAACCAATCCCAAGCATGAACATGATTAGCACCTGTTATTTTCACAAGGGAGTAAATGTGCAATGGGCAAATTAAACCTGAGAAATACCAAACATTTTCAGAACTGAATATATTTGTTTTCCATCTATTCTTCCCCTTTGAAAATGATAGATGACAATGTAGATCAGAGAGCGTTCTAAAATGTGGTGATTTAGGAGTAATGTTGCTGTGTGGCGATGTATAAGGATGCAGAGTAAGCCTACCCCAAGACCAATTATTACTTTCAGGATCTTTGTTGACAATGCTTTTTAGTCTTGGATCAGTCTTAATCTGTGCCTGGTAAATAACCACTGCTATGCAATGTAGCTAGGGTCTTTGGAGTATAAGGTTGTGTCAGATTCTATATCAGTTGTATTCAGTCATAGCTGCTCTGAAATGCATGTACAGTTTGACCATTTGATGACGCAGTCAAGTTAATATTAATATTCTTATCTATGAATAGAATCATGACTCTCGATGGCATCGGTATCTCATCTAATGAGACTTTGGGCACAATCCCAAACATTGTGGTTCATTAAAGTGTTTAATTATTCAAATGGCTGAGGCAACACTGCCAAGTTTTGATCCATCAACTGAACACGTCTCTATCTGTTTCCAATTACCAGTCTGCTATTCTAGATCTCAAACAGATCCGACTGTGTTACCTAAGGACTTGGTTCATACCTGATGTGATAGCAGCATTTCCTATCGGCTACATACTACTTATTGCGGTAAAGAGACATGAACTTTAACCACCTCACAGAAATATGTTAGTATAATTGTTACAGAATAGTAATGGACTGAATTCAATCCATTCTCAAATGTGCATTTTCATTCATTGTAGGATTTACAGTTTCAAAGCGACTCCAACTCTTCTAAGACCAGCAGGATGATGCGCATCCTCATGTTTGTCCGGATCCTGAGTCTGGTCCGGCTCCTCCGTGTCTCCCGGCTGGTCCGCTTCTTCAATGAAGTGGAGAAAGTAAGCACCGAACAGCGTGGGATACATTCCAACCCAAGATAGACCTTAAAGGTCAAAGTTTGAAAGTCATATTCTGGTTCAACTTTATCACAACCGACAAGTGCACCGTAAACATGTTGTCCCCCACCAATGATGTATCACCCCTTTGTGTCAGTGAAGCAGTGCAAGCAAGTGTAAACATTTAGGAGTCATACAGCTGTATTCTAACTGCCCATACAACTTATTACAAATACTTTGCTATGCATTATTACATTTTTCTTAAATGCACTAAATAAAATGAATTTACTCATACAATAAGTTACTTGAAACAACTCCCCTTCCTTAATAGCCTGCACTAATAAGCTACCCTTAGCAAAAAATACCCTTGGTGAAAATACGTTTTTGATGGCATGGCATTTTATGTCGGCTTCACAGCGCAAATGATCTGTCTTCTGGTAAGACCCACAGTTGCAATTATTTGACTAACTAGGTCTATACTGTTCGTAGCTGGCTGAAAGCTATAAAGTTAGTCTAATAGCCCAAGTCTCCAAGCTTGCGTGGCCGGCTGCAGGGTGCTTTTCCTCGGTGTCATGGGGGAGACGCGCCATCGTTATAACTTTAACATACTTTTTCCAAATAATGCAAATTCGAGGATATGGCCTGTTAGGTAGCGTGTATCTTTATAATGTTTGGGGGTTAAAAGGTAGTGTGACATTTTAAGTTTCTTATAAGGACTTTGTAAATGCCTGTACACTTCCTGGTGCCGAGGTAACTATCTATGGTTACAAACAACAAATGATTTCTGATTTCACACCTGTAGGTCCGACTGTGTCTTTCTTTGTTTTATTGTATTAGTATAGGGGCCTTTGAAATCGGCCACTTTTTGTATACTTTCTCGTTTTACTGTGTTGTATGTTATTTATTTTACTATGCACTTTTTGTTACCTGCACCTTATGTGAAGCACTCTGTGCATTCGTGCTGAGAGGGGTGCTATACAAATACACTTTTACTTACTTACTTACTTTGACACGCCCACAAAACGAGGTGAGCTTGGAGAGGGGGAAATTTGGGCATATAAAAGGAGTCTTATAGTTCTTAAAAATGATGGAATAACAACACTTATGGACATATTCACTTTGATTTTACCTAAAGATAACTGGCATGTGTCACGTTCAACCACTGTGTTATTCCTTTAAGAGACAGACATACTGTCTTGTTTAAAAGGCAAATATTGAACACAGTATAATAGCCATGCATTGTTGTAATTTTTTCCTATGCAGATTCCCATATATAAAATGCACTTTTTTATGGCATGGCCCCTTTAGGAGACTTGAGACAGACCGACATGAAAACTCTTCTAATTGCTAGTGCCACTTTTGTGAAAGAATGCGCGGAACTTCAGAGTAGTATTTTATGTTCATATTAGCCAAAACGTAAATTTTCTTAGCTTTACGCAACACATACACAACCTGATGGTAATACTGTACATCAATGTAGCCAACACTTCCACGGGAGCGCACTGTTGTAAAACAAATGCGAAAGCTTGCTGAGAATAGCTTGCTGGGACTGGCTAACGTGACCGCATTGTGGCAGGTAACAAGTGACTATGCAACTTCTTTGCGTAACCATCTGGGAACTCTCCGTTGGGCAGGTGCTTTCAAAAATACTTGGCGGGTAATTGGATGAACCAATTGTCTGTCACTGTCTATCACAAGCTAACTTCAACCGCTCTTTACTGTCGTCACACCTTAACCCAACCAGCGTAGCTGTTTGTATTTCAAATTCCTCAGAACCAACACTGATTGGCGAGATCATTTTCTGATCTGGCACAAACGTATCTCTATTGAGAGTATATAGACTGATTTGCGAGAGAAACAGAATGTGAGGATGGTCTCATGAGGCTAAGAACTCCTTGTGTTGGAAGAAAAAACCACTGATATTAAGCTAGAAAAAACTATGGAGCTAGGTGTGTTTGTGAGCCGTTATGCACAAATGTGTCCTTTTAATAGGGCTTGGGAAAATGTAGTCCCAGACACGACCATCTTGTTTCTACACAGGTGTATCTATTCGTCTGATTGCATAGGATTCTATGCAGTAGAGCCAATCAGACAAATAGATACACCTGTGTAGAAACAAGATGGTCGTGTCTGGGACTACATTTTCCCAAGCCCTATAGCAGGCTACCCATAATGCACCTGCCCTGCAGGTCATTTATATGATTTAATATTTCACTGCCTTTGGCTTTGTTTTCTCCTCCAGATTTCAAATGCAAACCTGGACGTGGTCCGGCTGTTTTTCCGGATCCTGTCTCTGTTCATGATGATCTTCCTGCTGTGCCACTGGAACGGCTGCATCCAGTACTTCATCCCCATGCTGGAGGAGTTTCCATCAGACTGCTGGATCAGGAGAGAGAATTTAATGGTGAGCCTGAAATACCGTGTTGGATTGTCAAAGGCATTTAAAATGATTCAGTACACCTTGAAATCAATATCAGGCATTTTAATTCAGTAGAGAAAACATTGATTTTGTGTATTTTGATCCCCTCGTTCCGGGAAGGTATTGTGCTGCAGAATGTGTCGTTTCTATGTTTTTTCTCAGAATGCCTCTGTAGGTGAGAAGTACTCCTTTGGTGTTTTTCGCGCCTTGTCACAAATGATAGCGTTATCCTACGGTTCCACTGACACACCAACAAGTAAGCATTATGGAATCAGTTAATAATAATATTATTATTATTATAATTTTGATAAATAGTCATATAAGTGAAGCTGACTGTATTTGGCTAAGTACTGTGTGACCTCCCCAGATGAGACTGAGATGTGGATCGTCATGGTCAGCATGGTCTCAGGGGCTCTGATGTACACGGTCCTGGTGGCCAACACTGCTGCCATCATAACAGAAGGGGACCCAACCGCGAAAGCCTACAAGAGCAAGGTATTCTAGGCAGAAAAGAAATCAGTCTTTTATATCACACAGTGCTCTTTTATCAAAGCAGCAGAATGATGTTTGACCTGTGCTGATCCTCAGGTCAGTCACCTGGAACACTACATGGCCTTCATGAAGCTTCCCCTGGACCTGCAGCTCCGCATCAACAAGTACTACCAGACCCGCTACGCAGGGAAGTGGTTCGACGACAGGGACGTCCTCAACCTCGTGTCCACAGCCCTGAAAGAGGTAGGCTGGGGCACAGTGGACCGTAACATGAAACCAGAACACAAACATCTGTCTGCAACATGAAAATATGTCTCTAACATGAAACGTGATACAGACTGTCACTTGTTTTGGGAATCAATTACAATTCTAGCTGCTCAGCAGCACTGGGTCGGGGCCGGGCATTTTGAGGAGGAAGAAGGATGAGACAAATTACAAATATATGAGGGTCTCTGCCTGGACTAATTATTTAAAACTTCTTTAATTAAAAATATCTTTAAAATCATGTGTCTGAAATACAAACAGTACAATGCCTGAGTAGGCATTAGCATGTTTATTCTGTATCACCCGGGGCTTGAACGATGGTTACGTATTGTAACCCTAGTTCTATGAGTGGAGCGGAGCCCCACAGGGCTAGCTCCTATTGGCTAGCGAAACCCAGCTAGCTACATTGACTGAAGAAAAAAACATACACGCACCTGTGTCCAACCAGGTCCGGTGCACCACTGTATAAGCGGGCTACGCCCGCACATCTGCTCCTAACCGAAATTTTCAGCGAGCAGACTGCGGGGCAGCAAGTCTGTTCCCTGTGGGGCTCCGCTCCACTCATAGAACTAGGGTTACAATACGTAACCATCGTTCTATTTCGTGGAGCTCCGCCCCACAGGGCTAGCTCCTATTGGCATAAGCGGAGCTACACGACCGCACCATACACTCTTGCTGGCCCCAGTAAGGGAAACCAGTCAGGACACAAGCCAGGGCTCCAAGGCGAGACCATACTAACAGTTGATCCGACCCAAGCACTGGCCCCACCCCGCCACACTCAGTCTATCACAGCCGAGGGCAAGGAGAGGTACGTGGGGCGAGAGCTGGACCAAAGCGGTTACTCCGTAACAAGCCCGTCCCAGCCTCACACATAAACAGGAACGGAACGTCACTAGACGGGCCCGCTCCTACCTTAGCTGAACCGGTGAGACCTGAGTGAGTCACGTCTGCTTTCCTAGCAGGAAAAGACCCCGCGGCTCAAACCGGTTCTCCAGTAGCGGCGAGACCTGCCATGGTCAATTCTGACTCTTTCACAGAAGACCCGGCGACTCGAGCCGAACACCTACATGAAAAATCCTGTCTAACGCTGGCTCGCACCGGCGGCTGTGTTTAGCACAGATGACGCCACAGAGACAGAGGACATGGATAAAAGGTAATAACGGACAAAAGGAGACGGGGACGACCAAGTCGCCGCCGCACAGATGTCCTCCACTGACACACCATTGAACAGGGCAACTGACGTGGCCACACCCCTTGTGGAGTGTGCCCGAACAGCACCAGGCAGAGGACGACCCGCAGTCACGTAAGACTGGGCGATGCCCTCACAGATCCAATGGGAGAGACGCTGTTTCGACAACGGAGAACCCACCTTCCCTGGGCCGTGGCAAACCAACAACTGGGGGGTGGTGCGGACCGCAGCCGTGCGCTGGACGTAACACATCAACGCACGCACAGGACACAACAAATGCAGGCGGGCCTCTTCCTCGCTCGCATGAGGTGGAGGATAGAAGGCTCCCAGCTCCAAATCCCGTGCCCTATAGGCGCCCCGGACCACCTTCGGAACGAAAGATGGATCCGTGCGCAACACAGCCTTGCTCCCATCACCCGTGATGAGAAAAACTGTCAACGCCCTCAGATCACTGACCCGCTTGCCCGACGTCAGAGCAAGGAGCAGCGCGGTCTTAATCGACAGCCACTTGAGAGATATCCGCTCCATTGGTTCGAACGGCGCTTTACATAGCGCATCCAGAACCAAGAGCAAATCCCAAGGCGGCGCCGCAGCCTTACGCACAGGGCGAAGACGGCGCGTGCCGGCCAGGAAGCGTTTAACCAGGGGATGCCCGAAAACCGTAGTTTTGGCGAACCCCTCATGGCATGCGGAAATAGCACACGCATACACCTTGATAGTGGATGCTGCCAAACCGCCACCATGACCCATCAGGTGCTGAAGGAATTCCAAAATCGCCTCGACCGAGCATGACTCGGGAGCGAAGTCCCTTTCCTCACACCAACGCGCAAAAGCAGCCCATTTGCCAGAGTAAACCAAGGCAGTGGAAGCCGCGCGCGCGCTCTGAATGGTACAGATCACGGCCGGAGAGAGTCCCCTATCAGACAATCTCCGCCGTTCAAGAGCCAGGCCACCAGCGGCCGTCCCAAGACTGGAGGTGCGCAAATTGAGCCCTCCGCCTGGGACAGAGCGTTCGGCCAATGAGGGATGTGCCACGGTTCTACAGTAGTCATGGCCATCACTTCTGCATACCATCTCGCCCAGTGGCGGTCCGGCGCTATCAGTATCACTGATGCACCCTCCGACCGCACCCTGGCCAACAATGGTAAAATCAGCCCCATCGGCGGGAAAGCATACAGCAGCGCCCCCGGCCAGGGGGCATGCGCGAACGCATCCACGCCCAGCGGAGGCTGGTCCTGCTGTCTCAGAGAGAACCAGAGGGGACACTTCGCGTTCTCTCTCGAAGCAAAGAGATCCACCCCTGCTCTGCCGAACCGGGTCCAGAGCTGAGCCACTACCTGAGGATGTAGGCTCCACTCGTCCGGGTGAGGCCCGCCCCGAGACATCAGGTCCGCCCCGACGTTCAGACGGCCGGCAATGTGCCGCGCTGTCAGTGACCGGAGATTGACATGAGCCCATCGCCACAGCGTTACCGCCAGACGGTGAAGCGCTGGCGAGCGGACTCCCCCTTGTCGGTTGACGTAAGCTACTGTGGTCTGGTTGTCTGACCGCACCAGCACATCGCGCCCCTGTACCAGGTGTACAAAGTGGCGCAATGTCAGTAGCACCGTCTCCAACTCCAGGAGGTTGATGTGGCGCCGTTCTCCGACGGCCCACAAACCACCTACGGCCTGGGACAGACATGTACCACCCCAGCCGCTTAGAGACGCGTCTGTGAAGACAGCGACGTGAGCCGACACCCTGCCTATTGGAACACCGTGCGCTATTACGCGCCGGTCCCTCCAATAGTCGAGGTCTGCTGACAACGACCCCGGCATCCGCACAAGGCGCCGTCTGTGCCTCACAGGGTCCAGACGAAGCCGCGCGAACCATCTCTGCACGCACCTCATGTGAAGAAGGCCCAGTGACACTACCACATGGGCGGCTGCCATGAGACCCAGAAGGCGCATGATCGACAGAACCGCGATCTTTCGAGAAGGACGGCAAACACTGAGACTCTTCTCCAGTGTTTCCCTCCTTGAATCGGATAGCCGTGCTCTCATGGCGCTCGTGTCCAGATTGATACCTAGGTAAACAATCTGACGGGCCGGCCACAGAGCACTCTTCTCCCAGTTGATTGCAAACCCCAGGTCGGTGAGATGCCGCACCACCGTGGCGGTATGCATCAGAGCCAACAAAGGCGACGGAGCCAGTACCAGCAGGTCGTCCAGGTACGCCAGGATCCTGATGCCCTGCCGGCGCAGTGGCCTCAACGCCGCCTCCACACAATTGGAGAAGGTTCTGGGGGCGAGCGCATATCCAAACGGGAGTCTGGTATATTCGTACGCCACACCCAGGTAGGCGAAACGCAAAAACTTCCGATGCCGATGAGCTATCGGTATGTGGAAGTAAGCGTCCTTGAGGTCTATGCTGGTGCAAAAATCGCCGGGAAGGAATGCCTCCAGCATTTGTCGCACCGTAAGCATATGGAACTTCAGATTCGCCACCGTTTTGTTGAAAAGGCGGAGGTCCAAAATTGGCCTCACGCCCCCCGTCTTCTTTGGCACGAGGAAGTAGCGGGAATAAAATCCCTCGTCCCTCTGGCCTGACGGGACCACAGTTACCGCTCCCTTCGCCATCAGTTCTGCAATCTCTGCTGACAGAGCGGCAGCCTGAGCGGGACGCGGTATCACTGTCTCCACTACGCCCATGAAGGGCGGTGGGGGGCAACAAAACTGAATGAGATACCCTTCCCGTAGAACACGCTGCAACCAGCTGTCCAGGAGACATCTCTCCTGCCAGACTGTGAAGCGGTTGGAAAGAGGTTGTGCCGGAGATCGCGGGAACAGATCGAGGAACCTGCCATAGTTCAATTTGGCCCTGACCGCCACCGGACAGCTGAGAAACTCTGCTGTCCTGGCCCAAGGCGGGCCACCCTCGAAAGGGAGATGAAAAATCCCCATTGGGAGTTCCATGTCCCTGAACAGCGCGAGAATGAATGGCATTCCTGTCAAGAAGCACTTCATTCACAAAAAGAGGAAGTGAGCCGACACCGTCCGCATTGCTAACAAGCCGCCGTCGCTCATCCCATTGAGAGAAAACGGCGGAGTGTTGCAATGCGGGAAGCCCCGCCTTCTCATTTGCATGATCTGGCAAGGTGCCGTCTTTCGCAGACCGACTAGACGGGACATGAGAGGCGGGCAGTGTTAAATAGCCAGCCGAGGCAGTAAACACGGAAGTATTCTCACTGACCGGTGAGCGTGAAAACTCTCTACCTGTCGAACACACAGGGAGAGGCTCGAACGCTCGGCCCGAATGAACGAACGCCGTCTGGGGGTCTAGCGCATCTTTTTCGCCGCTAAACCCCGCCAGCGGTCGGTCCCGAGAAAACTTCGAACAGGGCAGTACAGCCATAGCACTTGGCCTGGGCGCACACATCCCCTCTGTTAAAAACCCAACCGGTCTGTTTAGAACAGGGGCGGCGAGACCTGCCGTGGTCAAATCTGACTTTCTCACAGAGGACCCGGCGGCTCTAGCCGAATATATTACATTCGCTGAACCGGCGAGAGCTGCGCGCGTCACGTCTGCTCTCTTTGCAGGAAAAGACTCCGCGGCTCGAGTCGGTTTACCAGCTGCGGCGAGACCTGCCATGGTCAATTCCGACTTTTTCACGGAAGACCCGGTGGCTCTAGCCGAATACATCACATCAGCTGAGCCGGCGAGCCCCGCGTGAGTCACGTCTGCTTTTGCAGGAAAAGACTCCGCGGCTCGAGCCGGTCTCCCAGCTGCGGCGAGACCTGCCGTGGTCAATTCTGACTCTTTCACAGAAGACCCAGCGGCTCTAGCCGAGAACATTTACAGTAGTTGAAAAGGGAGGAGATGCGGACTGCACATTACAACCAGCTTGATAACGTTGCATCGTGTTTGTTTTATTGAACAGGGAAACTTGCTCACCGCCGCTCTTAACAGAGCGTGGTGTGGGCACAACACAGTCACGCATCTTCACGCACCGTCAATAGGTGCGCCTCTTCCTACCCCAAGCCGGAGGCGGAGCGGTGGGCGCGCTTGAAGACGCCGGACCGGTCCCGGCACCCTGGGCGGGGTAGGCAGGGGGAGGTCGCGGGGGAGGAGCCGCGTGCGCAGTCCAGGAGCCCGGGCGAGCCGGTCCATGGGCCGTAGCGGGGCGGGACCCCGTGGCAGGTTGTTTAGTCTTGTGTGTCCGCCGGCGCTTGCTCCCAGTCGCGGCAGCATCAGCCGGAGCACGCGGACGTGCCGGCACACTGCGCTCCCCCGGAGCCGCGAGGTGGCGAGCGAGGAGGAGCCGGTCCTGCTCCTGGCTGCGACACTGCTCCAGGATTTTAGACACAGCTGCCCCAAACAACCCCTCCCTACTGACCGGCGAGTTGAGGAGGACACTCTTGCTTTCCTCGCGCAGACGAGTCAGGGAGAGCCATAGGTGGCGCTGCTGCACCACCGACGTGGCCATCACTCCACCCAGACAGGAGGCGGAGATTCTCACAAGCTGAGCCACGGCTCCGGCGGCTTCGGCCATCTCCGCTCTCCTGTCTTCATCCATAGAGGGGGGGGTTTGCTCCGTAGCTAGCTGGCCGATGTAAATGGCCAGCATAGCAATGGAGGAGGAGGCAGCCACGGCCTGCGCGGCCAGAGAAAAACCTTTGTCGGCCAAGGACAGGGTTGTCTTGTCTTTGACGTCCGGCATGAGAGGCTTCCTGGCCGAGCCCCAGGCGGAGGAACCAGGCACCAGGACCGCTGCAATGTCGGGTTCCAGAGGAGGAGAGCCGACAGCTGCTACGTCAGTCCAGCCGGTTACCCTCGTAGCTCTGCTGAACTGGCGAAGCGGACCTCTGATGGCCAACGGCCGCTCCCATTCAGCCTCGACGAACGCCTCCAGGTCAGGCATAGCCGGCAGGAGACGAGGAGCAGGCTGAGAGGGACGCCCGTAGCAGACGGAGCTCCACAGTGGGAGCCCCGTAGTCGCAGCAACCTCCGGGACGGAGATACCGAGGTGATGCGCGGCTCTCTCCAGCAGCCGGGGCAGGTCGCGATCGAAGGAACCCCGCCCCGGGAAGGAGGCGCCACTAGCCGTAGTGGCTTCCGACGCAGAGAGAACCTCGTCTTCCCCGGAGAGCTCATCCTCATCATCCGTAGGCGCGAGGGAGGTAATCGGGGCCGCCGGTTGTTGCGGGGGCGCGCCGATGTCCTCGCCGACCAGCTGGACCAGACCTTCAGTCTCCAGCGGCGGCGGAGCGAAGAAATGCGCCCGGAGCATCCTCTCCATGGGGTCCAGGAGGGCGCAGATCTCGCAGGCGGGGGACGGAGCCAGACCCGCTCTGGCGTGCTGCGGCCCCAGACAGCGGAAGCAGAGGTGGTGTCCCACGTCGCTGTAGCGGGAGCCGCAGACACAGAAACGATCCGGCGGATCCATCGGCACCGGCAGGGGGTCATCTAGGGACGCCGCCAGGTCCGCTTGGGTCCGCTGAGTAGACATCTTCTGATCTTCTCCAGTAGCAATGCGAGCTGAAAATTTCGAAGGAGCAGATGTGCGGGCGTAGCCCGCTTATACAGTGGTGCACCGGACCTGGTTGGACACAGGTGCGTGTATGTTTTTTTCTTCAGTCAATGTAGCTAGCTGGGTTTCGCTAGCCAATAGGAGCTAGCCCTGTGGGGCGGAGCTCCACGAAATAGAACTTACAACCACAAACACCAAAGGAAGATGTTCTTGTTGAGCCAAGTGAGAAGCTGGCAGTTTGGCCTTCGCTTGATCTTCTAATAAAACGTAAGTTCTACAAAATAACGTTCTCAAAGAAAATGAATCAACATTGTAGCAGGCCTACATACTGTGATGGGAATGAATTGTGGGACTCTGAACTGAGCATGGATTCACTGATGGACTGAATTGATTGGATTGAACACAGGTGAGACAGTCCAGGCAAAATACTGGTCAGATGAAAATATGCAAACAAGATGAAGAAACAGTAACTGCTACAAATTAAGAACAGGTTGGCCTGATCTAGCTTGAAGCTCCACTAAGTATATTTTACAACTATTAGAGGGTGACAAACTAACACATTTTCACCAGGCCAGGTCCAGCCTGGCTTATGTGCGTGACTGGCTTGTTTCTGTTCAGAACTGGTAGGACGGAAGCTAGTCATGCCACTGAAATAGCTGTGAATTGAAATGACATGAAATAATGTCTGATAAATTAAGATAGGTCTGGTCACCTGGACATATCAGTTCCAATACTTCCAATGCTAATCCAGCACAATAAGAGCGGGATAGCCAGTTAGCTCATGAGCTCACAACAACTAGCAGCAGCTTCCATAACATTAATGGTAGTGGTCAGTGGCTAAAGCAGTTACACTGATGATTCCTGTAATGTTAGCTATTTTGCTGCAATTGGTTCAACTTCTGTTTCTGGACATAGGTAAGGGATAAACCCAGATAACACAAGGCTAGCGGACCTACAGCGGGTCCCCAGTGGACAAGCTGGCGGACCTCCGGCCAAATCGGCACAGGTCCATTAGGGATGGGCATTTTCAGTTATTGTAATACTCGAGTACTCTATATTCATAATGAACGAGTACTCGAGTACTCGCTGTTCTGTAGCCTACTGTAAAAATAAATCCGGGAGGTCCATGGCCATATGATGTAGGCCTACATTAGACTATGTGCCCGATTAAGTAAACGTGCCCGACTGTTTAGAAATTCTCCCGACGTATTTCGTCATAGCGAATTTGCATATGAATAAACAACCAACAATTTAAGCCATTCAATCCAATTGCATTTTATTAAAGAACAAAAGTCACAGCGGACATACTGTGTTCTTTAACTTATCTTTTCCGTTCGTTTGGCGTCGCATCATCGTGAGCTAGCCGGGCTAGCAAATGATGTGATTCAGGGTTGTTGTCCAGTCGTCTAATTCATTGTTTCGTTGTGCTTTAACCGCACGTGGTTGAGCATTGAGCTGGTTTGCTTATGATAAGCAAGTTTCACATTGCAGATTTTGCACTGCACACTGTTTTCCCCTTCTTTCTCAAAGTATTTCCAGACTGTACTTTTACAAGCAGCAGACATGTTGCGACTGATGTAAGTAGCCTCACGCAGGTAGCCAAAAACACAGTGCGCAGGTGCATGAATAACAAAGCTTTTTCCATAGTGAAACAATTACTCGCCATGGTTACTCGAGTACTAATGTCAACAACGAGTACTAAATACTTGCGATTTGTGACTTGTAGCGGCAGATTCAAGCAGTTGTAGTTAATGACTTGTGTTTGCGCAGTATTTGTATTTGTGAGAAAATATTCTACAGGTGTGCAACTTTTCCTCTGTGAATACGAATTTACTGTTACACGTGTGGCTATTTTCTACAAGTACAAATTTACTGTTACACATGTGTGGCTATTTTCTACAAGTACAAATTCACTGTTACATGTGCTCAGCTATTTTGCACCAAATATACCTTCATAGTGGCGTCTTACTTCTCCATTCTAGTTTGCACTGAAACTAGCCACTGACCTAAGTTCCAGTGAACCCCGTATCGAGACTCGCTTCATTTTCCAAAAAGCGATTGATTTGGTTTGAGACTCGATTTGTCTAAGTGAAACCCTGCCTGTCCAACGCTAACTGATGAGGCGAACATCCCAAGATCGGAGGTTCTACTTGGCTACTGGCACCACAAACCTATGTACCCTCAACCTCTAGCTGGCACTATAGTTTTTGGGCGTGCCAGCCTAGCTGTCCCATGGGAGAGTAGGCTATTCTCCAAGGCAGGGTAAACTCTAAAAAGAGAAACCAAAAGCCCTAACACCTGAGACAATTGTTTCGGAACAAAATCAATAAAATCAATGTCATTGTTCAATTTTATATTTTAGTCAGAAATAATTACAACAAACCTAGTCTAATTATGGTTATCTATGCGTACATCATATCCTTCAGTGAAATCATGACCATCCTCATTGTTTAGTGCCGGCTGCTGGCTATTCCTTTGCTAAATTATCCCTAAGGCCTACAGGGTCCCTCCTAACCTACTCCAGGCCATAGACGCCATGTACAGGGGCACAAGAGCCAGAGTGGTAACCCCGGATGGCAACAGTGAGGAGTTCGACATCCTAGCAGGGGTGCTACAGGGGCCACTCTTGCCCCCTTCATCTTCATTGTAGCCCTGGACTACATGCTTAGGAAAACCATCAGTGGGCAGGAGCAGGAGCTTGGCTTCATAACACCTAGGAAGTCTAGAAGAAACCCTGCTGTAGTCCTGGCAGATCTGGACTATGCAGATGACATCTATCTGATGTCCAACCGTGTGGAGCAGGCACAGGAGCTCTTGAACCAGTGTAGAGGCAGAATGTGCCAGGGTTGGCCTCAGGTTGAATGCAAAGAAGACTGAGGCAATCAATTACAACACCCCCCTGGACCACCCACCTCTCAAGACAGCAGGGGGCAATGCTCTAGCAGAAGTCAGCGACTTCAAATACCTGGGTTCCTGGGTCAACTCATCAGAACGGGACCTTAAGGTGAGAAAAGCGCTGGCATGGAGGGCCCTTAATGGCATGAATAGCGTGTGGAACTCCAATCTCCTTCGACACATCAAACTGAGCTTCTTCCATGCGACCGTGGAGTCTGTCCTCCTATACGGCTGTGAAACTTAGACCCTGAAGCCCACCCTGCAGAAGTCTCTGGATGGGTGCTACACCAGAATGCTGCGTGTGGTGCTAAATGTCAACCAGAACGAGCATGTTACCAACAAGCATCTGTATGGGGGGCTACCAAAGCTGAGTGAGAAAGTGGCATCCAGGAGGATGAAACTTGCTGGCCACTGCCACAGACTATCTTGAACTCCCAGCCAGCAAGCTGGTGCTCTGGGAGCCAACACACGGACACCGATTAAGAGGACGTCCCACACCAACATACGTGGATTTACTGAGGAGGGACGCGGGAGTGGAGAGTTCTGCGGAACTGGCTGGATGTATGGACGACCGAGAGAATTGGAGACTTCGCTGTCAAGCTCGTCTGAGGACGACCTAATGATGAAATTATAGCCACTGCCCAAGCAATAAAAGAGTTGTTTTAACACATCTTCGTCGTGGGTCCAGGCAGATGAAGATGAGACAGTTTGTTCAACTATCCTACAGCTAGGACTCTATTGTTCCTCAGAAAAACAGAGTGATGGACTTCATTATTCCTGCCAGCTCAAAGCATATGGACGTTTCTACTAACTTGGGCCGATGTTTGATGGTGGTTGCAAAGTGATAGCACGTACGACAGATTTATTATGATTTTTTGACGTTTTAAACTTGGTGTAAGAATGGTACAATAGTCATCTATGTAAGTATGTGTATTTATTTTTTTATTTTTTTGTTTGTTTTTACCATGTGTATTTATTTATTTATTGCCAGTGTCTCACTAGTCCTTTCTTTTTTGCCACTGTGGTGCTAGTTGGTGATTAGTAATGACCCTACTGGCTCCTAACAGCTTTATCTGTGTCAGTGTGTTTGTTTTGTGTCTCCAGGAGATCCTGACGTTCATGTGTGTTTGTTTTGTGTCTCCAGGAGATCCTGACGTTCATGTGCTCCCGTCTGGTGTACAAGGTGCCCATGTTCCAGAGCTTCAACGTCAACTTCATCAACTCCATCCTCCTCAAGCTGCAGTTTGAGGTGTTCAATGAGGGGGATGTGATCATCAGGGAGAGCGCGCATGGAGACCGCATGTTCTTCATCGAGCACGGCCAGGTGCTGGTGGAGACAGAGTCTTTCCAGAAGGAGTTGTCTGATGGAGACTACTTTGGAGGTGGGCTCATCTCCCTGCTGCATCATAGAAATCATCATTTCACTATCTAGTCGTGTATCAAGTCTTGTGTCTTTGCCAGTTTTAACTTTGTGGCCTTAGTTTAGGTGTGGGATACAACTACAGTTGAAACTAGAGCTTAGTTGTCTACATATTACCAGGTAACAACATCCTGTATTAGTCCAACTAAGTGTTCATGTTTGGAAGTGAAACAGTACAGGGTTAGATACAATACACTATATGGACAAAGGTACTGGGCCACCTACACATCACACCTACAGGAGCTTTTATGACATCCCATTCTACATTCAGAGGCATTAATATGGAGTTGGTCCCCCCTTTTCAGCTATAACAGTTTCCACTCTTCTGGGAAGGCTTTCTACAAGAATTTGGACTATGTCTTTGGGAATTTTGGCCCATTCATCCAGAAGAGCATTTGTGAGGTCAGACACTGATTTTGTATGAGAGGGCCTAGCTTGCAATCTCCATTCTAGTTCTTCCCAAAGGTGTTTGATAGGGTTGAGGTCAGGGCTCTGTGTGGGCCAGTCAAGTTCTTCCACACCAACCTTACCCAACCATGCCTTTATGGACCTTGCTCTGTGCACTGGAACAGAAAAGGGCCTTCCCCAAACTGTTCCCACAATGTTGGAAGCATAGAATTGTCCAAAATATCTTTCTAGCTGAAGCATTCATTGATTTTATACACCTGTGACAATGGGACTGAATGAAACACCTGAATTCAACGATTAAGAGGTGTGTCCCTATATTTTTGTCCATATAGTGTATGTGTTATTCATTTGACAACTCTCAGTAGGGTAATTTGATGTTGTGTAGCAACAGTCAGATGTGGTTATTCTATATCACACATTACAGCTGAGTCTCTGTGCTTCACTGGTTCCCCAGAGGTGTCCCTCCTGACCGGAGGGAAGTACGAGACCACGGTGCGAGCGGTGACCACCTGCCAGGCCTTCACCCTGACTGCAGCCAGCTACAGGGAGGTCCTGCGGGGGTTTCCAGACGTGAGGCAGGAGATGCGCCGGTTGGCCCTGCAATACCTGGAGTCTGTGTGAGGCCACCTCAGCCTGGACACTGTTTGGATATAAAAGAAGAGTAGTGCACATACAGTAGTAGCACAACTGATCAAGACTGGCAGAGTATAGACTGGTCTTTTTACATTTTAATGTAGTTTATTTACTTCAGTGATTCCTTACAGATGTTTTATTTTGTAGATAAAATGAATAAGATATGAATATTACAATAACAATCTCATTATTTAGCAGGTGCTATCATAAACCAGTCGAAGACTGTGATTACCTGAGTGTGTTTGTGGGCAGGCAAAGACTCACATAACCTTTTTTGTGTAATTTATTTTGAAGACAATAGTTGATACAATTATCATTCATAATGGCTACAGTAGAAATAAAGAGGACACCTCATAGTTGGTGTTATGTATGAAACCTTGAAGATTCTTGTGGTGCATTCATGTGTAGCTAACCAAGTGGGCAGTGGACCAGCTGAGGCTTAGCTCACAGGCCAGGCCCCCTGCCTCGCCCGCCCTCTCTCTCATCCAAACACGCACACGGTGCCCGAGGCCAGCCTGTGTTTGTACTCGTACAGGTAGTAGGAGGCCTGGGGGAAGTTACACCTCATCTCCATCCTGCCGGGCACCACGTGGACCGCCACGCCCGCACCGAGCCCCTTCCTCAGTTTCCTCAGCATGCGCGAGGCCAGGTAGCGCCGGGCCTTCCCAGGGTCCTCCTCGATGGCGGCGTACACCTCAGGGGGGGGGTTGGGGATCTTCCACTCCAGGTCCACGATCAGCTGGTGGATACGGCCTTTGTCCAGGGAGGTGGGCGTGTCCCTGTAGCACACCATCACGTGGGGGCAGGGAGCCTCAGAGGACACGGACAGGAAGTTGTCTGGCTGTGGTCCCGCCTCTCCCTCCGCCTCTCCCTCCGCCTCCATCTCATCCTCCAGAGGTGGCCCCACGGCAGGGTGGAGCATGACCGCCCAGCGCAGCCAATCGTAGTTCTTCTCCAGGGTCTTCAGGAGGCTTGCTGCTGCCTCCTCTGGGCTGGCCCGGCCCCTCTGGGCCTCCTGGAGCTGCTGCCTCACGTCCTCCTCCGCCTGTTCCAGGAAGTAGCCAGAGCAGCGCCCCCCGGTGGTCTTCATCTTCCTGTAGAGGGCGCCCATGCGCTCGGACCAGGTCCTCATGAGCAGGGCCTGGTCACGGCTGGTCAGGGAGGCCTGGGTGAAGAGGCACAGCAGCCCCGTACCCAGGACAAAGTTCACCTGCAGGGGGAGCAACACAGACAAGGGAAGATTAACATGGCTGTTATGGCTCATCGGACAATGAGGATTAACTAAAAAGTGCTGGCAATGAAATTAGTTACTTTTGTTGCATCAGCATTTAATAATAACAATAATAATAATAACTTTATTTGTATAGCACCTTTCATACAAATAAATGCATCTCAAAGTGCTTTTTTATATGCAGGAGTGCTTCACATAAAAATAGATATAAAATTAACAAAAAGCAGCCAAAATAAGATGGAACATCACACAATACAATAAAAGAAGATAAAGATAAGAAATCAAGTAAAATACAATCTTTAAAAAAAATCTTGGAATTTGGAAGCTGATCGGCATTTCAAAGATTATAATTAATATACTTACATGTGCAGTAATGGTAGATGTTAAAAGTGTAATTGTGCCTGAAATGGTGGGTGTTTTATCTGGTGCACACATCAGTTTGCTGTTTAAAGATGATAAGTTCTTCAAGGTGAACACAATCTCCAATGTGGTTTGTTTCCCTCAAGGTCAAATTCCACACTACACCATGTCTACTACACTAAACCATGTCTACTGGCTCTGGGAGTAAGAATACACTTTCCTCCCTGTTTGGTGGCTACATTACAATGGTATCTTCAATTATACAGTATTTAAGAATATGATTATTTAGGATTTAGCACTAGATAATTATCTATTTGTCATGACAAGCTGAGTTAGCATTACCCCAATTTACTGGAATGTTACCCTCCCAATATCTACTGCACTCACTGATTAGGTTGACCTCGGTCTGTAATGATCAGTAGTTTTCCCTGGTTGACCGGTCTGTAATGATCAGCTGTTTTCCCTGGTGTAGTCTGACCATGTGGCGCCCTCACTGACCTTCACACAGAACTCCCTCATCTCCCAGCGCTTGGGCCTGCGGCTGTGGACCAGCTCCTCCAGCAGTGCGGGCTGGTGGGTCAGCGCAGAGATGCCCATCAGGCGGCTGTGGAGCGCGGTCAGCTGCCTCTCCAGGCGGTGCTCCTGGACATACTGAAGGAACACCTCTGTCTCCCGCTTGGTGAACTCTGGCTGGGCCCTGACCGCCGCCCCCAGCTGGTAGTACACCACGGCCAGGTCGTCCTCCAGCCGGTGCACCTCCTGGTCACTCAGCAGGCCCTGGCCCGCCGCCCCCAGCTCCTGGTCGATGTAGTCCAGGTTCTTCCTGGCCAGGTCCGTCTCCTCTGGGGTGGCCCCACCCGCCAGGTAGGAGCCGATGCCCTGGACCAACACCCGCATGGTCTGCATGTATCCCACTGGCTCCAGCACCTTCCCAAACATGGCCATGGCTAGGACTCAGCTGAAACAGCTGCACAAGCACAGAAAAATACAGCACATTTATCAAAGTGTTTACATTTACTTGGAATGTTTGACTAGACAAAATAAACTAGTGATTTTGAGTAATATTGAGTACTAATATGCAAACCTGTGGTGTCTGTGACTCTATGACTCACCTGGACGTGTCCTTCTCAGGTAGGTATGTTCTGACCTTCAGTGTCCCTCACAATTTATACACTCCCCCATAATCAGTCGGCTGATCTGATAAAAGCTCTCTCACCTCCCCACTCTCTTTCTTTGCACAGCCGTGCATGTGAGCCATGAATGGTGACCTGAACCACACTATTAAACTCAATCATGGATGGGTCAGAAGAACTTAAAGTTTATGCCCTAAAACTAAAAGTCAGGCCTTATCTTCTGGACGGAGTACCCACAGCTGAGGAACTGATGGCTTATAAACCATCACACTTAGGCTTTTGTAGAGCGAATGAGTGGAGGGCTCAACATACAGCAGGCCTACTAGGCTATGCTAATGATGTGGGCAATAGTCAAGAGCAAGGGCGCCCCCAACAGGTGGCCAGTGGGGGCCGTGGCAACCATGCTAAAATTACTGGCCACCCTAAATGCAATGATGCATTTGATTTGAATATTAAGCAGGAAATCTATTTTTTTCTGAGATTTTGGCACTTCAGGCATAAAGGAAAATGCTCAAGTCAGAGCTCAAGAGACCAGTAAGCACCTCTTCCTCTCTGACCTCCATCTGGCCTAGCACTCTCTCTGACCTCCCTGTCACCTGTCTAACTCCTTCACTTCCTGGTCCTCACCGAGCTGCTCCTCTAATGGCTTCATCTCCTCCTCCAGAGACCAGCTGCTGCAGGCCGGATCTGATGCTGGGACAAACTCTGATAAGATTGAAGGCTACTAAAGAAATTGGAGTGGGTTATCCAGAATGCATTGCACTGGGCACCCTCCTGTATTTTGAAGAGTAATGGTAAATGGACTGCACTTATATAGCGCTTTTCCACCTTAGCGGCACTCAAAGCGCTTTATAATGGCCTCTCATTCACACACACATTCACACACCAATGGCGGTAGCTGCCATGCAAGGTGTGGACAGTCGGAGCTGGGATTCGAACCACCGACCCTTCGATCCCTGAACGACCCGCTCTACCAACTGAGCTACAGCCGCCCCACAAGAGGTACCCCCAAGCTACAGGAATCAGCAGAGAGAAAAAAACTTTGAACCGACAAAACCAGGTTCAACGCCGCCATGGCTTCTGCACTAGTTGGTTTAATTCTCACCAACCAACCTTACTCTTGTCCTCGGAAGGCATCAACCTCTGCTGCAGCCATGGCGATGTCCTGCTGTCCTCCTCTGCGCTGCGGTGTCAGGGTGTCCCTGCCACAGGCGCATACACACACACACACACACACACACACACACACACACACACACACACACACACACACACACACACACAGGGGCAGGCAGGATCTAGATGCTCAGGGATTTGGCCATTTAGAAGGGAGATATTCCAGGAATGTGACTTTGCACTGTACCTGGTCACTGACCGTCCTCTCCCACCTTCCACTGCTCCTCCTCTGACAGGCCCTCCTCCTCCTCCTCTGACAGGCCCTCCTCCTCTGACAGGCATACCTCCTCCTCCTCTGACAGGCCCTCCTCCTCTCCTCTGACAGGTCCTCCTCCTCTGACAGGCCCATCTCCTCCTCCTCTGACAGGCCCTCCTCCTCCTCTGACAGGCCCTCCTCCTCCTGTGACAGGCCCGCCTCCTCCTCTGACAGGCCCTCCTCCTCCTCTGACAGGCCCTCCACCTCCTCTGACAGGCCCACCTTCTCCTCTGACAGACCCTCCTCTGACAGGCCCACCTCCTCCTCTTACAGGCCCACCTCCTCCTCTGACAGGCCCTCCTCCTCCTCCTCTGACAGGCCCTCCTCCTCCTCTGACAGGCCCACCTCCTCTGACTGGCCCACCTTCTCCTCCTCTGACAGGCCCTCCTCCTCCTCTGACAGGCCCACCTCCTCCTCTGACAGGCCCACCTCCTCCTCTGACAGGCCCGCCTCCTCCTCCTCTGACAGGCCCGCCTCCTCCTCCTCTGACAGGCCCACCTCCTCCTCTGACAGGCCCTCCTCCTCCTCCTCTGACAGGCCCTCCTCCTCCTCTGACAGCCCCTCCTCCTCCTCCTCTGACAGGCCCACCTCCTCCTCTTACAGGCCCACCTCCTCCTCTGACAGGCCCTCCTCCTCCTCCTCTGACAGGCCCTCCTCCTCCTCTGACAGGCCCACCTCCTCTGACTGGCCCACCTTCTCCTCCTCTGACAGGCCCACCTCCTTCTCCTCTGACAGGCCTCCTCCTCCTCTGACAGGCCCACCTCCTCCTCTGACAGGCCCACCTCCTCTGACAGGCCCACCTCCTCCTCCTCTGACAGGCCCACCTCCTCCTCTGACAGGCCCACCTCCTCCTCTGACAGGCCCACCTCCTCTGACAGGCCCACCTCCTCCTCCTCTGACAGGCCCTCCTCCTCTGACAGGCCATCCTCCTCCTCCTCTGACAGGCCCTCCTCCTCCTCTGACAGGCCCACCTCCTCCTCCTCTGACAGGCCCTCCTCCTCTGACAGGCCCACCTCCTCCTCTGACAGGACCTCCTCCTGCTGTGCTAGATGAGAAGGATTTTCAACAATTGTCTTCTTTCTATGATGATTCAGCACATTCTGGACACCCATGGGCAGAAGAAGAAGACTTCCTCTCTGGAGACCAGTCAGCACCTCTTCCTCTCTGACCTTCATCTGGCCTAGCACTCTCTCTGACCTCCCTGTCACCTGTCTGTCACCTCCAGGGTGCACTCACTCTGAAATTCATTTGGACAGGTGCTCTATCATCTCTAGGGCTGAAAGCCTCAAAGGCTTTCAGTTGGTTTACGTCAAGTTCATAAGGTCATAGTTCATATGGTAACTCCTTCACTTCCTGGTCCTCACCTAGCTGCTCCTCTAATGGCTTCATCTCCTCCTCCAGAGACCAGCTGCTGCAGGCCGGATCTGATGCTGGGACAAACTCTGAAAAGATTGAAGGCTACTAAAGAAATTGGAGTGGGTTATCCAGAATGCATTGCACTGTTAATGATTCGTTATAGCCAGCCCCTCGTTTTTATGGAATGTTATTCCATTCCTATCTTACGTTCTCTACGTATCCAAAGAGACTTACAATAACGGCATTTAACGTAGAAAAAGCCAATGTACTACTACTTGCCAGAACTCACCATAGATATGGAACTCACAGTGTCCTTTCTAAAACAAGTGATAAGAGCATAATCTATCTTATACAGCCAAGTAGAATAAATGCCTCTTATAAATCAGTCATTTACAGTAGCTCTTCTTTTCTGTTCTTTCTCTTGTGCAGTTATAATCGTTATCTCTTTTTCTTGCTGTGGTAACCGACTGGCACCCAAAACCCTAACCCGCCTCCTCGCCTGTCTGCTGATCCAAACCTCTTCAACACCCAGTAAATGACCATGGAACGATAAACAAATATTCTTTTTGCTTCTGTGTCATATTGAATTCTGGTGATATACCAGCATTTTTTCTTACATACAGGATAACAATAAATACATTCATTACATTTTGGCCTTGTAGTTTGTAATAAATCAGCTAAAGCTGTCCTCCTCATGAATATCTGTTGTTGATGGATGGAAAGGCCTTGGTCAAAGGCGGAGGGTTGTAAATGAATGCCAGAGAGAGCTATACAACTTGATATTCCTAGTTCCTAATGTGTGTTGTGTTGCCTATGAAGCCAATGTGATTTTCCGTCCCCAGGCCATGGGCACTCATGTTGGCCTGTTGCATTCTGTACAAACAGTAGGTGGCAGTGCTGATTTAGATATTTTCCCAAGAGCGAGGGGGGGGGGTAGTGGCTAGTTCCCATAAACGCAGAGACCGGTCAAACCCTAACCCCACCCTGACCTTAACCTAACCCTATAGCCTACTTAAGCCTAACCTTAACCCTAAACCTAACCCTACCCTAAACTTAACCCTAAACGGCCTAGGAACTAGCCTTTACCGGACGAGAAAGGTCTTTACCTCTGCTCTAGCAAAGAGTATGGAAGGTCTCTAGTTCTGTGAGCCTCCCTCCTGAGGCCCCGGAGCCAATGGAGTTAGAGGTAGGATGGCGCTGGTAGCAAATTCTCTTTGCTGGTAGGATCGTGACGACTGAAGAACGTCACTTCCTTTACAAGAACCGTTTCCGGGGAATTGCGGAAGTGCCGCCAAATTCGAAAGAATCAGCGTCTGATCTAGTTTTATTTTTTTATAGCTCCATGGTCTAGACTAGAAGGAATAAGGACGTTTGCGACCAAATTACTGATAGGAAATGGACACATCAGCGCGTTTCTTCTCAAAGTTACGAAACTTAGCGGTGTCACTGGAGACCGAGACTGCAAGTCTTCATCATAAACATCAACACTTCGAAGAAGATGGTAGTTTACTATGCCAGTACCTCCCACTCTCGCTAACTTGGCCTAGTTATCTTGCCATATGCTATACCATCTTTCTGGCTTGTCACTCGTGCTGTCGGTTTGCAGCTAGCTAAGCCTAACACGCTCCACTTTACAACCATCGCGACTCTAGTTACAACTGTCAGACTTGAACCCTTTCTTTGTTTCAGATGACGTTAACACAGAGGGTGCTGTGCGAGTTCTGCATGACCTGCATTCTGAGGTCAGAAATCTCAAGGTGAGCACCGGGGCTTGGAAAATGGCCCTGGAGGGGGAACGTAGCCAAATGTTGCTCTCAAAGACCGGTTCGCCATCTATGTTTAGTGCTGTTTTGACTGCGTGCGTCCCCAGGGGCAGGTCCAGGGGCAGCTGGGCAGTCAGCAGGCCAGGGAGGTGGAACTCACGAGCTTTCTAAAGGCCTGTACGGTGCTAAAGAAGAGGAGCACTGAGGACATCCAGAGACTACAGGGACACTTTGAAAAATATGGCTACCAAGCTCCCAAGAACACACAGACTTGTTCAGGTGAGTTAAGGCTCCTGTATGGTTGCATGCTCTTTTTCTTTTAAATTTACATCAATCTACCTTCCTTCTCCCACGGTGGCCTCAGGGCACGGTCCAGCTGAAGGGGAGGAGGATGAAGCTGAGATGGAGGTGGGAGAGGAGGACCAGGAAGCTGACCAGGGGGCTCAGGAGCCATTCCCCCCTGTGACTCCCAAGAAGCTGCCCGCTGCCCTCACTGTGGACCCCATGCGCACCCCACAGCTCTCTGACTTCGGCCTGTCTGAGATCCACCTGGAGAGGGTGCTGCTGAGGGGGACCGGGTGGGCCGCCCCCACCCCTGTCATGTCCCTCCACCCACCTGCCATGGCCATGCAGCCCCCCATGCCCAAAACGCCCAAGTGTGCCCTGCGCTTGGACCAGGACGATCCGCTGAGTCCCCGCATGGAGGATTTTGGGATCTCTGAACACACCATGTGCCTCAACAATGATTTCACCATGGACCTGCATCGCAAGAAGCCCTCAAAGACTGCCAGGTGTGTTGTGTTTATTTGTGTTTGTGTGTGTCCTCCTCAGCGCTCTCAGTGGAATGCTCCTGTCCAGTCAAAGTCTGTGCAGTAACCTCTACATGTTTTTGCCGCATGCGCTAATGGGTTGGTGTGCGCTATCTTTATCAGCTCATCCGCGTGCTCTGGCCTCGGAGCGAGAGCATCACACATGCTCTCCACCCCGCCATCAAACTCTGGGATGTACAGCCTGGCGAGCGAAGGTAATCATGTGGCAGGAAAGTCTCATTTGAATAAGGCAGTGGTGGTATTGTTCAGAGGTGAATATGCCTGTGGTGGTGGTGGTATTCAGTCTGAATGCTGCGTTTCTCATTCTTGTTGATGACAGAGAGCATGGAGTCCCCTGAGCCGCCGGTGCTGTGCACACCAGGTTTTAAGATCACCAAGTCCCCCGGCCACGCCCCCCTCCCTCAGCTGGGACACGTTGACCCAGGGTCATCATGCTCCCCTGAGGTCCCTTCCGCTGAGTCATCACGTTCCCCTGAGCTCCCTGCGTTTGAGAGCTTCTACATAACCGGACTCCTCAGCGCCAGGAAGGTAGAGACGAGTGTGTCACGACGTCTGTTGATTCAGTTGCGTTTAGATGTGGTGATGAGTGTCTAAGAGCTTGGGTGTGTTGAAGGGTGAAGGAGAGAGGGATGATGAGTATCTCAGAGCTTGGGTGTGTTGAAGGGTGAAGGAGAGAGGGATGATGAGTATCTCAGAGCTTGGGTGTGTTGTTGAAGGGTGAAGGAGAGAGGGATGATGCCTCAGCCAGCCTGGCAGAGGAAGTCCAGCAGCCTCCAGCCCTCAGCCGCCCCTGGGAGCACGACGACAGCGACCACACACCCGAGAGGCCAAGCCTGGACTCATTCATAGACCGCTTTCCAAGTGTAAGATGAAGCCTGAATTCTGATTTATTTATCATATGATTCATATCTTCAGTGTGACCTGTTGGAGTAGAATGGTTGTATTTCAGAGTCAGGAAGGCTGTATTATTGACCACGCTGTGTCTTTATAGCGGAGTGTGAGAGTGAATGGGGCGGGGCCTAAGCAGAGTGTGAGAGTGAACGGGACCTCTGGACAGCCCCCCCTCTCCACCGCGGAGCACGACGGCCCCACCCAGGAGTTCGACCTGGGCTCCCCCAGGGTCAGCGGCCGCTACGCCGAGCCCAGCACCCCCGAGATGCCCGACCTGAGCGCCATCACACAGGACATCTGTAAAGTACGTAACCTGAACCAAGTCAAAGTTGGTAAGACCACAGAATGAGGGCACTCTGCTTAGCCTCATCCGGTGAGCATTACTTGTCACCAGTCCAGCACTAGAAATACCCCCATATGGTCCAGGTGTGTCCTAGAGTCTGTAATAATGAGTGTACACATATAAAAGATTTGTATACAGTATCCTGCAATGTAAATGTGAATCTTCAATCTTTGTCATGTAGCTTGTTTCCCGGGTCAAGAAACCCCCTATTGCTGTGATTCAACCCACAGAGAAGGAGAACAGGTAATACCCACAATTTCACCACTCAGTGTTACATGCCAACTGTAGTAAGTGGAATGTGTATCTTTTGAGCTAAATTACTTGTATCCCATTGAAATAGAGAATCATTACATAAGTCATTTAGCTTTTATCCAAAGCGACTTACAGTACAATAATTGCATTTTAACGTAGGAAAAGTCAGTGTACTACGACTTGCCAGAACCTACAAGTGCATCTCCTTTCTAAACAACTGACTAAGAGCATAATCTAGTGCTGAAGGCAAAGTGCAAGAATAGGAGAATAGGTTCTTAAGAGGGAGGATTGTTGTTGTTGTAGTACTTCTTGAAGAGTTATGTTTTGAGCCTGCAACGAAAGATGGTGCAGCACCTCTGCTGTCCTGACGTCAGTGGGCAGTTCATTCCACCACTGCGGGGCCAGGACAGAGAAGAGCCGTGACCGTGTTGATTGACCGCAGGGGCCTCAGAGTGACGGGGCAACCAGTCAACCCGAGGTAGCAGAGTGTAGTGGTCGGGAGAGGGTGTAGGGTTTGACCATGGCCTGGAGGTAGGGGGGTGTAGGGTTTGACCATGGCCTGGAGGGAAGTTGGAGGGGGTGTAGGGTTTGACCATGGCCTGGAGGTAGGAGGGGGTATAGGGTTTGACCATGGCCTGGAGGTAGGAGGGGGTGTAGGGTTTGACAATGGCCTGGAGCTAGGAGGGGGTGTAGGGTTTGACCATGGCCTGGAGCTAGGAGGGGGTATAGGGTTTGACCATGGCCTGGAGGTAGGGGGGGGGTGTAGCGTTTGACCATTGCCTGGAGGTAGGAGGGGGTGTAGGGTTTGTCCATGGCCTGAAGGTAGGAGGGGTATAGGGTTTGACCATGGCCTGGAGGTAGGGGGGTGTAGGGTTTGACCATGGCCTGGAGGGAGGTAGGAGGGGGTATATGGTTTGACCATGGCCTGGAGGTAGGAGGGGGTGTAGGGTTTGACCATGGCCTGGAGGGAGGTAGGAGGGGGTATAGGGTTTGACCATGGCCTGGAGGTAGGAGGGGGTGTAGGGTTTGACCATGGCCTGGAGGTAGGGGGGTGTAGGGTTTGACCATGGCCTGGAGGTAGGAGGGGGCTGTTCCTTGCGTTGCCCTCCATCACCATAGTTGGGAGTTTGGATGTAAGCCCAGAGGTGATTCCTCTGTCCTGGTCTGTCCCTGTAGAAGAGCCCCTGCCGTAGCCCTGGTATCGGAAACGGAGTTCCTGAGCCTCCCCAGCTACCTGAGGAAGGTTCCTCTGTCCAGCCTCAACCAGGCGCTCCAGAGGATCAACAGCGCTGCACAGGAGCAGCCCTGCGGTCAGTGTCTTCTTGCCGTTCTCCTCCCACATCTCCTCCTCCCACATCTCCTCCTCCCACATCTCCTCATCTCACATCTCCTCCTCCCAGATCTCCTCCCACATCTCTTCATCTCACATCTCCTCCCTCCACATCTCCTCCCACATCTCCTCATCCCACATTTCCATTCAGATGGAATGATGTCTCCTCGCTTCAACCTCACACAGTACTACGGTGCACACTGCGCGCCTCTCTGCCTTCATGATGCCTACTTTTAACCACTTGTTAGGAAGTGAACTATTGTCTGCAAACCAACTGTGTTGATGCCCTGTGCTGCCCCCTGCAGGTGGTGGTGCAGGGTTTCTGATGGAGGAGCTGAAGAGGATCACAGGAGTGGGGGCCAAGGCTCCGTTGTTCTTCCTGTGTCTGACGGAGCTCAAGAGACTGGAGCATGTGCAGGGTGTGGGGACCAGCACCGTGTACAGAGTCCTCTTACACACCTGAGTAGACACAGCCCCTACCCTTCCTACTATGTACCGACAGCTAGCCAATTAATATTGTTCATAAATATTGTAGCTTTCTTTTTGGTTTATTTTCATCTTATCAGTAAAGAGGTAATTGAGTATAATGGCAAGTCGTTTTACCGTTTTAATATCGGCCATCTAAACTCCCTGTGACAGTCATTTAGAAAGTAAACATTGGCCCAAAATCTATCAAAGCACAGATATTGGACAACAGAGACTTGGTTTTGGAATTCATCTACTTAATCATGTTGAATACAAAGCAGACACATTATAAAATAGAAATATAATTCACACCATTCCTTTAGGAAGAGAAATCTGGCCTAATACTGTAAATGAATGTTGTACATGAACACAACTGGTGTGTCGTTCTCCCTAACAATCCAACTAGACATGAATATACTGAGTACTTCTCAGGATCAGATACTGAAACCCTACATTTAAAAAACAAAATAAATATCCTAACATGTGGAGGTCAGTAGGGTCTCATTGGCCCAGCGACGGGGGTTGCTCTGTTGGTAGCGGTGATGCTGATATCCAGGTAGTCTCCCATCTGGAACTGTCACCTGTGCCCTCCCAACCTATATCCTTCACCCTCTCAAGACTGGTCAGCTCTTTCAGGATACACTTCCTTCTCAAGACTGGTCAGCTCTTTCAGGATACACTTCCTTCTCAAGACTGGTCAGCTCTTTCAGGATACACTTCCTTCTCAAGACTGGTCAGCTCTTTCAGGATACACTTCCTTCTCAAGACTGGTCAGCTCTTTCAGGATACACTTCCTTCTCAAGACTGGTCAGCTCTGTCCATCCTGTGAGGGGTGAGTGCACTTAATGGTGTCATAAACCCTATTTCACTATTGTATTTCACTATTGTAATTTGCATACGTATTATTGCCTAATAATGTAAATTATGTAAATCTGCAACTCGCTGAATGGAACACCAGCCCTATTAAACTCCTCCATCCTGTAATGTCTGCCGTTGTGTTTGTGGTGAACACTCAGTAGAAGAGGACATGACTGTTTCAACAAAGCAGGAAAGGATGAGTAGATAGTTGGCTTAAGAGTTTAACATGTTTTTGAACGATTTTTCAAGGTGCCCACCCACATCCATTGTATGACCAAAACGGAGCAATTATCAGACTTTCTCAAAAGTGCTAGTTTTGTCAACGTTTTGATCTGAACCATTGTATATGATCATAAGTAACCTTAAAACAGGGCTAAACATGCATTTTGCCTTTACTACTCCTTTAAGTCTTTGACGGAGTCATGTAATATCAGGGATTTCTTTTAATGTCATTTCTCCCTTTTGTCAATCAGACTTGTGGAAGCCTTCATCACTCAACTGTAAGGCATGGCTCTGCCATGTGTGTTATGTTGCTAGCTAGCCTAAAGACTGGAACAAACATGCCTGCCACATTGTGTGCTTACTACAAATTGCTATTTGTAGACATGAAAAAGTCAGAATTCCACATTTGTACTAGAGTGGGAACCCTGTGTTACCCTGACAGTTGATTATTAAAGAAGCTTCATGTAGCCTACCCAGGCTAGCTAGCTAACGTTACCCTCTGTGATCTAGTACTATAACACTTTTTTTTTTTAACGTTTTTGCAGCATCAGATTGTTTGTTTGGAACAGTGATGGTGATCCAAGTTGGGAAGTGTCATAAAACAATATCGCCTAATCCATAGCTAACTAGGGACGCTCAGTGAATACATGACGCCAATTAATACAGGGCATGGGCATGTACAGGACATTTAGAGGCACATGCTCACGCACAGAGACAAAACTAAACTTTTGAGCGAGAGACGTGGAGCTTGGACTGGAGGGATGCACCGAACTGGCTTCTACTGGCTCTGACACATAACTTGCTTGCAGAGAACAAATCGTGGTCGCACAAGTGACGCTAAAAATATGGGTGTTGTCCTCAGACACAGTGGCCAATCACATCACTGGAAGCGAGCACTCAAGAAGACACTGATGTGACGACATAAAAGTCCAGTGTTTCTCGTTTTCCAGCCACCATTTTGGGAGTCAAATAAATACCGCACCTCCAGGCGACTATGGTTCACACTTGTGTGGTTGCTGGCTGTCGTAATAGAAGAACACCGGGCACCACGTTGTCTTTTTACCGTTTCCCACGCGACCCCGAGAGAAAACAACGTTGGATTGCAGCTGTGAACCGAGATGGATGGGTGCCAAACGACGGTAGTCGGCTCTGTAGTATTCACTTCATCTCAGGTAAACTGGCTCTGTAGTATTCACTTCATCTCAGGTAAACTGGCTCTGTAGTATTCACTTCATCTCAGGTAAACTGGCTCTGTAGTGTCTTCATCTCAGGGGTATAGTCAAATTTGTCAATGAAACAAGTGCCTTACATAGGCTGCAATTCACAGTTGAAAATAACCCAACACGCTCTCTTGATTACCTTGTATGTAAGTTAAGTTTTTTGAAAGTGCAAAATAGTTTGTTACTTTATAAAAACTACAATTGTTCTTCCTACCTGTTCCCTACCATGAATATGACAGCTTTTTCTATCATCTTATATCAACGTTGACATGATTGAGATTTTGTATCATGGACCTCTCAAAAGTTTTTTTTCATTTTCTTTTCCTCCTACTGTCTGCAGGTAAACATGTGAAGAATCCCCGGTCGCCAGATTATGTTCCAACTGTGTTTACTTCACCTCCAGAAATGAAGGAGACTGGTGCCTTTGAACCAATAGATAAGCAGGAAGCCCAAGTGGAGGCGGCCAACGCCTTGCTGTTCCTGCAGGGCCAGGGCAGGCCTGTGGGCCCCCTGGGGCCAAGCCAGGACGACCGTCAAGCAGACGAAAGCGCGTCCTCATCGTCGAGCAGCGATGAAGGCGAAGAGTCCGAACTTTCAAGTGATGGCAGAAGCCAGGGTGTGAAGCTTACCAAAAGGTCGGCCACGCCCACCAACCACGACGAAGTCCTGGCAGCCTTGAAGAAGGAGAACCGGGCTCTCAGGGAGTCCCTGGAGAAAATGTCCTTCACTGAGACCACCCTGAAGAACGACCCGGAGAAGGTGCGCTTCTACACCGGCCTGCCCAACTACTTTGTGTTTGAGACGGTCATGTGGCTCCTGGCGCCTCACATGGACGGAGCCAAGAGCGTCAAGCTGCCCAAGTTCCAGCAGCTGCTGCTGACGCTGATGCGTCTGCGCCTGGACCTCAGGAACCAGGACCTGGCCTATCGCTTCGGTGTGAAGGTGGGCACGGTGACCAGGACCGTGCACAGGATGGTCAGCATCATGTCCACCACGCTGGTGCCCACCGCCGTGTTCTGGCCGTCCCGGGCCGAGCTCCGCAAGAACCTGCCCGCCGCCCTCCGCTCCTCCCACCCAGACTGCGCCGTCATCATAGACTGTTTCACGGTGACCTTTGAGAAGAAGCTGGCGTCACAGACCAACCAGCAGGTGACCGGTGCAACGCCTCACTCTTCGCAGGGGGCGGGGACTAGCACACTGAAGTACCTGATAGGCGTGGCCCCGCAGGGCGTGGTCACGTTCGTCTCCAGGGGGTCGCCAGGCAGCGTGAGCGACAAGAACCTGGCGGAGGGGTGCGGCTTCCTCTGCAAGCTGCTGCCAGGGGATGTGGTCCTGGCGGACAGGGACCTGGACATCGGAGAGTCCGTGGCCGCCCACGGCGCGTCGCTCAAGATCACCGGCCGCCATGTGGGAGACGGACTAGAGGATTACAGGGGAGGCCCTTCGCCAGCTGAGGCCGCCTCCCCGGACAGGCTGAGCGTGCGCGGGCATGTGGAGAGAGTCCTGGCCATGGTGAAGCAGCGGTACGCCATGCTGACCGGCCCCGTCGAGAGCCCCTTCACCACCACCGAGCGCATGTCAAATCTGAGCACTTTTGATAAGATAGTCCAGGTGGCCTGTGCCTTAAACAACCTGTGCATCTCTGCTGCTCCTCTAGAGTGACCCACAGCTCAGTAGTGCGTTTCATTGTGGGTCCCCTTTACCTTTTCTGTACCCAACACCTCAGTTCTTATTTCCACACTACAAGCTCCTGGGAGAAGCTCTTTGTTTTGGGATAATACATGATGGCTGTAATGGAATGGAGCAACGGCGACTTCCTGGGGGATTTTTCTGGGACAATCTGTGCCACGGTTGTTTTTCTTCATTCTAGAGGAAGTATCAAGGACATATCATGCTTTTGCTTTGCTGAGTTTAGCTCTTTTTCAGCCGATGTGGATACTTTGTGTTGTAAAGGAATTCCCAAAGAAAATAATTTGGGATTAGGGCCATTGTGTTCTACAGTAATGTCGCTATATTTTGCTGGATTTATCACTTTAAGTAGGCCTTGATATTTTGGACCATGACCGGATCCCTGAGGTCGTAATCATGGACCTGGACATACATGATGGTCCTCACAGGCCTGTGCCTTACCCTGTACTGCTGTGACTAAACAGCCCTCATTTTTTTTTACAGATGTTTATTTTTACATTATACAGTATAGAATGCCTCTTGTTCCTACTTTATGACAGTAAACACATGCAAGTACGTCTGTAAGAAGCACTGTATAAAGCACCATATCTTGTCACTGTAAGTTATGTATGACATTTGTATTTTCTGAACAGCATGTATTAAGTGAGAGATCTATCGTTGTTGTTCTATATGTATTATTGGTGCCTGGTTGATTTGCCGTATTCCTTGTGGTGTGTGATCTGCTGGGAGCTGGTGGTGTGTGATCTGCTGGGAGCTTGCTGATGCGTTGACGGGTGGGAGAGCCATGCCATGCAGCAGTAGCACCAGGACATGTGCCTTCTGCCCTCCACCCCAGGCCACAGGGTTGGCTACATGTTTCACTGATTTGCGATTAATAATGTTTGATGTCTCTTCTCAAAAAAAATTGCACAGTACTCGTCTTTTCGTTGTATGGTGTTGTTCATATGTGCATAAGAACATTTGAGTCCATGATTAACAACTAATCTGGTTGTGTTCACAAATAAAAGCTTTATGTATGCGAGGTCAGGTGATGTCTCTCAGTGTACAGAAACCATGTATAACTGGTTTGTTACCATCACCATTAAGGTACTGTGTGTGTGTGTGTGTGTACACGTGTGTGTGCGCGCGCGCGTGTGTGAGAGAGAAATGTAAGTGTGAGAGAGAGACTGACAGAAAAACGAGTGTTAAGAGGATCTTATTTATTGCATATTTTAATAGAATATGGTTTGGAGCCTGAATTTATTTTGATGCCTGAAAATATAGTTGTTAAAAATCAAGACTGTCGCTGTGCAGAAGTTTATGGACTGAGAATAATCTCGTTTTATTTAAATAGCGAAATAGGAAGCCCCGCCTAGAATATGTGCGGTGCTGACGTGCATTGGTCCCTCACGTGACTCCTGGAATGTTAACAATGCACTAAGTGTCCAACTTTGTACTGCATTCTAATTCTGCCTGGAGTTGGGAGAAAATGGAGTCTCATCTCATGATATTTACCAAGGCCCTGCGTTAAAATAAAGCGTGAGTCCTTCTTAAAGGTGATTTATTACAAAGGATTGGATGTAACGTTTCCGAAAACGTGTAATTCGATGGGATTTACTCGCGAATCTGAGCTATTCATACCACTTCTATCACATGGTAAGTTTATCTTTATATTTGGAGATGTAAGTATTTCCCTAAGTAATGGGATAAAAAAAAGTTTTTTACGATGTAGGCTTCCTACCATAGCAAAAATATCAGCGAACGAAAGCCTTTTCTCAGCCAACGCGACAAGAGGAAGGCAGCGGGGAGTTAAATTCTCCCTACATTGGAATGTCGAAGCTGCTCGAGTTGAGTTGCGTTCCTCTCACTCCGATCGGCCGAGCTAAACTTCAACACAACTCCCAGTGGAGAAGGCCCCACGATCTGTACTCGTATTGTTGTGCGGATTTGATCATAATGACATCAAGAAGACTGCTACCCTTAGTTCGATTCAGATAACCTATTTAGTTTAGCTTTCCGTGTTATTGGTTTAGGTTTTCGGGATGGTGGTAAAGTAGGCAAAGAGGTTAGAAGCACATTTACTATAATACATTTTGGCCTACTAAAATGTAAATGCTGTTATATTTCTGACTGGAATGTGAAATGCCCAATGTTACAGGAGCCAGATTGCTTGATTAATTACGAAATTCCATAATGGTCGCTGGATATGGGGTACTGTATTTGTTTCTATTTTCTGTCAATAGAGAAAATGGTATGGATATAGGCGAATTAGATATCATTAATATAATATATGTCCCGTGCATTTGATCTGACAGAGAATCAAAATGTTAAGTTAATAAAAAAAGATTATGTGCCCAAAGTATTGCAGGACCTTATGGTGTAATTGTTATACAGCTCATAGGCCTAAATCTAGCCTATTCATTGAAACCCGTTTCTATGCATGTCTGCTATCAGCAGTCTGGCGCTGTAGCAGCCATGTGTTTCATTCAGGTGTGCAGCCACGCACGCGGTGCAAGGTAGAGTAATCTCTCTCCCCCCTCACTCTCCCTCGCCCTACCTCCATTTAAAAAACAAAGGTGATATTTCCACATAAACACATTTCCTTCATCTGTTACAGAGACAGACATCAAACTGTATAGCCACATTTAAAGGCATGTAATTTCGCATCACAGCTGGGATTGGTCAGAACCTAATTGATAAGACTTGAGCAGCATCCTTTGATTAGTAAATGATTAGTAAACTACACCCCCTAAAATGGCTGTGCCACATTTATGTTATTCTATAAGACCATACACTTGTAATGCCATTTTTGAAAGAACCATTAATTTGACTGTACATGAACCCTCTGTGTTATTTGGGATAAGCAGCCTACGTAATCCAAGGTGGTCAAACATGTTTGAGTGATGAAGGAAGTCTGGGGCCAAAGTGAGGGAGGCACAGGGCCTCTGGACCCGGCCTGGGGAGACTCAGCCAGTGTGATGGGACCAATATCCAGAACCCTCACCCTTACAACCCTCCATATCCTCTAGGTGGATCTTTAAGCGAAGTCTATTTTTTTTCATGGTTTATGTTGGTCTGCTTTCCCTTGTGATGCAACGGTATGAGTATTCTTGTTGTTACTTGTGGAGTGGAATGTTTTCTGGTCAGACGCTGTGCTCAAAGCATCACAAGAATGGGAGCTGAGGTGAAAGATCCTGGAGATTGGGCAATGCTTGTTGTGTGGAGCTTGGCACCACCATCTGAAAAACATTTCTCATAAGTTCTGTCCAAACAGTGAGTGCTGTGTTTTTCTCAAGAAGGCTGTAACATGCTGAAGCCCCATCAGGGCTTTTTCTTCAGCCCCCTGGATGCTCCCCAGCTCTCTGAAAGCGTGGTATTGATGAGGGTGTCTTGGTGTAGCTAGACAGGCCCAGGGCAGCAGAGCTGCTCGGCTCAGAATCGCCTCAGCCACACGTTCTTCCAGATAGCAGGCTACATGCTGCAGATAGATAGCAGGCTACATGCTGCAGATAGCAGGCTACATGCTGCAGATAGATAGCAGGCTACATGCTGCAGATAGCAGGCTACATGCTGCAGATAGATAGCAGGCTACATGTTGCAGATAGATAGCAGGCTACATGCTGCAGATAGATAGCAGGCTACATGCTGCAGATAGATAGCAGGCTACATGCTGCAGATAGATAGCATGCTGCAGATAGCAGGCTGCATGCTGCAGATAGCAGGCTACATGCTGCAGATAGCAGGCTACATGCTGCAGATAGCAGGCTACATGCTGCAGATAGCAGGCTACATGCTGCAGATAGCAGGCTACATGCTGCAGATAGATAGCAGGCTACATGCTGCAGATAGATAGCAGGCTACATGCTGCAGATAGATAGCAGGCTACATGCTGCAGATAGATAGCAGGCTACATGCTGCAGATAGATAGCAGGCTACATGCTGCAGATAGCAGGCTACATGCTGCAGATAGATAGCAGGCTACATGCTGCAGATAGATAGCAGGCTACATGCTGCAGATAGATAGCAGGCTACATCCTGCAGATAGCAGGCTACATGCTGCAGATAGCAGGCTACATGCTGTGCGCTCTGGTTGATTATCAAACAGCTTCTGTTCCTGACAACATGTTTATTTTAGCCTAAGTGAAATAATCACTCTTAATCAATTAATTTACACCTGGGATGAGGACATGTGAGCTAAATGTGTGGGTAGCACTGTATTCTTAGATTTAGGTTATCAACAGGCTTTATAGTTTAACATTCAGGAATCAGTCATTGTTAAGAGCTATTGACATGATGCTCTGTTTATCAAGCATTGTTTTACACTGAAAATGCCCATACAATGCTTGGGCTTAGGTATCTAGTGGCACTAGTGAAAACAACAGACCCATGGCTCTTGTGCTACTTCTGTGCTTATTACCATAGTTACCACACATTCTATAATAGATGCCACACAGCAATTATAATCACACCGCAGTCATCCAGTGTTCTACAACACTTGTACTAATGTGATAAGATAACATCAATAAGATACTGTTGGTGTATAACTGTGCTCACAGCCATGCGGCAACTCGGTATTCCTGAGTGGAACAGTATTTCTCCAGATGAAAAATGTAAGGAGGTGATGTCAGATTACACGGGAGCATTTCACACACAGAGAAGCTGATGTTCTTCAGGTGACCTGTGACCCGATGTCATGACCACACTTTGACCACCTTGTCTGTGTGCTTTTCCACAGGCCCAGAGGGGCACCATCATGGTTTGGGGAAAAGGCACCCTCATGGACCCTCACATGTCCTGGACTGAGGGGGAGCTAGACCCCTAGGAGTACACTATGGGAGACCAGTAGGATGACCTTCAGGAGCTACCCAGAAACAAACAAATAAACAAACAACAACAACCAAGAGCAGCAGCGATAGAGGATCCCAATCTCCCTCTAAAGACCGATCCTCCTGGAGGCCCTTATCTACCTAGAGCAGAGGCTGAAGAGCGAGCTGAGGAGGGTGTGTGTGTGTGTGTGTGAGTGAGTGTGTGTGTGTGTGTGTGTGTGTGTGTGTGTGTGTGTGTGTGTGTCCACGTAGAGCACACTCCACCAAGGGGGGGGGCGCCATGAGGCCCAAGACGTTCCCCGCCGCCCCGTACGTGGGCAACACTCGCCAGCGTCTCCAGGAGATCAAGGAGGGTCTGAAGCAGCCGGCCAAGCTGGTGAGCCAGGCGCTGCAGGGCGCCCGGGGGGAGGGCGGCCGCTCCGCCGAGAGCAAAGGGAAGGACGCCGCCAGCCGCCAGCAGCAGCTCCGGCCCCCGCAGAAGTTCAACAACTACCAGAACGCCTTGCGCGAGATCCGCAAGTCGCTGATGCCCTTCGCCAACGAGTCGTCGGGCCCCTCCTCTGGCTCCGCCCACCCCGCCGGGGACGTGAACCGGCAGATGCTGCAGGAGCTGGTCAACGCTGGCTGTGACCAGGTAAGGTCTGGATAGTGGGTGTGGGTGTGTGTTTGCAAGTCTGTGCTTAGTGTGTGTGTGTGCGTGTGTGTGTGTGTGCGTGCATGTGTGTGTGTGCGTGTGTGTGTGTACTGAGCGCAATGCCATATACATTTGCTTTGAGGGGTGAAACCGCTCCGGATTGTAATGGCCCAATGTCTGTGAATGCCTATAGCATAACTCACTATGAGTTATGTTTTAATAGCGGTCGGCTACACTCTCATATTCATTACAATACGATCCTACTCTGCCAAAGGTACAGTGCAGTCCTTACATAATGCCGAGTGCATGAAAACATTTTGAAATATTGGTTGGGATTTCACAACGGGCCAGTTAGTAAGTTCCCTGGTGTCCAGAAGCGAGCGGCGCTGTGGAACGTGGAACCCAGAGGGAAGAGGAGGGAACATTTCCTTTGGCCCAGAGCACAGAAGAGCAGAGAGTCCTCTCGTAGGGCTGGAGACTCATATTAAATATCTCATCTGTTGGTGTGACTGGACGCTGTGAGAGGTGAACGCCTTGTGTGGACGTTGGGGGAATTATTCCAACCTTGGAAAGCATCATGTCATTATGTTTCTATTCAGTTTAGCTATTTTGGTTGGTTGGTACAGTAGTTCTGCACTAAAACATATTTATTCAACAGTACTGATTTCTACCCATTTTTTTCCAAACAGATTTGAGAACAGCTCTGAGGTCTGTTGAGCTGGTCTGGTTATTAGACAGACTGCTCAGTCTAGAACATGCTCTGAGGTCTGTTGAGCTGGTCTTGTTATCAGACAGACTGGTCAGTCTAGCAACTCTTGCTGGTAACTGTATGGTTAAAACTCCTGAGCTGACCTGAGCCCAGGTTTCTGGCTCCTAGCAGACAGTACTGAGTGTGGTTAGAGACTTTAGGGCTGACCTGAGATCAGCTCCATGGCTCCTTACAAAAACAGTACTGAGTGTGGTTGAAGACTTAAGGACTGACCTAAGATCAGCTCCATGACTCCTCACAAGCTAGCGACAGCACTTGGCATGTGAAGAATGCTTTACTCAAGCCTGTGCACAACACTAGGAGTAACCCTCCTCCCTGCTCTGCCTGTCTGAGCTCCTGCTTCAGGGAGAGACACACATGAGTTGATTCAGGTTATCAGGAAGCTGCCGCATGCTTGCAGATGGCCTTTGCTCTTCATCTGGTCTGTGTGCATAACTCACATCTGCTCTTTCTCTTCTCAAAAAATGGTTTGGGCTTCAAGACCTTCTGGTGGGGTGTGGCTGAGACCTTCTGGTGGGGTGTGGCTGAGACCTTCTGGTGGGGTGTGGCTGGGACCTTCTGGTGGGGTGTGGCTGAGACCTTCTGGTGGGGTGTGGCTGGGACCTTCTGGTGGGGTGTGGCTGGGACCTTCTGGTGGGGTGTGGCTGAGACCTTCTGGTGGGGTGTGGCTGAGACCTTCTGGTGGGGTGTGGCTGGGACCTTCTGGTGGGGTGTGGCTGATGTCCTTTTGGAAGCCAGTGTATCAGATGTAGACTTGGTCTGGGAAGGAACCATCATTTAGTCTCCATGGGCCCCAGGCTGCTCATAACCAGGCTCCTCACAACCAGGCTCCTCACAACCAGGCTCCTCACAACCAGGCTCCTCACAACCAGGCTCCTCAACCAGGCTCCTCACAACCAGGCTCCTCACAACCAGGCTCCTCACAACCAGGCCGCTCACAACCAGGCCGCTCACAACCAGGCCGCTCACAACCAGGCCGCTCACAACCAGGCCGCTCACAACCAGGCTCCTCACAACCAGGCTCCTCACAACCAGGCTCCTCACAACCAGGCTCCTCACAACCAGGCTCCTCACAACCAGGCCGCTCACAACCAGGCTCCTCACAACCAGGCCGCTCACAACCAGGCTCCTCACAACCAGGCTCCTCACAACCAGGCCGCTCACAACCAGGCCGCTCACAACCAGGCTCCTCACAACCAGGCTGCTCACAATCAAGAGCAAACTCTCGCAAAAAAATAAATAAATCTAAAACGCAAGACATAATACAGGGTGAACTCCTCAAATAAAGTCTGGAATATTAGTGATTTTCTGCATTCATTGTTTACATAATTTTAACATACTTTACATACAATTCTTAGTGTGCTCTAATTTTGGCCAATTTTCCATCAGCAAAATCTGTCCCCAGTGTCACAGGAACCAAGTTAAAAAACATGATTTTGCTTTATTTGTTAAGTGCTCTTAAGAGTCTGATAATTTGACATGTATTGTTGCTGAGCAGGGTTAGGGTTAGGAGTGTAGGAGTGTTTGAGCCCTATTGGACTGTGGTGTGGGTTTGGCCTCCTGTCTGGGGAGAGGTACTAACAGGAAGTGCCCTTTCAATGGCAGCTGGGTGGAACAGTTCCTTCAGCTCCCATCATGACGCCACCCTGGCCATGTCTGTCTCTGTGTCTGTGTCTGTGTCTGTGTCTGTGTCTGTCTGTCTCTGTCTCTGTGTCTGTCTGCCTGTGTGTGTATCTGTTTGTTTGTGGTCTGTTTGTTAGTCTCTCTCTGATCTCTCACTTTGATCTTTCTCTCTCTGTGTTTGTCAGAGTTGTCCTACGTCACGTCCCTTCTTCCATCATGAGGACCGTCCCTCATCTCAGGGACTTTGCTACAGGCCACTATAACATGTCACATGCAGAGGCTGTACTCAAGACTCATGGAAGGAACTGCTCAAACACTGTGTGTGTGTGTGTGTGTGTGTGTGTGTGTTCCATCTGAAGCGCTGTGCTGGTGGTGTGACAGACAGGCCTCAGGCCGCGGACCCCTGACTGGGGCTGGGGGGCCTGGGCCCTTTCTCCCCCAGAACATTCCACAGCCTTAATGGCCGCCACATAGTGGCCCCTACTCTGGCTGTCATTCTCCCCCCCCCAGACCGCCCTCCAGCCTGATTCTTATCCGAACCTCCTCTCCCCTCCCCTCTCCTCTCCTCTCCTCTCCTCCTCTCTCCTCTACCCTCCTCTTCGATCTCTCCTGTCCTCTCCTCTCTCCCCTCCTCTCCTCTCTCCTCTCCCCTCCTCTCTCCTCTCCCCTCCTCTCCTCTCTCCTCCCCTCTCCTCCTCTCCCCTAGTCCAGAGCGAGGTTGAGCGTTACATAGTCACCTTAAAGGAGTGGCTGTGGGGCTGGGTGGGGGGGGGTAGCTGGTGGAGGAGGAAGAGGAGGAGCTCTTCATCAGTCCGGTTCAGTCCAGCTTGGGGGCGGGGCTTCAGACAGCATATTACAGCTCAGACGGACGTAGCAGCAAACACGGCCCAACGTTTATGTAACCATGAGGTTAACAGGACGGGCCGCTGAGGCTCGTGCGTGCGCGCGTGTGCATGTATGCACTTATATGGTGTGTTTATATGACTGTATGCTTGTCTCTGTGTTTTGGACTATGTATGTATTATGTGTGTATGTAGTATCTGTGTATGTAGTATGTGTGTGTATATTACATGTCTATACTGTATGTCCAAAATACTTGTCTTCAAGTGTGCTTCAGTGTGTCTGGCTGTGCCTACAGGGAGCATAGAGTCCTGTATGGGTCCTGTATGTATTAGTGAGCTGAGGAGGGGATGTGTTGTTTTTCCGGCCCTGCTGATGTCCCTCTCTGTCCGTCCACACGTAGCCCAGTAAAGGTCCTCCACATGGATTTCATTTCCAGGGTCCCACAGCGGAATGTGTTTCGAAATTGGGTCAGAGTGAAAACTAATATCAAAAACCAGGCTGTTGTGTTTTTCTGTGTGCTGAGAGCAGGGTCTCTCTGACATGCTGCTCATTACAGTCAGGAGGGGCTTCTGTCATTGTTCACTTCATTGAGGTGTGTGTACGTGTGTGTGTGTGTCACTGTTTACTCTCTGCCTGAGAAACATGCATCGTCCCTGTGTTTGTGTACTGTCAGTACAGTCAGCAGTGTGTGTGTGTGTGCGGTGTGTGATTATGTGTGATTATATGTTTTGGATGAGCTCAGAGGCTTGTGGCCGTAAAAACTACAGGTTTCCAAATAGCTTGAATTCTTACTTCTTGGCCTGTGGAATGTTGGGAACATCTGTCGCCATGACAGCCGGGGTCAGAGTTGGAACGTGCCACCAGGCCAGTCCACCACTGACCCCACCCTGCGACCTCACACAGGAGAGAGGGAGGGAGAGAGAGAGAGGGAGAGAGAGGGAGGGAGGGAGAGACAGAGAAAGGAACAGGGAATGAGCAGAAGAAGCGCTGTGTGACGTGAGGGAACAACTGGGAGGAAGGAGGGGCCACAGAAATATAAAGGTAGAGGGAGAGAGAGAGAAGAGAGGGAGAGAGAAGAGAGGGAGAGTGAAGAAAGGGAGAGTGAAGAGAGGGAGAGAGAAGAGAGGGGGAGAGAAAGAGAGAAAGAGAAGAGGGGGGGGGGGGGGGGAGAGGGAGAGAGATACGAGGCGAGGCAGTAACATTACCAGGGACAACGGGCAGTCAGACGCTGGAATTCAAAACACACATCCAGGCTTCACTAAGAGTGACCATAAACAGACAGAGTGTTTATACCCTGTTTCCTGTGTGGGGAATGATGTGTTTGCAGAATTGTGTGTGAGTGTGACGGGTTTGTATTATGAGTGGGGGGAGTGAGAGAGAGGTGGAGTGTGAGTGTGTGTGTGTGTGTGTGTGTGTGTGTGTGTGTGTGTGTGTGTGTGTGAGAGGGAAAGAGTGTGTGAGAGAGAGAGAGTGTGTGAGTGTGAGTGTCTAGCTGTATATTTGGGTCTGGTCATATGGACACAAACAGAATGTGTAGAATGTCTGTGGCTCTGGCATTTCCTGGATCTGGGAGTTAGTCGTGCCACGGTAGCAGCGCAGACCCTGTTTTTAGACCCGTTGGTGTTTGACTCAGTTTCCTCCATGCAGACGAGTGTCCAGTCTGTCTCTGGAACTGTGGGCAATCCAGAGAGGCTTCTTATAAACCAGGTAGACAGGGCATGGAATGAACCTTGACCCTATAGCCCATGAAATGAACCTTGACCCTATAGCCCATGGAATGAACCTTGACCCTATAGCCCATGGAATGAACCTTGACCCTATAGCCCATGGAATGAACCTTGACCCTATAGCCCATGGAATGGACCCTAACCCATGGAATGACTACATTTCTATACCTTTAAATCATATTTTCATAAAACTGATCATAAAATAATTAATAAAATAATTAATAAATAAATACTGTGTAAATATAACATTTGTACATTTGAGACAATTTTGCTGAGCTTTAGTGACTTTGACTAAATGTCAATATTTGTTTTGGCCAGCAGGGGCAGTGTGAGAGAATGCCTGCAGTGTGAGTGAATGCCCAGTGTGAGTGCTCAGGGAGGTTTGGGTGTAGATGTCTGTAGAGTGAGGTCATATGCGATTCAGGGGGATGTTCTCATGAAAGTGTGGGTCACTTCGTCAGACACCCTCCATAGCTTCTTGTTGTGTTTGTCTTCCATTCACTGATTATGAAAGGGTGTTGTTTACATGGCTTGTTTTCTAGAAGCATGCAGTAGGACAAACCGTTTGTAGTTTGGTAGACCTACAGTTATTGGTGTGTATTTCACAATTGGCGCAGTACCCAGAGAGATGGTGGGGGGGCAGTATAGCACAGACCCACCCACGTCCTGCAGGAAACAGGAAGATGAGTAGTACACAACAGGGTGGATTCTCAAGAGAAGTTATGTGAGCTTGACCGCAGCTGCACACATCTGGATGATGTGACATTGAGTAGTTGGCGAGAAATTGGCAACGTTTTAAGTGACAAAGAATGCATATTTCTTTGTGTGTGTGTGTGTGTGTGTGTGTGTGTGTGTGTGTGTGTGTGTGTGCGTGCAGGTATGTGTGTGTGTGTGTGCAGGTATGTGTGTGTGAGAGTGTGTGTGTGTGTATGTGTTAGTGTGTGCTGGTGTGTGTGTGTGTGTGTGTTAGTGTGTGCTGGTGTGTAGTGTGTGTGCTGGTGTGTAGTGTGTGTGTTAGTGTGTGCTGGTGTGTAGTGTGTGTATGTGTGTTAGTGTGTGCTGGTGTGTAGTGTGTGTGTGTGTTAGTGTGTGCTGGGGTGTAGTGTGTGTGTGTGTGTGTGTTAGCGTGTGCTGGTGTGTAGTGTGTGTGTGTGTGTGTTAGTGTGTGCTGGTGTGTAGTGTGTGTGTGTGTGTTAGTGTGTGCTGTTGTGTAGTGTGTGTGTGTGTGTGTTAGTGTGTGCTGGTGTGTAGTGTGTGTGTGTGTTAGTGTGTGCTGGTGTGTAGTGTGTGTGTGTGTGTTAGTGTGTGCTGGTGTGTAGTGTGTGTGTGTGTAGTGTGTGTGTGTGTGTGTTAGTGTGTGCTGTTGTGTAGTGTGTGTGTGTGTGTGTTAGTGTGTGCTGGTGTGTAGTGTGTGCTGGTGTGTAGTGTGTGTGTGTCAGTGTGTGCTGGTCTGTAGTGTGTGTGTGTGTGTGTGTTAGTGTGTGCTGTTGTGTAGTGTGTGTGTGTGTGTGTTAGTGTGTGCTGGTGTGTAGTGTGTGTGTGTAGTGTGTGTGTGTGTGTTAGTGTGTGCTGGTGTGTAGTGTGTGTGTGTGTGTGTTAGTGTGTGCTGGTGTGTAGTGTGTGTGTTAGTGTGTGCTGGTGTGTAGTGTGTGTGTTAGTGTGTGCTGGTGTGTAGTGTGTGTGTGTGTTAGTGTGTGCTGGTGTGTAGTGTGTGTGTGTGTGTGTTAGTGTGTGCTGGTGTGTAGTGTGTGTGTGTGTGTGTTAGTGTGTGCTGGTGTGTAGTGTGTAATGTGCTGTATGTCAGAGGTCCCATGGTGTGTTCTTTAGTCTCATGTTTTTGTGACCCAGGATGTGACTGCTACCTGACCCCCCTAGAGGAGAGGATGCAGGTGCACCAACGCCTACTGGGGCACTGCTTTCATCGCTACCTGATGGATGTGTGTGTGTGTGTTACAGGAAATGGCAGTGCGAGCATTGAAGCAGACAGGAAGCAGGAACATCGAGGCAGCGCTGGAGTACATCAGTAAGATGGGCTACCTGGACCCCCGTAACGAGCTCATCGTCCGCGTCATCAAACAGACATCGCCAGGTAAACACACACACGTTAACACACATATGAATGCAGAGTGTGTGTGTGTGTGTGTGTGTGTGTGTGTGTGTGTGTGTATATATATCCACACTGTCACAAAGATGCTTATGTTATATGTTGTCAGAACTTGTCACATTTAGCAAGGCGAAACAGGAATTAGTGTGTTAATTGTGTGCTATTTCTAGGAAAAGGGGGCATGCCAAACTCCATGGACCACCGTCCGGCGTTAGAGGGAACGAGTGAAGGTGCCATGCCCCCGTACCACCAGATGGGGGCACCGATGTACGAGGGCGCCCCCTACGGGCCGGAGGGGGAGATGCCAAGGCCGTACATGGCCGCTCCCCCCGTCATCAATTACATGATGGCGCCGTCGGGCGCGGCGCAGGGTCCGGCCATGGGCAACCCCATGGGACGAGCCCCCAGCATGGGTGCCTACCCGCCGGCCCTGGCCCCCCAGAGCGGCGCTGGCAGCCCGCTGTACCCCCCAGGGGCCCAGCAGGCGTACGCCGGGGGCATGGAGCAGCACGGGGCCATGATGAGCTACAGCCTCCCGGGCCAGCCTCAGCCCCCGCCGCCCGGGGGCCCTGTGCCCGGCCCCCACTACGACTACGGCCACGCCCGGACACACATGATGGAGCCCTCGGGCTACGGGGTCCAGAGGAGCGCGTCCTTCCAGAACAAGATGCCCCCCATGGCGCCAGACAACCACCGGGCCATGGGTCAGAACGGAGGAGGCTATTCCCCGAACATGTACCTCCCCCCCCACTCGCACCCCCGCCAGTCCAGCCCCACCTCCCACCAGGTGCACATGATGTCCCGCTCGCCCGCCGGCCCCGACTTCTCCGACCTCCCCCAGGGCCTGCTCACGCCCTCCAGGGCCAGCCTCAACCTGGACCTGTACGAGCACCACTGGGCCGGGCCCCAGGTCCCGGACGGGGCCCCTCCCTCCAGGCAGCCTCAGCCCCAGGGGCCTTTCCGTGGGGAGGTGCGCGTGCCCAGCAGGACCAACTCCTTCAACAGCCGCTCGGCCCCCAACGCGGTCCGGCCCGCCAAGCAGGACCCGCCCCTGGGCCCGCCCAACACCATCACCGCCGTGACGTCGCCGCCCATCCAGCCGCCGGTGAAGAGCATCCGCGTGATGCGTCCCGAGCCCAAGACGGCGGTGGGGCCGTGTCACCCGGGCTGGCTGGCTGCTCAGACCCAGGACGCCACCGAGCCCCACGAGGCCTATGCCCTGGAGCCCGCCCAGGAGCCCCGCCTCCCGCCGCCACCCTACCCCAAAACCCTGCTCCTGCCCGGGGCCGCCGGCGAGCCTGGGGCCCTGGAGGGGGGCGGGGCCATGGGCGGAGCCCCGGACGGGAGCGCAGGCAGCGGGAGGGGAGCGGAGAGCCAGGGGAAGGAGAAGAGCAAGAAAGGAGAGAAGGCAGTGAAGGACAAGAAGCAGATCCAGACGTCGCCGGTGCCGGTGCGTAAGAACGGGCGCGACGAGGAGAAGAGAGAGTCGCGCATCAAGAGCTACTCGCCCTTCGCCTTCAAGTTCTACATGGAGCAGCACGTGGAGAACGTGATGAAGACCTACCAGCAGAAGAGGAACCGCAGACTGCAGCTGGAGCAGGAGATGTCCAAGGTGAGAGGACACCGTCCTAAAACAGACCCACACACTACGGAGAGAGATCTGACTCAACTCAACAATATGCTCTTTACTTTAGTAATTGATGGTAAACCAGGTTGAATGTTCACCACTCGGCTCAGACAGGACCTCATCAGCAGGATCATCTTTTGATTGGGTTGGGGTTAACGGGGACAGACGTCCCAGAGGTTAAACACTGAGGACAAATGTTTGAGATCAAGCCCGAGTCAGAGCTGGGGTCATTGAGGTCACGGCTGTGTTTGACTGAAGGTCCTGCCTCTTTGACTTTCTGTGCAAAGCAGCTATTTTTCAGAGAAAGACAGAAAACAGTAAAACCAGTCATGTGTGAAGTCCCTATGTTGATTCACATCGTTAACTCATCCGCTGTGATACATTGCTTATCAGTGATCATATTTGAACATGATTTCATTTGATTAACCAACATGTTTTTTGTTCCTCATTCTCTGACCCCTCCCCCCACCCAGGCCGGCCTATCAGAGGCCGAGCAGGAGCAGATGAGGAAGATGCTCAACCAGAAGGAGTCCAACTACAACCGTCTGCGCCGCGCCAAGATGGACAAGTCTATGTTTGTCAAGATCAAGACACTGGGCATTGGCGCCTTCGGCGAGGTGTGCCTGACGCGCAAGGTGGACACCAATGCTCTGTACGCCATGAAGACGCTGCGCAAGAAGGACGTGCTCAACCGCAACCAGGTGGCGCACGTGAAGGCGGAGCGCGACATCCTGGCGGAGGCAGATAACGAGTGGGTGGTGCGCCTCTACTACTCGTTCCAGGACCGCGACAGCCTGTACTTCGTCATGGACTACATCCCCGGGGGGGACATGATGAGTCTGCTCATCCGCCTGGGCGTGTTCCCCGAGCCGCTGGCGCGCTTCTACGTGGCAGAGCTGACGCTGGCCATCGAGAGCGTGCACAAGATGGGCTTCATCCACCGAGACATCAAGCCCGACAACATCCTCATCGACCTGGACGGACACATCAAGCTGACCGACTTCGGCCTCTGCACCGGCTTCCGCTGGACACACAACTCCAAGTACTACCAGAAAGGTGAGTGGACGGGTCCACCTGCTGGGCCCTAAAGGAACGGGTCGGCCTCGCAGGCGTGTGACGTGCGTGTGTGTGTTCTGACCCGTGTGTGTGTGTTCTGACCCGTGTGTGTGTGTTCTGACCCGTGTGTGTGTGTTCTGACCCGTGTGGACCTCAGGGAGCCACGCCCGGCAGGACAGCATGGAGCCCAGTGACTTCTGGGATGACGTGTCCAACTGCCGCTGTGGCGAGCGTCTGATGAGCCTGGAGCAGTGTGCCACTCGGCTGCACCAGCGCTGCCTGGCCCACTCCCTGGTGGGCACGCCCAACTACATCGCCCCCGAGGTGCTGCTGCGCAAAGGTGGGTCAGAGAGGGGCGGGGCGGGAGGAACATCAATATGGGCTAGAGTGGGCACCCCTGGTATATACCCACCTTTAGTTTGTGTTAATTATAATAATGTTTTTTTTTATAGCACCTTTCATACAAATAAATGCAGCTCAAAGTGCTCTTCAACAGAGAGTGTTCATGCTGGTGTCTCATATTCAGGCCTCACACACCACATCAGTCCTGCTCTAAAGAGGCGGAGTCTGTGTGTGAACCTGTGTGTGAAGCAAGGTTATAATAGTTTTTTCATTAGTTTTTATTTTTATATAGTTTTAACTTTTTGTTTTCAATTTCATTTGATTAGTTTTAAAGCAGGTTTGCTAGTTTAGTTTAGTTTTTATTTTTTGAAAATGCTTAGTTTTAGTTTAGTTTTTATTAGTTTCAGTATTAGTTTTCGTTTTTTTTTTCTTCTGTGCTAGCCTCGTGAGACCATCCTGATCTTGTGAGCTCACGTTGTTTCACTCTGTGTGAAACAAACCATCTGGAGCACATCAGGTTACTCCTGCACAGGGACACAGCTAAAGAACATGGAGGATAGATTTCATAACCACCCAAAAGACTAGGCTTACGTATGAAATGAAAAATACTAAAACTAAGGAAATTTTCTCTACAATTTTAGTTTATTCTAGTTAGTTTTGTAAACACACAATACCGTCTTAGTTAGTTATCGTTTTTTTGTAAAGCCTAGTTTTTATTTTTATTTCAGTTAACTAAAATATTTTTTCACACCTAGTTTCAGTTTTTTAGTTAGTTTTCGTTAACTATAATAACCTTGGTGTGAAGCCTGTGTGTGTGACCCTGTGTGTGACCCTGTGTGTGACCCTGTGTGTGAACCTGTGTGTGCTCCTGTTGTGTGCAGGCTACACCCAGCTGTGTGACTGGTGGAGCGTGGGAGTGATCCTGTTTGAGATGCTGGTTGGTCAGCCGCCCTTCCTGGCCTCCAGCCCCACCGAGACCCAGATCAAGGTGGGTGGGACTCTGGACGCTGCGCCGCCCGGTCACTCACTATGTGAATCTGTGGAGTCCGCTGTGTCCTCTCTGACCTGCTCTGTCTCCCGCCCCCCAGGTGATCAACTGGGAGAGCACGCTGCAGGTGCCCCCCCAGGTCAAGCTCAGCCCGGAGGCCGTCCACATCATCGGCCGCCTCTGCTGCTCCGCTGAGGAGCGCCTGGGGGGCAACGGCGCCGGCGAGATCAAGGCCCACCCCTTCTTCCACCAGATGGACTTCTCCAGCAACCCGCGCACACAGCCGGCCCCCTACCGGCCCAAGATCGCCCACCCCATGGACACGTCCAACTTCGACCCCGTGGAGGAGGAGGGGGGTCCCGGGGCCTGGAGCGACAGCGGGGACAGCACGCGGGCCTGGGACAACCTGTGCTCCCCCCACGGGAAGCACCCCGAACATGCCTTCTACGAGTTCACCTTCCGCAGATTCTTCGACGACAACGGCTGCCCCTTCCGCTACCCGAAACCCCCCGAGAACGCCCAGGGCCCCGCCAGCAGCAGCATGGGCCCCGAGGAAGAGGAGGAGGAGGAGGAGGAAGAGGAGGAGGAGGAGGAGGAAGAGGAGGAAGAAGAGCAGGGGGAGGGTTGTGAGCCTGTGTATGTGTAAGAGCTCAGAACGGTTCGCCTCTCTCTCCTCCAATCAAATGATGGGCCTCTCTCTCCTCCCATCAGAACTCTACGGCACCCTCCCATCTACCACTGGTCTTCTCGTTGAGGTGTGTGTGCATAATGTGTGTGTGTGTGTGTTTCAGAACGATTGAGTGTGAGACTGTGAACAGGATGACCTGACATCTGTTTAACAATTCAGACTCTACTATATGAATCTACATCTTGAGCAGAAAGACCACAATAAGAACCCCTGATCCGGGACCAAGAAACAGCATACTGTGTATGACTGGGCGAGGTAGGGGACTCTCTGAACAGATATCTGAGAAAAGGTCAAAAGGTCAGATAGGTCTTCAGAGACTGAATGCTCTCTGGTATTTTGAGGTCAGAAAACGTAAGAGTTTGAACCTGAGACCATAACCGTTGGTGGTGCTAACGGCCCCAGTGCTAACTGCCCTAGCGCTAACGGCCCCAGCGCTAATGGTCCCAGTGCTCTGTGTCTCCCATTCCTTCCACACTGGGTCTTACTGTCAGCCCTAGAACACATCCACATCCACCTTGGGCAGGAAGCTTATCCAAACACTTCCTGTTTAACACTCCCAGTCTAAGACAGTTGGAGCTGCGTGGACTGGGACGAGCGCACGGCGTTTGGACATGGGGATTTCAACATGGACTGAACTCACTGGTAGCCGTGGGAACGGGGAACTGATCAAATCAGCACTTCTCTTGACAGCAGTGCCGGAATAAGCTACCAAACGTTCCCTCATGAGACCTGTCTTTACAGGAGGTCGCTCCTGTAGCCAGCCTCCGAGAATGTTATATTATAGTTACTTACAGAACTGTTCTAATGTTTCCAAAGATTTTGTCTAATTTGACAATATAACAATATCTGCATAGTCATCTAGTTTTATAGTACACTATTTGCCCCATAGAGAACATTGATGCCATCTTGTGGTGAAAGAAGTGTTGTGTGGTCCCTCGATGAGGCCATGATTTTACATCCCAATACAGCCAATGGAAATGTGAGATTCAGAACCAAGAAGAATGACTGGGACAGGAAATATTTAGTCGCAAAAGCACACAACCAGTTTAGGTTCAAACGCAACCTATTTGGGTTTAACCTTCAAATAAGATGGATTTTTCTTTTCAGATCAACTGGGAATGGATGACCAATGGTCTATGGAATTGTCTCTTTATATTATAATGACCATGTTCTCCAGCTGATTTGATTTGTTTTGAGGATGTGTGTCGAGTGCCCAGTCACATGTTTACGTGTGAGCTGACCAGTCCCTCCGGTCCACAGGGCTTCTTCATACTTACAGGACACTACTCGCATCTTAGCCACCGTAACATTTCAGAAAGCTCTACAAACACACAAGCAGTATTACAGTCCAGATGTGTTGGGAGGACCTGCTCCGCCCTCAGTCCAGCAAACACAGTCTATAGTCTCCGAGGTTCTGATGGTACATGAGGATCAACACAGTCTATAGTCTCAGAGGTTACAGCGAACACAGTCTATAGTCTCCAAGGCTCTGATGGGACATGAGGATGAACACAGTCTATAGTCTCAGAGGTTCTGATGGGACATCAGGATGAACACAGTCTATAGTCTCAGAGGTTCTGATGGGACATGAGGATGAACACAGTCTATAGTCTCAGAGGTTCTGATGGGACATGAGGATGAACACAGTCTATAGTCTCAGAGGTTCTGATGGGACATGAGGAGACGACACCTGAATACCCGCAAGTAACCATAAAACCTGATAGTGTGACTATGTGCAATACAGAAAATACAATAGTTTTCTAAACACTTACTATCCTTTTAATACTGAAACACGCTACGTAAAAAAATTATATTGGTTACATATATTCTGTGTAGTTACATGACCCCATGCTGCTTATAATTGTGATTAATATTATTTACTTTATTATCATTATTTCATTTATACAAATTTAATTTTGTTTGTGCAAAAAAGTGTGGGTTTGACTGCCAGTGTGTTTGGTTTAGAAAGTGACGAACTGTGTGCCTTCTAGTTGAATGTGGGTGTGAATCCGCCATGTGGTGATCAGTGTTAGTGGTGAATATTGACCGGTGATGGGGTCTCCCTCCCTCCCCAGGCAGGCCGGCCCTGACCGGGGGGGGGGGGGGGGGCAGCAGGAAACAGGGGAGAGGAGTTGCAAGGCAGCGAGGAGGAGAGCAAGGCAGGGTTGCTAATGAAAATGTGAGAATCTGAATGAACAGCTTTCTCAGACCATACAGTATGACAGAGTTGTGTTTTGGTACATTTTAATTTATCCTGATGACCACAAGTTAATTTGACATTGATATCATACTTTGTTATATTGATATCAAACTTGTGATGCAAAACTGTTCCTTTCTGCCACTGAGCACAGCTCAAAGCAGGAAATTCTTTATTTTTCCAATATCTCTTTCCTTATCGACAATCAGCCAATGTTGTTCTTTATATCAAATAGGACAACTTTTTGGTATTTTATATAAAACTTAAACACCATTTTATCTTTGTTCTGCCTTATGTCAATTTGCGTGCATCTAGCCTATCATCTTCAAGATGAAATTTGAGACAAAATGTAATGTAGTAATATTTGAAGCATTTGCAAATACAAAAGTTAGACTTGAAGAATAAAAAATCAATATTGCCATTTATTTGATCATCGTCGTAGCAAGTTAAATTGCCATGCCAGTTCACATTCACATAGATGGACTATTCAGTGAAAAATAGCTTTATATTACAGAACTGCTCACGGAGTCTGTTTTATAGTGTGTGAGTGCAGGTGTGTAACGTTTCTAGAGTGTGTGAGTGCAGGTGTGTAACGCGTGTCCTGGAGGATGTGGACTGGTTCTGAGTTTTGAGAGTGATGACTGACAATCTTTGACTGACTTGATGCCTTTAGATCTGATTCACGTTGGGACGTTCTTACTTGTGTACCTTTTTGTATTCTCACTCTAGGGAGTTTCTCATGGCTTTGGTCCTCCTTAATGTATAATACAATTCTGTTACTCTTGAATATATATTTATACAGATATACATATTTTTTGTATCTTTATTCTTTTTCATTTTCTTTGAGCTGATGTTCAAACCTCCATGTGTACCCAGTATTATAGACTGCATAATTTGGACAACAAATCATCTTCTTTTTTACATTTATGGATGAACTGAGAATTTGTAAAGATGCTTTCACTGTCCTTACATGTCAAATATATGTATAAATTAAATTAACCAGTTGCCTAGTGTTTTGATTTCCACTGCAGCACACACACACTCTCACATACACACACTCTCTCGTGCATAGTTTAATTGAGTAGAATAACTAAAAGTCAGTTTGTCATATTCAATAGCTGTAAGTAGTCTATAATATGGCATCTTTTTTACATGAAAATATGAGTGCATAACACTAGGCAACACATTTTTTTTAATCATGATATCACATTTTAAATTTGATTCGCTGACGTCCTTGTCAAAGACAAGACACTTGCATTCAAATCTTGTTTATGGTTATCTTTAGATTGCATAACCTCCACACAAGGAACGCTTCGACCTGAAACAACTCAAAAGGCTCCATGAACCCATTGGCCCGCAGTACCGCTTAACCCACAATGCAGCGCATGGCGCGTCATTGAAGAGAGACGATGATGGCGGCGGTCGGTGCACCAGAAGTGATTTCACAGCTGGAAAGCGCTGCCAAAGTTTTAATGGTGAGAAATAAAATGTTGTTTTTGTTGTGTCTGATGGTATGTGGTTCGAACTTGGTTCTCTAAAGACTTGGAATACGACGACTCGTGTAAAACCTCACAGTTATTTGTGTGAAGAGGGGATAGTGATGCGTGGCGCAGTGCTTCTCCATCCCGCAAAAACCCAGCATAGCCATCACCGTTGCCCCAAAAAGACCCCATGTGTGACACTTTATGCTGTGTCGTTGTTTCGAGAAACTTTACTATCAACACAAATGTCTTCATTGACCCATACAATCGCCAGGTTTGCTATAAAACCAAGTTAATACTTGTGTAGACATGCTGTTTAGACGGAGCATCTTCCATGGCTGCCCATGTCGTTGCTGGGAAAACACGCTGTTGATTAATCCATGTTCGTCCACATTCCTAGTTTCTTCGCTTTAGCACCACTATTGGGTTGTCGACAAGGAAGCTGCCATATCAGCTTTCCTTTAGATGTAGAATAAAGGCTTAGCAGAATATAACAGACAGTTGAAACGAGTAGCTAGCTGCGATGCGGCACATGTCCGGACCTGACCACTTGGCTAGGTTGCTAAAAGTTGGTCACGCACCATGCTTGTGGCATATGATGACTATGTGCCGATTTGTCCTATTACCTACCTTTTCCATTATTCTAGATGTTTCTACTTGCATTTCTCTAAACTCAGCCTGGCGAAATATGGTTAATTCAGTTGTAGCATCAGCTATGCTATTTGTCATGCCCCTCGGTTTGTTGCAACACATTGAGTCAGAAAGCTGAAATCCTGGAACATGTTAGTCAGGCAGTAGGCGTGTTCATATTGATAAAAGTTCACTTTTTTATGAGTGGTAACGGTCCCTGCTCTGAGTCTACCATCCATCTAGACAGAACATACTGGGCTTTATCTTCGTTTTGTTAGACCTCCTAGTTCATGTTGGGTTGCCCTACAGCCGACATGGTTGTTCATTTATGCTGTACTAATTACCCTAGTTGCATAAAAGAGGTCTCGTGAACAAGCTAATGTTAGATTATTTAAGCTCTGAAATATTGACATTATTAGCTCACACCACCCATGGATTATGATGCACATTGTGTTGCAGTGTCATTTTGAAATGGACATTCAGCCAGAAGATCTGATAGGTGATATCCCCATGATGAGGAATACCAACAACCATGTTTATTTTCCATGGTCCAGACCTTTGCTTTATGGTAATTGATAACACCAGACAGCTTTTAGCAGTAGGGTACATTTCAGTTAAGTAAATACTTTGTGTCACAGACAGTAAAAGTATAGCCTAGTCCAGTCTACTCGGGGGGCCAAATCCACAGAGGGGATTTTTGCTTGTCGGGTCCTTGTTCTACATGTTAGGATTCTCATAGGTTAGTGTTGGTACAGTTATTATTGGTTATATGAGTCTATAGGCCTAGTTGTCTGAGTTATTTCACTGGGTAGATGCTTCTTGTTTAAGTAGTTTGATCATATTGGATAGATGAGGGATATCGTGTGGCTAAATCATGTATGTGACCAGCCGTCACAATGTGGGCCACCTAGTACCTAGTCTGGAGTAGAACCCCACAAAACATGGGTTTAGGGGCGGAGCCAGCGCCTACCTTTCAAATCCAGCTGCGTTTGAACATATTTCATTGGGAGCGTATTGTTAGCGCTAAATGAAAAACTCATCCAGCCCAGAAAAGAGGAAACCTGTAGCTAGACAACTCTGAAGTGAGTTAATGTGGAAGAAAGTCCAAGTGGCCTAAATCACACTTTATGTGCCAGATATGTCGATGGCTCGCACGAATGCAGGACTCGTCAGAAAAGTGAAAAGTTGCGGTCAGTGACCAATCAGAGGCCAAATCAGCCTCCCCTCACTGCCCACTATTTGCACGGGCCAATCATCCTCCTCACATAAAACCAAGAGTCTTCTCATTGGTGTCCACAAATATCCTGTTTTTTCCCCAGAAGTTCTTGCTACATTTGTATAGATTGTATTTTGAGGGCCATTTCACTTTAATGAGTAGCTCTCTGACACACTTGCCCTGTCCTCTGCTTGCAGGCCTAACCATGCAGGGTGTTTCTGTGTCCAAGTGCAAGGATGGTTAGGACTAAAAACATAACATTGTCATTTAGCAGAAGATTTTATCCAAAGCGACCTACAATAATTGCATGTAACGTAGGAAGTCAGTGTCCTACTACTCACCAGAACTCACAAGTGCATCTCCTTCCTAAACAAGTGATTAAGAGCATAATCTAGTGCTAAAGGCAGAGTGCACCAGTAGCAAATATAAATACAATATGTGTATGAGGGAGGATTCTGAGGTAGGATCCTAAAATATAATAATAGTAGATAGGTACTTAAATGATCGCAGGGGGAAATTGTGTGAAAAAGAATATCACTTATCAGACACTTGTGCTGCTGCAAGAGGCTTCTCTAGGAGGACGCAGTCAAACTACCAGTAATACCTTTAAATTATGTAATGAAAAACTTTGACACAGTAAAATCACAACTGAGAATTGAAAAAAAGTTGAAGAGGTGTGTGTTGCTGCAGACTGGCTGGGGGCGTGTATGTGTGTGTGCGTGCTTACGTGATGTGACTGCGTGTTGCTTCTCAGGACGCGGGCTGAAGACCTGGGAACGCTCTTGGTTCCTGCGGTCAGGGCGCAGATAAAAGAGCCTCTCTGTCTCTGCTCTGTGAGTCAGCGAGCTGCTCTCTGTCTGCTCTGTGAGTCAGCGAGCTGCTCTCTGTCTCTGCTCTGTGAGTCAGCGAGCTGCTCTCTGTCTCTGCTCTGTGAGTCAGCGAGCTGCTCTCTGTCTCTGCTCTGTGAGTCAGCGAGCTGCTCTGTCTGCTCTGTGAGTCAGCGAGCTGCTCTCTGTCTCTGCTCTGTGAGTCAGCGAGCTGCTCTGTGCTCTGTGAGTCAGTGAGCTGCTCTCTGTCTGCTCTGTGAGTCAGTGAGCTGCTCTCTGTCTCTGCTCTGTGAGTCAGCGAGCTGCTTTCACTGCAATTAGTCCTGGAATGTGAGTTCACTGCTGAGCGCTGGTCAGCGAGCCGGCCGCCCTCCTGGACCAGAGACGGGGGGGTTCACTGGATGTTTCTGAAAAGAGGTGCAGAGCTCAGGTATTGTTTATCCCATGCTGTATGCTTTTGTGTTGTTGTGTAATGTTTTTTTTTGTGTGTGCGTGCGTGTGTGTAGGCACCGCCGTCCATGGTCAGCACTGAGCAGAGACAACATGCAGAGCACATATTCCTCTCCTTCAGGAAGTCCAAATCACCCTTTGCCATCTGCAAGCACATCCTCGGTAAGAGAGAAAATACCTCACTATATACACCTCACTATATACACTATATCTCACTATATACACCTCACTATATACACTACACCTCACTATATACACCTCACTATATACACTACACCTCACTATTATACACTACACCTCACTATATACACCTCACTATATACACTACACCTCACTATATACACCTCACTATATACACCTCACTATATACACTACATCTCACTATATACACCTCACTATATACACTACACCTCACTATATACACCTCACTATATACACTACACCTCACTATATACACTACATCTCACTATATACACCTCACTATATACACTACACCTCACTATATACACCTCACTATATACACTACACCTCACTATATACACCTCACTATATACACTACACCTCACTATACACTACACCTCACTATATACACCTCACTATATACACTACACCTCACTATATACACATCACTATATACACATCACTATATACACTACACCTCACTATATACACCTCACTGTATACACCTCACTATATACACTACACCTCACTATATACACTACATCTCACTATATACACCTCACTATATACACTACACCTCACTATACACACCTCACTATATACACCTCACTATATACACTACACCTCACTATATACACCTCACTATATACACTACACCTCACTATATACACCTCACTATATACACTACACCTCACTATATACACCTCACTATATACACTACACCTCATTATATACACATCACTATATACACATCACTATATACACATCACTATATACACCTCACTATATACACTACACCTCACTATATACTCTACACCTCACTATATACACCTCACTATATACACTACACCTCACTATATACAACTCAATATATACTCTACACCTCACTATATACACCTCACTATATGCACTACACCTCACTATACACACCTCACTATATACACTACACCTCACTATATACACCTCACTATATACACTACACCTCACTATATACACTTCACTATATACACTACACCTCACTATATACACCTCACTATATACACTACACCTCACTATATACACCTCAATATATACCCTACACCTCACTATATACTCTACACCTCATTATATCCACCTCACTATATACACCTCACTATATACACTACACCTCACTGTATACACCTCACTATATACACCTCACTATATACACTACACCTCACTGTATACACCTCACTATATACACCTCACTATATACACCTCACTATATACACCTCACTATATACACTACACCTCACTATATACACCTCATACACCTCACTATATACACCTCACTATATACACTACACCTCACTATATACTCTACACCTCATTATATCCACCTCACTATATACACCTCACTATATACACTACACCTCACTGTATACACCTCACTATATACTCTACACTTCACTTTATACACTTCACTTTATACATCTCACTATATACATCTCACTATATACACCTCACTATATACACTACACCTCACTATATACACCTCATACACCTCACTATATACACCTCACTAAATACACTACACCTCACTATATACACCTCACTATATACTCTACACCTCACTATATACACCTCACTATATACACTACACCTCATTATATACACCTCACTATATACACTACACCTCACTATATACACCTCACTATATGCACTACACCTCACTATATACACCTCACTATATACACTACACCTCACTATATACACCTCACTATATACTCTACACCTCATTATATACACCTCACTATATACACCTCACTATATACACTACACCTCACTTTACACCTCACTATATACACTACACCTCACTATATACACTACACCTCACTATATACTCTACATCTCACTATATACACCTCACTATGTACTCTACATCTCACTATATACACCTCACTATATACACCTCACTATATACACTACACCTCACTATATACACCTCACTATATACACCTCACTATATACACTACACCTCTCTATATACACCTCACTATATTCACACCTCACTATATACACTACACCTCACTATAAACACCTCACTATATACACTACACCTCACTATATACACCTCACTATATACACTACACCTCACTATATACTCTACACCTCATTATATACACCTCACTATATACACCTATATACACCTCACTTCATAAGGGATTGCCCCACTCTTGCCACCTTTAAGGGGCATCTAAAGGTGTGGCTTAGAGCCAACCAAAAATGCGTACACGTCTAACTGCATGACATTTTTCTATGTTTTATATATTGTACTGTGTCTGTGTTTTATATGTGTACCTCTTGTAACTTGTTTTGTAACATCAACCTGCGTAATGGACTCCAGATTGAAACTAGCCTCCGGGCTACAATCTGTCTTATTTACATGTTTTTTTTTACACGTTCATCAATATGCACTGTCCTGATCTAAATAAACTAATCTAGACCTCACTATATACACCTCACTATATACACCTCACTATATACACCTCACTATATACACCTCACTATATACTCTACACCTCACTATATACACCTCACTATATACACCTCACTATATACACTACACCTCACTATATACTCTACACCTCACTATATACACCTCACTATATACACCTCACTATATACTCTACACCTCACTATATACACCTCACTATATACTCTACACCTCACTATATACTCTACACCTCACTATATACACCTCACTATATACACTACACCTCACTATACACACCTCACTATATACACTACACCTCACTATATACACCTCAATATATACACCTCACTATATACACCTCACTATATACACTACACCTCACTATATACACCTCACTATATACACCTCACTATATACACCTCACTATATACACTACACCTCACTATATACACCTCACTATATACACTACACCTCATTATATACACCTCATTATATACTCTACACCTCACTATATACACCTCACTATATACACCTCACTATATACACTACACCTCACTATACACACCTCACTATACACACCTCACTATATACTCTACACCTCACTATATACACCTCACTATATACTCTACACCTCACTATATACACCTCACTATATACACCTCACTATATACTCTACACCTCACTATATACACCTCACTATATACACTACACCTCACTATACACACCTCACTATACACACCTCACTATATACACCTCACTATATACACCTCACTATATACACTACACCTCACTATATACACCTCACTATATACACTACACCTCACTATATACACCTCACTATATACTCTACACCTCACTATATACACCTCACTATATACACTACACCTCACTATACACACCTCACTATATACACCTCACTATATACACATCACTATATACACTACACCTCACTATATACACCTCACTATATACACTACACCTCACTATACACACCTCACTATATACACCTCACTATACACACCTCACTATATACACCTCACTATATACACCTCACTATATACTCTACACCTCACTATATACACATCACTATATACACTACACCTCACAATATACACCTCACTATATACACCTCACTATATACTCTACACCTCACTATATACTCTACACCTCACTATATACACCTCACTATATACTCTACACCTCACTATATACACCTCACTATATACTCTACATCTCACTATATACATCTCACTATATACATCTCGCTATATACACCACCAGGGCTCTAAGCTAACATTTTTCACTAGGAGCACATGTGCTCCTAAATGAAAAAATTTAGGAGCACAGAAAGAAATTTAGGAGTGCAACGAAAAATTTTAAATAACACATTTTTATTAGCAACACACACTAGGCCTACTGCCAACAAAAATAAACAATGATAACCTGCTCACCATAGGAGCTCTCATACTATTCCCACACACTTCATCATGTGCATTGGTCCTAATGAAGACTATAGCCTACTATTCCCACACACTTCATCATGTGCATTGGTCCTAATGAAGACTATGGCCCAATCACAATACCTCCCTTAGTCCTAGCCCTACACCTCACTATATACACCTCACTATATACACTACATCTCACTATATACACCTCACTATATACACCTCACTAAATGCTCTACACCTCACTGTATACACCTCACTATATACACTACACCTCACTATATACACCTCACTATATACACTACACCTCATTATATACACTACACCTCACTATATACACCTCACTATATACACTACACCTCACTATATACACCTCATACACCTCACTATATACACTACATCTCACTATATACACCTAACTATATACACCTCACTATATACACTACACCTCACTATATACACCTCACTATATACACAACACCTCACTATATACTCTACATCTCACTATATACACCTCACTATATACACTACACCTCATTATATACACCTCACTATATACACTACACCTCATTATATACACCTCACTATATACACTACACCTCACTATATACACTGCACTTTATACACTACACCTCACTATATACACCTCACTATATACACCTCACTGTATACACTACACCTCATTATATACACCTCACTATATATACCTCACTATATACACTTCACCTCTCTATATACACCAAACTATATACACTACACCTCACTATAGAGTGCCTAAGCGGAAGCAGGAAGAGCAGTGTCATGGGACCTTATTTCAGAAAAAATATGTTCAGTAGTCAATGGCGATAAACAAATAATTTCTTGATCAATTTGAATTGTGCCATGACCATACACATGTTTGCAAGTCAAGAAAGTGCAGTTTGTTGTAATACTTTAACGCAGTTACACAGCCCAGTAGAGGTCCCCACAGCCCAGTAGAGGTCCCCACAGCCCAGTAGAGGTCCCCACAGAGCCCAGTAGAGGTCCCCACAGCCCAGTAGAGGTCCCCACAGCCCAGTAGAGTTCCCCACAGCCCAGTAGAGTTCCCCACAGCCCAGTAGAGTTCCCCACAGAGCCCAGTAGAGCCCAGTAGAGTTCCCCACAGAGCCCAGTAGAGGTCCCCACAGCCCAGTAGAGGTCCCCACAGCCCAGTAGAGGTCCCCACAGAGCCCAGTAGAGTTCCCCACAGAGCCCAGTAGAGTTCCCCACAGAGCCCAGTAGAGCCCAGTAGAGTTCCCCACAGAGACGCGTCCACTAAGACCACAGGCTTGACATTAATGGCGCCCCCATCTCTCTCTCTCTCTCTCTCCCTCTGTCTCCCTCCCTCCCTCTCTCTCTCTCTCTCTCTCTCTCTCTCCTCCCTCTCTCTCCCTCCCTCTCTCTCTCAGAGACCAGTAAGGTGGACTATGTGCTGTTCCAGGCAGCCACGGCCATCATGGAGGCGGTGGTGAGAGAGTGGATCCTGCTGGAGAAGCCGAGCATCGAGTCTCTCCGAACATTCCTCCTCACATACGTCTTACAGAGACCCAAGTATGTCAGTTAGTTAGTTAGTTAGTTAGTGTGTGTGTGTGATTTGCTATGCTGTGTGAGCAAATGCTAATTGCTTCTGGAGTACATTCTCTCTCTCTCTCTCTCCCTCCCTCCCTCCCTCCCTCCCTCCCTCTCTCTCTCTCTCTCTCTCTCTCTCCCTCCCTCCCTCCCTCTCTCCCTCCCTCCCTCCCTCTCTCTCTCTCTCTCTCTCTCTCTCTCTCCCTCCCTCCCTCTCTCTCTCCCTCCCTCCCTCCCTCCCTCCCTCCCTCTCTCTCTCTCTCTCTCTCTCTCTCTCTCTCTCTCTCTCTCTCTCTCTCTCTCCCTCCCTCCCTCTCTCTCTCTCTCTGTCTCTCTCTCTCTCTCTCTCTCTCTCTCTCTCTCTCTCTCCCTCCCTCCCTCCCTCCCTCCCTCTCTCTCTCTCTCTCTCTCTCTCTCTCTCCCTCCCAGCCTACAGAAGTATGTGCGGGAGCAGATTCTGCTGGCCGTAGCGGTCATAGTAAAGCGCGGCTCCCTGGACAAGTCCATCAACTGTAAAAGCATCTTCCACGAGGTCAGCCAGCTCATCAGCAGCGGCAACCCAACCGTGGTAAGAGTGACCTCAGTCTGTATACCCGCTATCTGAAGAGAGACCTCAGTCTGTATACCTGCTATCTGAAGAGAGACCTCAGTCTGTATACCTGCTATCTGAAGAGAGACCTCAGTCTGTATACCTGCTATCTGAAGAGTGACCTCAGTCTGTATACCTGCTATCTGAAGAGAGACCTCAGTCTGTATACCTGCTATCTGAAGAGAGACCTCAGTCTGTATACCTGCTATCTGAAGAGAGACCTCAGTCTGTATACCTGCTATCTGAAGAGCTGCTGGACTTCACCAGCTAAAGAGTGATCATGCTGTACAGCGTAGCTTCTCCCATTCACCACATACCACTGTGTTAAACTGTCAAACTATTAGATTTTCTTTATCAGCCTAGATCAACCACTCAAGCGTATCTGTAGAATATTTATTTTGAACTCCCAAATTGATGACCCCCTCTGTTTAAACATGCCCTATTAAACTGGCGAGTTAGGGGAAGAGGTCAAGTCATGATGACCAGTCCAGTCACTCCACTCCATGTCCGTTGGGAGCTGTGAGAATGAGGAGGCAGGGCCACTTCTCTCAAGTCCCCACTAGAGGGCGCCATGTCCTCCTGATCTCAGGTCCTCTCTGCCTGGTCACAGGCTGGAAACCAGGGCTGCGTTCCGAATCACATACTTCTACTTCTTACTACCACTACCTACTACAGCTGCCCTTAGAAAGTACGTACTTTGCAAGCAGTAGGCATCCAAATGGGACATACTACCTTGTCATAACATTGCGCCTTGAAATTTGCCCGCATCCGTCGCTGTCCATAACGCGACATTCGTCTACAGCTGTCACGACTCGCACATGTGACGCACATTTCCGCTGCGCACAGGATTGTGGGTCAGAATAGCCAGAAAAGCCTGCTGACTTGCATACTGCAAAATACGACCGGATGTAGTAGGACATCCTGGTATTTTTGCCATACTGTATGTGGCATACTATGTATTGGGACATACTACATCCTGTTTTGGCATACTATATAGTAGGGTAGTATGTGATTCGGAACGCAGCCCAGGACTCCCTCTCTGGCTACTGGGTCTGGGAGGCTCTGCTGTCACACTCTTACTTCCTGACTATAAGCCAGTCAGTCTCTCTGTGATTGGCTGATGCAGGTGTGTTGCTTGGTGCTGTGCAGGACATAAAACCAACTCACCACGTAACCCTGCACCTCTCTGGACCTGGAGAGCGCTGCTCCGTTGGTCCCAATATTAACCTCTCCCGTTCTTCAGAATCACCTTAGTAAAAGGCAGATACCAGAAACATTGGTTGGAAAAGAAAAGTGGTGAGGTGCTTCACACACCAAAAAAAGGTTCAAGTGGAGTTCAGAGACCCCTGGAGCCTCAGTCTTGCCTCTAGAGCTGCCGTGCTTATGGAGTGTCTATGGCAGTGTGTTTGACCCTGCCCCTGACTGTTTGTGTGACCTTTGACTCTGCAGCAAACACTGGCCTGTTCCATCTTGACCGCCTTACTCAGCGAATTCTCCAGCTCCAGCAAGACCAGTAACATCGGCCTCAGCATGGAGTTCCATGGCAGCTGCAAGCGCATCTTCCAGGTCGGCTCCCCTGCTCCCCTGCCCCTCTGTGTTTGCAGGAGTGTTTGTTTTGAGTGTCTCAGTGTGTGTGTGTGTTGATTATTGTGTGTTTGAAAGTGTCTCAGGGTGTGTGTGTTGATTATTGTGTGTTTGAAAGTGTCTGTGTGTGTGTGTTGATTATTGTGTGTTTGAAAGTGTATTTATGAGACTATGCAGAAACACTGGCTGGCCGCAGCTGTCAACACTGGCCATAGCTGTCACTAACACGGTTTTGTTGCCACTTAAAGGTGCGTTTGCCAGGATTGTGCAAAGTTTTAAAGTTTGCGTCACAGTAGGCAGATCATGGGAGTGTTCAGAGCCAAAGAAAGAAATGGATTAAATCAAACATTCCTGAAACATTTGTAATGTGAACAGTGACCGCTGCTATTAGGATTTGCAAACATGTAAAATTAAGCTTCTGGCAAAAGAGCTGTCATCAAAACTGAACTCAAACTTATGAAAATGTTGCTTAATGAGGTGTGAAAAAACCCAATAGACATGTTGAAATTCAAGACGGGGATTCAGGGATTCAGTCTCAGGGATTCTTGCCCCCAGTTATTACACTGTGTCCCCAGATTGGCTGGACGAAGGCACCTTTTCTGCTTCATTAGTGGTTCCACCCCTAGTTGTGCCTATAGCGCCTGCCTATTGCTAATAGAGTTTGTACAAGAGCGCCAGTGTGTCTTATCTATTAGTGTGTGTGTGTGTGTGTGTGTGTGTGTGTGTGTGTGTGTGTGTGTGTGTGTGTGTGTGTGTGTGTGTGTGTGTGTGTGTGTGTGTGTGTGTGTGTGTGTGTGTGTGTGTGTGTGTGTGTGTGTGTGTGTGTGTGTGTGTGTGTGTGTGTGTGTGTGTGTGTGTGTGTGTGTGTGTGTGTGTGTGTGTGTGTTTCAGGAGGAGGACCTGCGGCAGATCTTTGTTCTGACCATGGAGGTTCTCCAAGAGTTCAGCCGCAGGGAGAACCTCAACGCCCAGATGTCCTTTGTGTTCCAGCGCTACTTGGCCCTGGCCAATCAAGTCCTCAGCTGGAACTTCCTTCCACCCAATCATATCCTTTCTCAAGTCACAAACACACAGACAGAGACTGGCGTTGTAGGCCGAGGGCACTGTGGTAGAGTGTGTGTGCATGTGTTTGTGTGTTGCTGTTACTTTGTATACAGGAAGGTATACAAAGCAGGAGATCTCACACTCTAACATTTCAAAGGGGCATATTTATCAATAAAAAGAGGAGAAATGCTCCATAGCTCGACCTGGATCTGACGACCTGCTGACAGTAGAAAGCCCAGAACATATCACATGATTTAACAAGAGCAAAGAGCCCGGAGTTGGCTACCGACGGACAGCGATCACTAAACAGATTTATATTGTTGCTAATGACAACATCTCAAATTAACATCTCAAATTTCTCGGGAATTGATACATTAAAGGATATGCTTATGACCGGGTCCCTCGAGAGGTCTTGTGGAGGGTTATGCGGGAGTATGGGGTGAGGGGATCCCTACTTAGGGCCATCCAATCCCTGTACACCCAGAGCGAGAGCTGTGTCCGTGTCCTCGGCAGTAAGTCGTCTTCCTTTCCGCTGGGGGTTGGCCTCCGCCAGGGCTACGCTTTGTCACCAATCCTGTTTGTGATTTTCATGGACAGGATATCGAGGCGTAGCCGTGGGAGGTGGGTTTGCAGTTCGGTGAGCTGGGGATCGCGTCGCTGCTATTTGCAGATGATGTGGTCCTGATGGCATCATCTGCCTGTGACCTCCAGCACTCTCTGGATAGGTTCGCAACTGAGTGTGAAGCGGCTGGGATGAGAATCAGCACTTCTAAGTCTGAGGCCATGGTTCTCAGCAGGAAACCGGTGGTTTGCCCGCTCCGAGTAGGAAATGAGTCCTTACCCCAAGTGAAGGAGTTCAAGTATCTGGGGGTCTTGTTCACGAGTGAGGGAACCATGGAGAGGGAGTTTGGCCGGAGAATCGGAGCAGCTAGTGCGGTTCTGCAGTCGTTTACCGCACTGTTGTGACGAAAAGAGAGCTGAGCCAAAAGGCAAAGCTCCTTTGCGTCGAAAGGAGCCAGTTGAGGTGGTTCGGGCATCTAGTGAGGATGCCTGCTGGGCGCCTCCCTAGGGAGGTGTTCCAGGCGTGTCCGGCTGGGAGGAGGCCTCCCTAGGGAGGTGTTCCAGGCGTGTCCGGCTGGGAGGAGGCCTCCCTAGGGAGATGTTCCAGGTATGTCCGGCTGGGAGGAGGCCTCCCTAGGGAGGTGTTCCAGGCGTGTCCGGCTTGGAGGAGACCTCTGCATTTCGAAACAACAGTAACAGTACTGTTACTAACAGAAATTAATAAACAGTACTAATCTCACCAAACATACAACAGCCATCCCTTCACGCTGTAAACCTCCGCGAAATTTGGATTCGGATGAATTTCGCGGAGGTTTACAGCATGAAGAGATGGTTGTTGTATGTTTGGTGAAAGTAGTACTGTTTAGAAGTTACTGTTTCGAAATGCAGAGGCGAAAGGACCTATGGTGTTTACAGGACTTCAGAGCTTGGTAAGCATAAACCATGTAATTCCTGAACTTTAAATCCACGTATATCATACTTTTTAGAGTTTTTCGAGTGTGCCCATAGCTAGCAACGAACCAGGGTGCGCGCACCGACGTTATTGACACAGAACTCTGTACTGCACAAAACAGAAATATTTTAACCTGTTCTAGTCAGATACATGCCAGGGAAGCCAGGAATAGGGCTAAACATGAAATTCAGTGTACATATCCTTTAAGGGAACATGATGTTCTGGAAGAACATGATGTTCTGATATATAAAGCTATATCTCCCTCCTTTTGCAATCTGTCACACCTGAAAATACTGTCTCAATCAATGTCCTTGTTTGCAACAGTATCTTTTAGCCATGTCTCTAAAGAGCACCAGAATAGTCCTGTACCCACACATCTAAAAACAATAATTTTACCAACCAAGTTCCTTACGTTTAGATCTACTGAGCCCATCTCGCTACTGAAAACCCCCAGGAGTCTCAACACGGAGCACATGGAGTAACTTCCCAGTATGAGAAAATCCCTAGGAGTCTCAACACAGAACACATTGAGCCCTAGGAGTCTCAACACAGAACACATTGAGCCCTAGGAGTCTCAACACGGAACACATTGAGCCCTAGGAGTCTCAGCACGGAACACATTGAGCCCTAGGAGTCTCAACACGGAACACATTGAGCCCTAGGAGTCTCAACACGGAACACATTGAGCCCTAGGAGTCTCAACACGGAACACATTGAGCCCTAGGAGTCTCAACACAGAACACATTGAGTAACTTCCCAGTATGAGAAAACAGAGTCCGTTGGTTAGAAACAGCAAAGAGGTTTGTACAGTTTATTCCTCATGGTCTACAGAAAACCCTGCAGTGAATGAGGATGAGAAATAGGAAACTGGATCATTTCTACGGTAGGATAAATGACAGTAGGGAGAGGGGGCAGTAGGGAGAGGGGGCAAGGCAAGTTTATTTGTATAGCACATTTCAGCAACAAGGCAATTCAAAGTGCTTTACATGAGACATTAAAAGCACCAAGACAAAGTGCAAGAAACACATAAAAGGTCATAAACGAAATGCAAAAAAGGACATTTCAAACAAAATACAGGAAAAATAAAATACAGGAATAAAAGTTACAGTACAGTGTATGAATGAATAATTATTTGATTTAATAAAAAGCAGCAGCAAAAAGAAAAGTCTTCAGTCTTGATTTAAAAGAACTGAGAGTTGCAGCAGACCTGCAGTTTTCTGGAAGTTTGTTCCAGATATGTGGAGCATAAAAACTGAACGCTGCTTCTCCATGTTTAGTTTTAACTCTGGGGACAGAAAGCAGGCCTGTGCCAGACGACCTGAGAGGTCTGGATGGTTCATAACGTAGCAGCAGATCAGAAATATATTTTGGCCCTAGACCATTCAGTGCTTTATAAACCAACAGCAGTATTTTAAAGTCAATTCTTTGACAGACAGGAAGCCAGTGTAAGGACCTCAGAACTGGAGTGATGTGATCCACTTTCTTGGTCTTAATGAGGACTCGAGCAGGTGCGTTCTGAATCAGCTGCAGCTGTCTTATGGATTTTTAGAGAGACCTGTAAACACACCGTTACAGTAGTCAAGTCTACTGAAGATAAACGCATGGACAAGTTTTTCCAGATCCTGCTGAGACATAAATCCTTTAATCCTTGATATATTCTTCAGGTGATAGTAGGCTGACTTTGTAATTGTCTTAATGTGACTGTTGAAATTCAGGTCTGAGTCAATGACTACAACAAGATTTCTGGCTTCGTTTGTGGTTTTTAGCATTACTGATTGGAGCTGAACGCTGACTTTTAATCGTTCTTCTTTGGCTCCGAAGACAATTACTTCATTTTTATTTTTGTTTAGTTGAAGAAGGTTCTGGCACATCCAATCGTTGATTTGTTCAATGCACTTAATCAGCGCTTGTATGGGATTATAGTCCCCTGGTGATATGGTGATATAAATGTGTGTGTCGTCTGCATAGCTGTGGTAGCATATTTTGTTGTTTTCCATAATTTGAGTTAGTGGGAGCATGTACATGTTGAACAGAAGAGGCCCAAGAATGGAGCCTTGGGGAACTCTAGTCCCTGTCCTTCAAGTAGGATTCAAACCAGTTTAGCACTGTGCCAGAAATTCCCAGCCAGTTTTCCAATCGGCCTAGTAATATGTTGTGGTCAACTGTCGAATGCAGCGCTAAGATCCACTAAGGACCAATTCCAGGATCTAAGACTGAAATTCTGCCATTGTCTGTGTTTAAATGGATGTCATTGAAGACGTTAACAAGAGCAGTCTCGGTGCTGTGGTGTGGTTGAAATCCTGACTGGAAGATATCAAAGCAATTATTTTGTGCCAGGAAGTTGTTCAGCTGTTGAAAAACTGCTTTTTCAATGATTTTACTTAAAAACGAGAGGTTTGATATAATTATTCATTTGTGAGGTGTCTAGATTATTATTTTTTAAGAGTGGCTTGACGACTGCAGTTTTCAGGGTTTGTGGGAACACCTAAAAGAAGAGATGTTAACAATTTGTAGTAAATCAGAGGCCATGCAGGTAGATACATTTTTGAAAAAGCCTGTAGGCAGAATATCAAGGCAACAGGAGGAGGATTTCAGATATTGTATAATGTCCTCCAGGGTTTTATGGTTGATCGGATACAATTGTGTCATGGTATTAATTTTAAGTGGACACTGGGACAACACATATCCTGTACCTGATATGGAGGCACTGACAAATTTTCTGAATTTTGTCAGTGAAGAATGAGGCAAATTCATTGCAGGCCCTGGTGGATAGAAGTTCAGAGGCTACTCACACAGGAGGGATTGTTAGCTAGGTTTTTGGTGATGTCAGAAAAGAAAAACTGCCATGCATTTCTCAGCTCCAAATTATAAATGCGAAGTCTCTCTTTATACTGTAGATGTCATTATGAACATGTAGATATGTTTTTCGCCACCTGCGTTCAGCTTTTCGACATTCTCTTTTTTCTATTCTGACCAGTGTGGCGTTTCTTCATGGAGATCGTTTCTTACCAGAGACCATCTTCACCTTAGTGGGCGCAGTGGCATCAATAATATTTGTAATTTTAGAATGTAAATGATCTACAAGCTCGTTGACTGAGGCCATAGAGAGGGCAGGTGTGGACGAGAAAGCCTGAGTAAATATCTCACTGGTGTTTTCAGTGATGTACCGTTTTGTGATGACCTCTGTTTGAACATGTGTGTGCATGAAGATAGATCAACCTGGGGGCAGTAGGGATAGGGGGCAGTAAGGAGAGGGGGCAGTAGGGATATGGGTCAGTAGGGAGAGGGCAGTAGGGAGAGAGGGCAGTAGGGATGGGGGGCAGTAGGGAGAGGGCAGTAGGGAAAGGGGGCAGTAGGGAGAGGGGGCAGTAGCGTCCAGACCAGATAGTTAGGCCTCTGTATGGAGTGGGGGGGGGGCTCGCTCCTTTAAACCCCACCGCTTGTTATGTCTGTCCAGAATGCCTGGCATGCTCAATTGTGTGTGTGTGAGAGTGATTGAAGTCGGAGCATGCTGCATGGGTGGTTGAGGGAACAGAGAACAGATTTATGAAGACCGCTGGGAAGGGACAGCCAGTCTGGTCTCAGTCTGCATGTGTCAAGAACATGCCTGTGTGTGTGTGTGTGTGTGTGTGTGTGTGTGTGTGTGTGTGTGTGTGACAGCTCCTTAATTGCATGCCTGACAGCCGCAGCCCATTACCCCCTCTCATCAACACACACACACTTGCGAACACACACACACACTCCACCACCTCCTTGTTTAAAGGGCCCTTTTAAAAACACCCCAGTGGCGTCCCAACCTCAGAACCCGACCGCGTGGCGTCCCTCCCCCAGAACCCGACCGCGTGGCATGCGTGTCATCTGTCAGCGCCACACACTCCCCCGGCCCCCTCCCGCGCGGGGCATCTGCTACCCACACACTCCCTGCGCGTCTGTACGACAGCATTGACCCTGGGAGGGGGGGGGGCGGGGTCAGGGTTAGGCCCCGGGGCTCCAGCCTGCAGTCAGGTGCTCTGAATGGCTGTCGCAGATGACAGACAACGTCTAGACCCACCCTGCCGTGGAAAGTAAGCAGGCCAAGGTCCCTTTCGCTAGCTGATCTGATGCCAGTTTAGTGGTATGGTATTTTCTGCTGTGAGGTGAAGGTTAGGACTGGGTCATAGTAACCTGAACCCAGGTGTGTTTGTGTGTCGTGTGTGTGTCTGTGTGTGTGTCTGTGTGTGTGTCTGTGTGCGCGTGTGTGTGCGTGTGTGTGCGTGTGTGTGCGTGTGTGCGTGCGTGCGTGTGTGCGCGTGTGTGTGCGAGTTTTCCAGGGTTCCCGGGAGGCGGCACACTGCTTAGAAAAGCAGGAGAAGATTCCATGGCAGCAACTGTCCAAACCCAGGCCAGACGGGGGGTGGGGGGGGGGGGGGGTGTTGTATTGGGCGGGGGGGTTAAGAGGCATTCCTAGACTGTTATTCCACATGGCAAGGCTACAGGCAGGACTTAAGAGAGGATATGTCACTTAAACCCCCCACACTCCTTAACATAGCTGCGTAGTCCCAGCATGCCCTGTGTGTCTCTGCTGGTTCACAACAGGCTGAGCTGATTCTGACTGGAGAAACCATCTTTACTACCTCCTCCACAGCGACGGCGCAGGATGAGAGGTCATGTTTTTGGTGGCGTGCGTGGGTGGGTGCGTGGGTGTTTTTGTTTGTCTATTAGCAGGATAACGCAAAAACTACTCGACAGATCTTCATGAAACTCGGTGGAGGGGTGTAGCACAGGCCAACTTAGAACCTTTAAAATTTTGGAGCGGGTCCACAAATGAAAACAAAACCTAGAACGGAGCCAGCTCCCTGTGTGGGGGTGCTAGAGACACAGGGTTTGGACTGGGGGGTGCGGGGGGAGAGCCCAGAGTGCAATGCACTGTCCCCCAATTAATTGTCAATGGGGGGGGGGGGTTGAAACGGGCGTATCTCGACGTGGGAAGGTCACAGAGACGAGGGGTTTTCACTTGCATTACGCTCCCAACCTATCGATTGCAGCAATACCAAGTTCTGCTTGCAGTACCATGTCCTGCTCACATGCACACTTCAACAGCGAAGACCTGCATTCATGGGCGGAGGTCTGTGCTCTCCAAGCACCATTTCTACTTGAGTGTGTATTAGTACACACACCTTGATATAGCCACATGGCTATCTGAAAACCATGACCAATCACTTCTCTCTCCCACCTACTGTAGCTCTCATCCGGGAGATGTTGATGATTAGTGCAGTGTGTCCCGGCCTGTAGCAGACCTGGTTTGAAGGCCTAGGCTGTGGTGTGTTGAGACACTCCTAATGTAGGTTACAGTTCAGCTAAAACTTGTTTGACCCACATGTCACCTTTAGTCCTGCGGGGTTTAGGGTTTAGGGCACAGCAGGGGGTTGGGGGTCATGAGTCGGTGTTTGTGTTTCAGATAGTTTTGTCACATCAGCATATTAGACTAGAGCACCATAGACACGTGGCTCACATTAGACCAGACCAGGACAGGCTAGACCAGGACAGGACAGGCTAGACCAGGACAGGACAGGCTAGACCAGGACAGGACAGGCTAGACCAGGACAGGACAGGCTAGACCAGGACAGGCTAGACCAGGACAGGCTAGACCAGACCAGGATAGGCTAGACCAGGACAGGAAATAACTAAATGAATAACTAAATAAATATAGTACTTTTAAATACATTTATTTATTACTAAAATAAATGGTCATGTTGGCATTCAAGTTAGCTAACTAGCTAGATAGCAGCTCGTAAGACCATCCTGATTTCGCGAGCTCACACACTGTTTCTCTTGCTCATGCATATCAGTCTGGATACTTTCCATAGAGATCCGTTTGTGCCAGATCAGAAAACGATCTCGCCTATCAGTGTTGGCTCTGAGGAACTTGCAGTCAAGCGGGGCAAGTTTAGGTGTGAAGACAGCGTGAAGTTACCGCATGATAGACAGATGGTTCATCCAACCACCTGCCAGGTATTTGTGAAAGTGCCTGCCCTTTTCCAAAGTTTCCAGCAGAGTTCCCAGATGGTGTTGTGAAGCAAACCATGTGGCGCGTCAGGCTAGATAGCAGCAGACTGCCTTGAAACTCACCAGGATGCAGGAAATGTAGTGTTTGACGCTCAAGATTCCCTCTCTGGACCCACAGACCCTCACCCCCCCTCTGGACCCCCAGACCCCCCCCCCCCCCCCCCTAAGGTTACCCTCCCCTGGGTGCGGACCACCAGGCTTGAAAACACCTATGAGGGGAAATATGACCTCATTAGGAGGCTCAAATATGTTTTGCGGCTCCAGTCAGTATTTTTTTTTTTTGTTTGTTTGTTTTTTTGGCCAAAATGTATCTTTTGATAGTTACCACTGGACTACAGCAACATACACACTTTTATCTGGCATTTTCTAGAACTCTATACAGGTAATGAACTGTATACTGGTAATGAACTATATACTGGTAATGAACTATATCCTGGTAATGAACTATATACTGGTAATGAACTATATACTGGTAATGAACTCTATACTCGTAATGAGCTATATACTGGTAATGAACTCTATACTGGTAATGAACTCTATACTGGTAATTAACTCTATACTGTTAATGAACTCTATACTGGTAATGAACTCTATACTGGTAATGAACTCTACTGGTAATGAACTCTATACTGGTAATGAACTATACACTGCTAATGAACGCTACTGGTAATGAACTCTATAACTATACACTGGTAATGAACTCTATACTGGTAATGAACTCTATACTGGTAATGAACTCTATACTGGTAATAAACTCTACTGGTAATGAACTCTATACTGGTAATGAACTATACACTGCTAATGAACGCTACTGGTAATGAACTCTATAACTATACACTGGTAATGAACTCTATACTGGTAATGAACTCTATACTGGTAATGAACTCTATACTGGTAATGAACTATATACTGGTAACGAACTATATCCTGGTAACGAACTATATCCTGGTAACGAACTATATCCTGGTAACGAACTATATCCTGGTAACGAACTATATCCTGGTAATGAACTATATCCTGGTAATGAACTATATCCTGGTAATGAACTATATCCTGGTAATGAACTATATCCTGGTAATGGCCTCGTGCTGTAGCTGTGTCCTGCTGGTGGCCTGTCACCCGGGTGGCCGACTGTATAAAGTCATCAGCTCGGTAGTAAACCAAGGTGGATTCTTTCCCACATTAACACAGCTTTTACGATCTCAAGATCAGCCCTTAATTCTCCCACTGACGTGTTGGAGGTCTCTCTCCCGAGCCGTGTCCAGGGCCGGTCTCTCTCCTCTCTGTCTCTCTATCTCTCTCTCTCTCTCTGTCCCTCTCTCTGTCTGTGGGACTGAGAGTGAGATGGTGGCAGGTGATCTCTAGAAAAAAAACACAACCACAGCCATGTGTCCAGGTCACTCTAAGCTCATCCGTCATCCTGTAGGCATGCACACGCACGCACACACACACACACACACACACGCAGGGGCTCTGTAGTGGACAGTGCTCATACTCCTCCTCGTGAGTGATGAGGATCAGTCTTAGTATAGAGAAGCTCTCCGCAGCGCTGCATGTCAGTCATGTGACTCAGGGCGTGTTCAGAAAGTCCCTGGTCATGGTGACAGGATTGATCCTGGTTGATGGCAGGTGTGTGTGTTTGGGAAGGTTCTGCTGGCTCGGTGTTCCATGATTGATCCTGGTTGATAGCAGGTGTGTGTGTTTGGGAAGGTTCTGCTGGCTCGGTGCTGGTTCCCCCAGACCCCTGTGAGTCCCACGGCTCATCTGAGCTGCAGGGCGCTGGAACACAGGTGGCCGGGTCCCTGAGTGCTTCCTCTGTCGCCAGGACTCGTGTTGGTCCTCTCCCACACACACACACACTCCCACACACACACACACACACTCTCCCACACACACACACACACACACTCTCCACCCCCCCCCCCCCCCCACACACACACACACTCCCACACACACACACACTCCTCAGGAAGGTTCACTCAGAGTTCTGCTGCTGGACCGGAGCTATTTATAATAAGGCCATAAATCCAAGGCTGCTGGAAGAAGGGAGCGGTGCGCACACACACACACACACACATATACACACACACACACACACACACATATACACACACACGCACATACACACACACTCTCACACACACACTCTCACACATACACACACACACTCTCACACACGCACATACAGTACACGCACACTCACACACTCACATGCACGCAACGCTGGCATGGCACCTGTCTGAGTGGGGTGTGCGTGTGTGCGTGCGTGCGTGTGTGTGATGTGGTGTGTGTGTGTGTGTGTAGGGGAGTGACCGGCTCTGGCCCGGTGGAATGTGTGGCCCGCGCCGGTGAAGGGCTTTGATCTGATATTCCTGTGGGAGTTCACAAGGCCTGTAGAGGAGAGAGGGAGGGAGTTCCTGCACTGTCCGCCTCACAAGGCCTGTAGAGGAGAGAGGGAGGGAGAGAGAGAGAGAGAGAGAGAAAAAACTGAGTGGGCAAGGAGGACTGAGAGAGAGACCAACAGGGAGCAAGGAGGAGACCAAGTGTGAGAGAGAGAGAAAGAGAGAGGGGGCAGGACTGATGTTGGGAAGGAGGCAGGCTTGTTGAGAGAGCGACTGACCGAGTTACAGCAAGTTTCCACTGAGCAAGCAGACCAACCAGAACAAGGAGAGCGTGAGAGAGAGAGAGATACAACCACTCTTCTGAGGGAGACAGCTAGTGGACAGGAGTCCCTGTGTGTGTGAGAGCTGGAGAGGACGTGGTCCTGGATGCCGTTGGCCTTAACCTTTGGGCCGTCACTGGGACGCCACTACATCGCCATGTTCGAGTCCACCCAGAACGTGATGCTGAAGCCCAGCGAGTCCTGGAGGGAGGCCCTGCTGGACACGCGCGTCATGGACCTCTTCTTCTCCGTGAGTAGAGCCCCCGTCCTTGCCCCCCCCTCCTCCGCCGGCCTCGTCCCCTCATCTTTCCTCGCGCTCATCCGTCCCTCATCCATCCCTATGCTCGTGCGTCCGTCCTCATGCTCGTTCACAGCTGTCACTGTCGTGCTTAATCTCTCTTCACTGCTGCCAGTCCTTTATACAAACCAGAGTCAGAGGGAAAAGAGAGGAGGCCCTTTTTATTTCTGGAACTATTCTAGGAAATCTTGTTTCAAAGGGTTAGGATTTGCAGTTGTAAGCGGACGTGTTTGTGTGGTTCATGTGATTTGATGGGTTTTTCTGTGGAGGGGGCCGTGAGGTGCTGTGAAGATGGGGAGGTGTTGGTGGTGTTTCAGGAGAGACAGACCATGTTGGCCTGGTAACAAAGATGTCATTTTGTGCCAAGTCCAAGTCAGATCTTAAGTCTTTGAGGGGAAAAATTCCAGTTTAAGTCTCCAGGTGTTTTGTGTTGTCTCTTATGTAGTGAAGTGTTGAACACACCCTCCAGCTCTCTCCTCAACACCCTCCAGCTCTCTCCTCAACACCCTCCAGCTCTCTCCTCAACACCCTCCAGCTCTCTCCTCAACACCCTCCAGCCTCTCTGTTCTCTGCTGCCAAATACAGCTCCACTCCCTTTCATAAAACAAGCATATCTGTTGCCAAATCCGGCTCCCATGCTCCAGTATGGTTGACAGAAGAGTTGGTGTTGAACTGCCTGTAGTTTGCCTCAACGTAGGTGGAGCTGTTCATGGTGTCAGGAGGCAAAGCTCTTGCATTTTTGAGATGTATGGCCAAGTCTTTATAAGGCATGTCTTTAATGATGACTTGTCTTCTATACGTCATCCAAACAGAGCCTCACTCTGGAAGCTTCCCTCCAACGCCAGTGGGAAGATGATAATCCTCTCATATTAATGACCCATGTGCTGAGCCAGGGTTCTGGAGCGGAAACTCTTGAGATCCAGATCAGCCTGTGTGGAGCGTGTGAACTGGGATGTACTAGGAGACTGTTCTCATTAAAGATGGGGCTCAGACAGCACACCCTCTCTCCCGAGACTGCATTAGTGGAACCATAAGATGTGAGCCATCAGGAGAGCGATGGAGGGATTTAGTTTTCCTGAGGAGGTTTACAGGTGTGTGGATCGGTCGGTGGGAGGTTTACAGGTGTGTGGATCGGTCGGGGGGAGGTTTACAGGTGTGTGGATCGGTCGGGGGGAGGTTTACAGGTGTGTGGATCGGTCGGGGGGAGGTTAACAGGTGTGTGGATCGGTCGGGGGGAGGTTTACAGGTGTGTGGATCGGTCGGGGGGAGGTTTACAGGTGTGTGGATCGGTCGGGGGGAGGTTTACAGGTGTGTGGATCGGTCGGGGGGAGGTTTACAGGTGTGTGGATCGGTCGGGGGAGCAGTACAGTACAGTTGGTGTCAGCCTTGTTTGCCAACCTGATCCAGTTGGTTTATAGCTTATCAATTCACATCGTTTGAATTTTGTATTGGCCTACAGACATCAATAGCCAACGACACAAAAAGACAATTCAGATAATACTTATTTGACCGACTAGAAAACATCATTCCATCTGTCTGTAGTCCTGCAAATGAATTTCATGAAGTGCTGACAGCCACTGTTATCTGCTCCCTAGCAGCTTGAACATGTCATATAATGATCTGTCTGTAGTTGAACATGTCATATCTGTCTGTAGTTGAACATAATGATCTGTCTGTAGTTGAACATGTCATATCTGTCTGTAGTTGAACATGTCATATAATGATCTGTATGTAGTTGGCGCTCCTGCAGGCACAAGGACATCGATCTCCTCCTGCGTTACCTAAACCCTCTCTTCTTCTCCCCTCTCTGCTCATTCATCCATTCTCTCACCCAGAGCGTTTTATACACTAACACCTGATTGGCTTGAGAAAGGCCCACCTGCACCGCTTCAACCAATCACGCCACCCCCTCACTGGACACACCCCCACTGACTTCAGTGGGACAATTAGGACACTTGTGTTTGACTGTTGCCAAAGCCTTTGACGAGACCGCCAGTGGCTTTGTGCGACCGAATTCGGGGCCCTGGTGTTGACACACGAACTTTAGAAATTTCAAATAGGCAGTTGCAGAATAATTTAATTTAATTCCATAACTGCTTAGAAACGTCTGCGCTGTATCTAGACCCAACTGTGCGCTGGATTATGAATTATATTTATCATAGTGTAGTAACATTTCATTCATAATGCAATAAACTCAAACTATCAGTATATCAGGATGATGATGATATCAGCGGATGCGGTGTTAAGAGGGCCTGTATAGTAGCAGTTTTAAGAGGGCCTGTATAGTAGCGGTGTTAAGAGGGCCTGTATAGTAGCAGTTTTAAGAGGGCCTGTATAGTAGCGGTGTTAAGAGGGCCTGTATAGTAGCGGTGTTAAGAGGGCCTGTATAGTAGCAGTTTTAAGAGGGCCTGTATAGTAGTGGTGTTAAGAGGGCCTGTATAGTAGCAGTTTTAAGAGGGCCTGTATAGTAGCAGTGTTAAGAGGGCCTGTATAGTAGCGGTGTTAAGAGGGCCTGTATAGTAGCAGTGTTAAGAGGGCCTGTATAGTAGCGGTGTTAAGAGGGCCTGTATAGTAGCGGTGTTAAGAGGGCCTGTATAGTAGCGGTGTTAAGAGGGCCTGTATAGTAGCAGTGTTAAGAGGGCCTGTATAGTAGCAGTGTTAAGAGGGCCTGTATAGTAGCAGTTTTAAGAGGGCCTGTATAGTAGCGGTGTTAAGAGGGCCTGTATAGTAGCAGTTTTAAGAGGGCCTGTATAGTAGCGGTGTTAAGAGGGCCTGTATAGTGGCAGTTTTAAGAGGGCCTGTATAGTAGCGGTGTTAAGAGGGCCTGTATAGTGGCAGTGTTAAGAGGGCCTGTATAGTAGCAGTTTTAAGAGGGCCTGTATAGTAGCAGTTTTAAGAGGGCCTGTATAGTAGCAGTTTTAAGAGGGCCTGTATAGTAGCAGTTTTAAGAGGGCCTGTATAGTAGCAGTTTTAAGAGGGCCTGTATAGTAGCAGTGTTAAGAGGGCCTGTATAGTAGCAGTTTTAAGAGGGCCTGTATAGTAGCGGTGTTAAGAGGGCCTGTATAGTAGCAGTTCTAAGAGGGCCTGTATAGTAGCGGTGTTAAGAGGGCCTGTATAGTAGCAGTGTTAAGAGGGCCTGTATAGTAGCGGTGTTAAGAGGGCCTGTATAGTAGCGGTGTTAAGAGGGCCTGTATAGTGGCAGTTTTAAGAGGGCCTGTATAGTAGCAGTTTTAAGAGGGCCTGTATAGTAGCAGTTTTAAGAGGGCCTGTATAGTAGCGGTGTTAAGAGGGCCTATACAGTAGTCTTACCTCCCTGCTGTCTGTCAGGCTTGAGGTGTTTGTTATTGGACGACTGCTGTCAGCTGTCTGTGTATGTACATACGTGTATGTGTGTGCGCGCATGCATGTTGTGTGTGTGTTTTAGGGGGGGGGCTCAGCTGCCACCCCTCAGTCCTCAGCTGACACGCGCCGCCAGGGTCAAAGTTGAAAGCAGAGCGGTGGCAGGATTAGACCCTAACCCCAGGATTAGGGGCCCCGTTAACAGCAGCCCCCCTCTCGCTCCCCCTCTTAAGGGCCCTGGGGAGCTCAACCCCCCCTCTGTGGGTGTCAATCTCCCCATAAACGGTTCCGCTGGTCCGCGGCCTCGGGCAGGGCGCTCATGGGAGGGCAGGGCGCTCATGGGAGGGCCGGAGAGAAGCAGACGTTTGCAGATTGACGCCTCACTGAAAATATACTCCACTCTTTAGAGCTGGTCAAAGCACTTGGGATTTCCACTGATTTATATGGTTTATATGATTTATATGATTTATATGCTGGAAGGACAGGAAGCAAGAACACACAGAATAGTCTGTAGCTCCATTCTGACACAAGTGATCGGTGGAGAGTTGTAGAGGGAGAGGTCTGCTGAGGCCTCACTCACAATACTACTGCTCTCTTAACACCTAGAGGACTGAGCGCCAAGATGACGCTTTCCCTTCCAGCTGGGAACCCAACTGGTTTTGTTAGTGGTGTGTCTAGGTTTCTGTTTACATTGGGGCTTTGACTGATTAGAGAGTGCTTTTCATTTGTGATTTAGTGTTTTTACGTTGTGTGTGTGTGTGTGTGTGTGTGTGTGCGTGTGTGTGTGTGTGTGCTTGTTCTTGTGCTTGTTGAATGCTCTGGTGCATTGGGAGGTGTCTGCTTTAGCTCTGTCTCTGCCCATGAACATGCAGAAACACTCACACACACACAGTTGTGTGTTTACTGGGTAAACACAATCAGGGCAGAGTCTGGAGCGCCGGTTCTGATGAGACTGTGGCGAAGCCTCTGCCCAGGGCCACGGTAACTGGAGAGGAATGAAGGACAGAGAGGGAGGGAGGGAGCCAGGCAGGCAGGCAGACAATCAGTTGGAAGCACGGTGTTGATTTGAAAAAACAGAGAAGCGAGCCTCCGATTCCCCCGAGGAAACAGACACTAGGCTTTGTCTGTGTGTATAAATAGCCCCTCTCATTCCCTCTGTCTGCAGCGCCGGGCTGTTGTGATTTACCCCCTCTGCCCCGGCCCCTCTAACTATAGACAGACTCAAGGCGATTGGCATAGCTAGCGTCGCGCCGATCATTGGTTGGTGCAGCTGTTTCTAGAGCGCGTGCAGCGCTCAATCCTGGCCCCCCCCCATCACCGGTCTCCAGAGAATGACTTCACACTCTGGAATAGGGCAGAGCTCCCTAACAGCTACGCTACGCTAGCTTCACAGCACCAGGGATGACACCCAGCTTCTCCGCTGGGGAAGACAGGGGAGTGAGACAAAGACTGCTAGAGGGAGGTCTCTCCTTCTGCCCAGGAGGAGCAGAGACAAAGACTGCTAGAGGGAGGTCTCTCCTTCTGCCCAGGAGGAGCAGAGACAAAGACTGCTAGAGGGAGGTCTCTCCTTCTGCCCAGGAGGACCAGAGACAAAGACTGCTAGAGGGTGGTCTCTCCTTCTGCCCAGGAGGACCAGAGACAAAGACTGCTAGAGGGTGGTCTCCTTCTGCCCAGGAGGACCAGAGACAAAGACTGCTAGAGGGTGGTCTCTCCTTCTGCCCAGGAGGACCAGAGACAAAGACTGCTAGAGGGTGGTCTCTCCTTCTGCCCAGGAGGACCAGAGACAAAGACTGCTAGAGGGTGGTCTCTCCTTCTGCCCAGGAGGACCAGAGACAAAGACTGCTAGAGGGTGGTCTCCTTCTGCCCAGGAGGAGCAGAGACAAAGACTGCTAGAGGGTGGTCTCTCCTTCTGCCCAGGAGGACCAGAGACAAAGACTTCTAGAGGGAGGTCTCTCCTTCTGCCCAGGAGGACCAGAGACAAAGACTGCTAGAGGGAGGTCTCTCCTTCTGACCAGGAGGACCAGAGACAAAGACTGCTAGAGGGAGGTCCCTCCTTCTGCCCAGGAGGACCAGAGACAAAGAGTGCTAGAGGGTGGTCTCTCCTTCTGCCCAGGAGGACCAGAGACAAAGACTGCTAGAGGGAGGTCTCTCCTTCTTCCCAGGAGGACCAGAGACAAAGACTGCTAGAGGGAGGTCTCTCCTTCTTCCCAGGAGGACCAGAGACAAAGACTGCTAGAGGGAGGTCTCTCCTTCTTCCCAGGAGGACCAGAGACAAAGACTGCTAGAGGGAGGTCTCTCCTTCTTCCCAGGAGGACCAGAGACAAAGACTGCTAGAGGGAGGTCTCTCCTTCTTCCCAGGAGGACCAGAGACAAAGACTGCTAGAGGGAGGTCTCTCCTTCTTCCCAGGAGGACCAGAGGGAGGGAGAGTTCTATAGGTTCTGATGCTGGTATGCGGGTCTGGCGCCATGTCCAGAAGCGTTTGGGCTTCAGAGACTGAGAGATCGGAGAGAGAAGCAGAGAGGGAGAGAGAGAAGCAGAGAGAGAAGCAGAAAGGGAGAGAGAAAGCGTGTGAGACTGAGAGAACGGAGAGAGAAGCAGAGAGGGAGAGAGAAGCAGAAAGGGAGAGAGAGTGTGTGAGAGATCGGAGAGAGAAGCAGAGAGGGAGAGAGTGTGTGAGAGATCGGAGAGAAAAGCAGAGAGGGAGAGAGAGCGTGTGAGAGATCGGAGAGAGAAGCAGAGAGGGAGCGAGAGCGTGTGAGAGACAGAGATCGGAGAGAGAAGCAGAGAGGGAGAGAGAGAAGCAGAAAGGGAGAGAGAGAAGCAGAAAGGGAGAGAGAGCGTGTGAGACTGAGAGATCGGAGAGAGAAGCAGAGAGGGAGAGAGAGAAGCAGAGAGAGAAGCAGAAAGGGAGAGAGAGAGCGTGTGAGACAGAGAGCGGAGAGAGAAGCAGAGAGGGAGAGAGAGCGTGTGAGAGATTGGAGAGAGAAGCAGAGAGGGAGAGAGCGTGTGAGAGATCCTGGAAGAACAGACCCAGCTCACTCAGAGCCAGACGTCCACACTGGGCTGTCAGTGGAAACACATGTTGCAGAGCGGAGTCGAAGCTGCCTTGCTCCGCTGGGGTGTGTGTGTGGACACGGCAGGTCAACCATGCTTCGGCTTTGACAGAATGACAATTGAAAAGCGACTTGTGTGAGTATTGGGCTCAGGGTTTGATTGAGATCCCTGGAGAGATTCCGACGGGCTCTGTGATCGATTGAGACGGGCTGTGGTGGAGACATCAAGGGTTGCAGTGCGCGGGTCCAGACTTGTCTCTCTGTTCAGATCGCAGTTTACGGTGAGTGTATGGAACAGCGTCGCTCTCATATTGTGCTCTAGTCGGTGTGGCTGTAGTCAGTGTGACTCTCACCTTGTGCTCTTAAATGCCTCTGAAGGCCAGTAGCTCCGGGGGATGTGTTTCTCTCAGTTTAGGCTGTTGATTTCATGTAGAAAGTCTGTTACATAGATGGGCATTTAAGTAATGAACAGACAGGTTGCTTTTAGACAGGTGTCTGTGGTAGAAGCGCTAGGCTGTGCTTTCAGGGTTTCCACTGACCGGTCAACAACTGGATGACTTGACACACTGCTGATATTAGATCCACGGTCATGAATAGAGTTTGTGAAATCTGCAGAAGTGTCTTCATTTCCTGTGAAACTAAAACAGTAAACTTGCAGAAGGCGTTTGTACCTGTGCCATCCAGCTCACTCAGGCCTCTTCGGTTTGGGTTGGGTTACTCGCTCTGACGGACCTCCTGCAGATCCATGCTAGTTAATAACTATGTAATAATCCCCTCTCCTCCTCGTCCTCTTCTCTCCTCAGGTGCACCGGAAGATCCGGGAGGACTCGGACATGGCCCAGGACTCCCTGCAGTGCCTGGCCCAGCTGGCCTCCATGCACGGGCCCATCTTCCCTGACGAGAGCGCCCAGGTCACCTACCTGGCTCACCTGGTGGAGGGGCTGCTCAGCATGATCAACGGGTGAGCGCTGGGGCCGGCGGTCTGGAGGGGTCTGGGGTCCGGAGGGGTCTGGGGTCCGGAGGGTTCTGGGGTCCTGAGGGTTCTGGGGTTCTGTCAGCACTGGGCCCTGAATGTTCTGGGGGTTCTTGGATTCTGAGGGTTCTGGGCTTCTGGGGGTTCTGTCAGGGTTCTGTCAAATACTTGATGGACTTGATTTGGTTGACCCACTACAATGAAACTGAGGTAAATCAAATACGCTTCAAACATGTTCCTGTCAAGTGTTTGATTTAGTATTTGACCCATGTTAACAGGTGTAGCGGCCAGATGAAAAGGATATCTCAGGTTTTAATTGAGAGGCTTTAGTTTCTTGCGTCCACAAAGCAGAGTAACTGAATGTGAGTGGGAGAGCGGCTCATTCTTCCATTCTATTATCTACTGGAGCAAATGGCTTGTTATATCTCACTCTTGACTACAGTAGCACAAATTGTCTTAACCGGACACGGTGTGATATTGGAAAATCGTCTGTTGATTGTTCTTCCTTTGTGTGGTTCTGGAATGAGGGCCTCAGTATTAAATCAATCTGAACAGTAAACCTGAGCAGTATAGGAAATCCCCAGGTGATGTGTGTGTATGCACTACAAGATAATGGTAGGAGTGTGTGTGTGTTTTTGATATTTGTTTGAGGGGTTTAAGTAGGTATTTGGGGCCAGCAGGCATGAGTAATGTGTGTGCTAATGTGATTTGTGTGTAATAGCTTGTGGCTTTAGTTGAAGTAGTGCTGATCTGAATGAAGAGGCCTTTGCTGTGATGTATAAATAACTAGAGGGGCTTGCACTCAGAGTGTGCAGAGTGCAGACCTCCGCCCCTGTCTCCCCCCCCCCCCCCTCAACTGCTCTCCCCCTTCCACGTCCCCCCCTCTACCTTTCCTCCCACCTCCCACCACCACCTCTCATGTTCTGTGCTCTCCTACTGGCTTTTTGAATTGGTTACTGTAGCACCACCTGTAGTTTCCTCTTTCTGCTTGACATCTTTCCTCTCCAATTTCCAAAACTTTGCTAGTTTTGTGAAGATTTCCCATTCACATTCATTAACAGCCAAGCAGAGCAGTAGTGGAGGGAGGAGTGGGCTGGTTCAGAGTCTGCAGACAGTAGTTTACAAGATGTACATTTGAGATGGGAGTTATACAGCCAATTAGGGCTGCACGATTATGACAAAAGATAATAATTGTGATTATTTGCTTCAAAATACTAATTGCGATTAATAATTGCGATTCATATTTAATATATAATATTAATATATAATAACCAAAATGCTCCCAAATCACGGACGTTGATCCCTTTCTTGCTACTAACTCACTGACCTCGTTTTCACTAATTTTTTCACTACTCACGGCTGCGGGTACTGAAATTGCTGCGCACAGCGGGAACGCATGTGATTGGTCAGACAGCATAAGCGCCTGTGATTCGTCCGTGTAGTCCTAGCACACTAAATTCAAAGGAAAATTATTAATCACATTAATTGCGGCCTTTTGCGATTAATTAATCGCGGAGGTCATAATCGCGATTTCGATTAATTCACGATTAATTGTGCAGCCCTACAGCCAATGACATGTTAAATCTATAGTCTATAGGTGAGATATAGTTTTCTATGAAGTCAATCATTTTAATGTGCAGACAGTTTATTTTCATCCACCTGAAAGTGTCTGCAGTTTACTTTGAATGCTTGAAGTTTACATTATCGTTTAAATGCAAGTTGAGACACTAGTCTATATAACAGGTGTCACTGTGTTGCTTGGCAGTATTGCCTTTACGCTCACTTGCCCATGCTGGGTTCGATCTTGACTGTACAGAAATCATCACTTCACACTAACAGATAGTATACATAAAGCATTAAACATGGTAATTTAGCGGACTCTATTGACGTAGCCTACAGAATGCATCGCTTCAACTATCCACACGAATGAGAAATATAACGTTATGATGCATTCCATTTGTCTTGGGAGTTGCGAGTGGGAACTGGCAATGGTCACTCCCGAGGTGAGCGTTCCAGTTGCAACGGCTGATCTCGTTATCAACAGCTAACTAGTAGCTCTAGCCTTTATTAGCAAACAAGTTGATAACAACGCACTAAGTGGTATTGTGCGCACAAAACACCATAATCGGCAATAGCTTTAGCAGCTTGTTTGTCACTCTCTACACTGCAGCCAGTAGTCTCGTCAGGCGCAAGGTGAAATTTAAATATTGCCGATTTAAATAATAACACTGCTGCAGCATCATCTTCCATCCACCGGATAGAAAAATTATGGTAGGCGGGCTCTAGCGTTCTAGCATCCGGATCGAGCTGAAAAAGTAAATAGACACCAGCCTGTTGACGCGAGCATAACTGATCAGGGCTGGATCATGGATGTATTATAAGAAGTGGATAAGGCATGCAAAGATGGCGGCCCATTCAATCCAATGAAAGTTGCTCAGTGGCGCATGAAGCAAGCCCCCATGGCCAGGAACAGCCAGTTTTTGGCGTAGTGGCCTGAAACCTATGAGGAAACTGAAACCTAAATCCCCCACTACACTGAAGTTACAGTTATATGGGTACTGTAAAGCCAACTATGAATGAATCATGATCAATTTAATGGTGATTTCCTTGGCCCATGCTGCACCCCTCCACCGAGTTTCATGCATATCAGGTAGTTTTTGTTTAATCCTGTCCGCCTACAGACACACACACAGACAGACAGGGGCGAAAACATTACCTTCCGCCCTTTGCCCCTGGGGCGGAGGTAACAAGCGCACGCACACATGCTGGCGTCCAGACCGCGTGACTCAGGAGGCGGAGTGAGTCGAGGTCTCTCCTTCTCTCCTCCTCTCTCCCTCTCTCTCTCTCTGTCTCTCTCTCTGTCTTTCTCTCTCTGTAATCACCTATTCCTGGAACTTTTTTCCAGTTGCATCATAGGGAAACCATGCAGAGAAGGATGGCCAATCTTCATGATTGAACAGCTCTGCTTGCAATTTAAATCCATCTGATAGGGTTTAGGGATGTGTAGCTAGAGCAGGCCTGCCGTGCTCTGCCTGGGAATGTGGAGGACTAGCCCCCCTCTGAGAACACAGGTTCTACTAGCCTCCCCTGAGAACACAGGTTCTGCTAGCCTCCCCTGAGAACACAGGTTCTGCTAGCCTCCCCTGAGAACACAGGTTCTTCTAGCCCCCCTCTGAGAACACAGGTTCTACTAGCCCCCCTCTGAGAACACAGGTTCTACTAGCCCCCCTCTGAGAACACAGGTTCTGCTAGCCTCCCCTGAGAACACAGGTACTGTTCCCCTGAGAACACAGGTACTGCTGGCCTCCCCTGAGAACACAGGTACTGCTGGCCTCCCTCTGAGAACCCAGGTCCTGCTGGCCTCTCTTTGGAGGCTAGCGCTGTTCACACACTGAGCAGAGCCGGTCTGTTTGGGTCTGTGGAGGACCTGTCCTGAAACGTCAGCCAGTAGTTTGATAAACCATGTATTTTATTTTATTGGGTTTATGTTGAATGTGAACCAAGCTCAAGAATTTTAATATCAAGCTTTAAATTCAAGCTTCAAAAATGTAGTTGGATTTTCCCTCCAACTTTCCTTCTATGTTGTGCTAAGGTTGGAGTTTTGGTTGTGTTTTGGTTGTGTTTTGGTTGTGTTTTGGTTGTGTTTTGGTTGTGATTTGGTTGTGATTTGGTCGTGTCCTTCCTCCCAGGATTGAGATCGAGGACTCTGAGGCGGTGGGCATCTCCAACATCATCTCCAACCTCATAACTACATTTCCCAGAAGCACCCTGACGGCTCTGCCCAGCGAACTTTTCACCTCCTTCATCAACTGCCTCACACTGCTCACCTGCTCCTTTGGACGCAGTGCCGCCCTGGAGGAAGTGGTGGGTATTACATCTCTGGCAATGACAGGAACTAAAGCCCTGGTTTCTACTACACTCTTAACAGGCACCTCCTTACTGTGGCTGTGTCTTCGTGGCGTTTCAGATGACCAGATGCATATTTCATGTTTGAAACAACCGTTTGCATCCAGATATAGACTAGGCTACAAGCACTAGGTCCACATTTGGAAGGAACTGATAAGTTACGACAGATATAATGTTTCATGGTTCAATAAGGAAATTATTGACCGATTCCATTGGCCGACCGTAAAAGAATTCAGGACAGTTTCCTGGACAGAGATCAAGCCTAATCCGACACGCACACACACACACACACACACACACAGACGCACCGCTAACAGAGACAGTAGTCTAACGTGGTCTCTCTCCCCAGCTGGATAAGGATGACATGGTGTACATGGAGGCGTATGACAAGCTGCTGGAGTCGTGGCTGACGCTGGGCCAGGACGACGAGCACTTCCCCCGGGGCTGCTTCGTCCAGCCGGCCGTCCAGGTCTTCAACTCATACATCCAGTGCCACCTGGCCGCCCCCGACGGCACCCGCAACCTGGTGAGAGACGTGCCGCTGGTATCCTCCCGTCTCTCTCTCTCTAAATACCAATGAGAGATTTAAACGCATGGCATTTATTTTGACTACAGTACCTGTTTTGATTAACAGTGGTTGACTGTTTAGTTTCATCTGACGTCTTCTCTCTCTCTCTCTCTCTCTCTCTCTCTCGGTCTCTCTCTCTCTCCTCTCTCTGTCTCTCTCTCTGTCTCTCTCTGTCTCTCTCTCTCTCTGTCTCTCTCTCTGTATCTCTGTCTCTCTCCTCTCTCTCTGTCTCTCTCTCTCTCTCTCTGTCTCTCTCCTCTCTCTCTCTCTCTCTCTCTCTCTCTCCAGACAGCGAACGGCATGGCATCTCATGAGGAGGATGAGATCAACGAGCTGCAGGAGGATGACCGGGAGCTGTTCTCAGACCAGCTGGCCAGCATCGGCATGCTGGGACGCATCGCAGCTGACCACTGCATACCTCTACTGACCAGGTGGGCTTTTATCTCACACACACACATCCTGACTGACCGTATTAGCTCTCACTACACACACACACACACTTTTCTACCACACTGTACCATATTTATCAATTTCTGAACACCATGCCCATCACCATAGCCATAACGGTCACTGAGTGGCCTGTGATTGACCTCTGCCCCTTGCGTGTGATTGGCCAGTCTGCTGGAGGAGAGAGTGACGCGTCTCCACGGTCAGCTCCAGAGGACGCAGCAGCACCTGATGGCCTCGCCGGACCCCGGCTCCCTGGACCGCAAGGTGCTGGACGACCTCTACGAGGACATCCACTGGCTCATCCTGGTCACAGGTCAGTCCTGTAGGAGAGCTCTCCTATTGGCCGCGCTGGGCGACGCTGTGTGGCGCTGATTTGTCTTGTTTCATTGTAAACAAGACACATATTACATGTGTTTAGAGGCTAAATAATATTTTCAAACGAATTATTCTTCTAAATTAAATGTTTGCATTGAAAGCATGTTGTAGGCTATAGGCCTATTTTAGGTTTTAAGATGAGCACATCGCAAAGCAAACCTCACTATGGCTATAGTCTACTGCTGTAACATCCACGATAATAAACTATGAGAGCACAATACATACAGTAGTAGAATAGTTTACATTTAAAGTAATACATTCATGTATTATATTATTTATCCCCAAACAGGTATTGTGATCAGCTGCATCTTCAGGTCCTCTGGATGCTCGCTTATACTGACACATGAAAGGGATGAATCCCAGAGGAAACTTTTGCACATTAATTGATGTCAAAATGTAGCATTTATTGTGACTGTAAATTAGTAAATGGTAAATGGTAAATGGACTGCACTTATATAGCGCTTTTCCACCTTAGCGGCACTCAAAGCGCTTTACAAGTAGTTTTTTAGTAGTAGGTTGTGTTTTTTTTAGTTCCCGTGTTCAGTATCACATGACCAGTACCTCATCAGCTAGAGATACACCTCAAGCAGGATGGCCTTGTTGTTATGGGAATGCAAATCCTGCTCAGCCAAGACAGCCCATGGGAAAACAGCTTAGCTGCGTCAGTCCTGACGTGTCAGGACAGTAAGTCCTGTATCTCAGCAACCAGGCGCTGTGTGTTGAGCTTGGGCAGGGTTGAGCTTGGACAGGGTTGATCTTGGGCAGGGTTGAGCTTGGACAGGGTTGATCTTGGGCAGGGTTGAGCTTGGGCAGGGTTGAGCTTGGGCAGGGTTGAGCTTGGGCAGGGTTGATCTTGGGCAGGGTTGATCTTGGGCAGGTGTACTGCTCAGGACCCAAGGTCGTCCCATGTCGAGTTGTTTGGGTCATTGTTTCCCAAGAAAGTTAGGAAAAAAATCTGCACATTTTGTCCCTTTCCAAACATGGGCACTAGGACCCAGAGCAGTTCTCGAGACAGCTGCTTTAGCTAACGGTAGGTAGCGGCAATTAAACAGTGTTTATATGTGTATTTGATATATTGTCCGTTACCCATGGAAACCTGGGTAACGGACATGATATACATATTACATTAACTTGGTACTGTATGAATGTGTATACCATTTTCATGAATAGAAGTATACAAATAGTGAATTGCACTTATGCTAAGCTAAATAAGCCAACCAGCTGTCTGAGGGCTGGCAGGTGACTACTGCGTAACTGGCAATGCATCGTGGGAACTGGAGTCCTAATGTGGGAATATGTTTGATAATTACAAACAAATGTTCAAAGGACTATTAAGGAAGGGGAGTTGTTTCACGTAGCCTATTGTTTGAGTAAATTCATTTTATTTCGTGCATTAAAAAAAAGAAGTAATATATAGCAATAGCCTTTATAAGGCATTTGTTATGAGTTATACGGGCATGGGCCCCGATGGGCACTGCAATAGTTCTGTTAAATTACAATCTGTTAGCATAAATTAAACCCCTATCTGCCCTACAGGGGGAATTGGCCATCTACTTATCTGAGTGGAGTAGCTAAGTTTAGATGCTAGGATTGAGGTTAGGCTGTATCAATGCATGACTGGAATGTGATGTACTAGGGAAGAGCCACTACCGGTCGTGTGCCTGCTGTTGTGTAGTGGATTCTAAGATATCCATCGGTGACTGACTTTCCTTTATGTGAATTTTAAATGCCCTCCTTCCTTTCAGAAGTGATGCCATTTCAGAACAAGTGGAGCTGAAAAAATATTTCAAATCACCCATGTGCATGGCAGCTGAGCATAAAAGTATATTAACTGAATAGTTGAGGGAAGGAATGTAAACCATACACGTTTTTCCTAATGAAGAGTTGAGAGAAGTGGTTTATTCATGTTGATGTTGATTTTGGGGGCGTGTGTTCCAGGGTACTTGTTGATTTTGGGGGTGTGTGTTCCTTGGGTACTCGTTGATTTTGGGGGCGTGTGTTCCTTGGGTACTTGTTGATTTTGGGGGCGTGTGTTCCAGGGTACTTGTTGATTTTGGGGGCGTGTGTTCCAGGGTACTCGTTGATTTTGGGGGTGTGTGTTCCTTGGGTACTCGTTGATTTTGGGGGCGTGTGTTCTAGGGTACTTGCTGGCAGACGACGCCCAGGGCGAGACCCCGCTGATCCCGGCGGAGGTGATGGAGTACTCCATCAAACACGCCACTGAGGTGGACATCAACAGCACACTGCAGGTGCTGGGATCCCCCGGGGAGAAGGCCTCCTCCATCCCAGGGTGCAACAGGACAGACTCCGTCATCAGGTAGGAAGGGGGCTAACCTGTCTGTCTGTAGGGAGGGGGCTAACCTGTGTGTCTGTAGGGAGGGGGCTAACCTGTCTGTCTGTAGGGAGGGGGCTAACCTGTCTGTCTGTAGGGAGGGGGCTAACCTTCTGTCTGTCTGTAGGGAGGGGGCTAACCTGTCTGTCTGTAGGGAGGGGGCTAACCTGTCTGTAGGGAGGGGGCTAACCTGTCTGTCTGTAGGGAGGGGGCTAACCTGTCTGTCTGTAGGGAGGGGGCTAACCTTCTGTCCGTCTGTAGGGACTCAGGAGTGATCTAACCTTGTGTCAGTCTGTTTCCGTCTGGATTCTGTCAGGCGATAGTACGACACACATCACATCCATGGTCTGTTGCCTCTGTAATATTATCTTTAGAAACGAAATAAAGCTTCCCCACTTGCTCCAGCACGCATGCGCAGAGCACAGCGCACATGCGCAGAGCACAGCGCGCAGACTGGTTATTCTCCGTCTGTAGGCTACACTCGCGGCTCAAATTCTCTACGCTACAATCGGCTTATTGGTGCCTGGAATATTGTGTGCAATATGGCTGAATATTTATCAGATTTCGAGGATATAGAAGATGACTTAGAATATGATGGAAGCCGATCGTAGCGTACAGAATGTGAGCCGCGAGTGTAGCCTACAGACGGAGAATAGCCAGACTGCGCGCTGTGCGCATGCGTGCTGGAGCAAGTGGGGAAGCTTTATTTCGTTTCTAAAGACATTTCTAAAGATCATATTACAGAGCCAACAGACCATGGATGGGAAGACCACAACAAGCCCTCGCTCTAGGGAAGCACAACTAGCGATTCATAAAAATAGATGAAAACAACCGTTTCGTGGCAGAAAATACACTTTTTGGTGCCCCGTCCGCCGCCATTACATGGATATACTTGGCTCGTGCTGGATTTTAAATTTCTTCTACAGGCCTCCGAATTACACCAAAGTTATCTCGGTGAGTCAAACGTCTTATAATATGCCGTAAATAAGATCCAGGTTGTCTAAAAAGAGCCTACCTCTTTAAAGCAATATGTCGCGATATTTGGACCTTTACAAACATGTCTGGTGCTAATTCTCCAATTAGATTTACTAAAAGTAAGATGAATCGTCCAAACAGTCTACTCAGAAAGATAATAAATTGACATTTATTACCTTTTAAAACTCGCGCCCCCGGGACGCAGCATTCAGTCGAAGTGCGCATGCGCAACATTGTGCTTAAACAACACAGTAGTAGCTAACTATTCCGGCATCTATGGATATCATGCATTTTTTAGCTCAATGATATCATGGCGGAGGTGAGAAAACCGAAGCGAAACATCACAGAGGAAGCCAGAAATATAAAAAAAACAATCTGATAACGTTACGACAGTACGACAGTGCACTTACTCGCAGAGCCTGTGGGGGCGCAGTACCGAGAAAAACAGAGAAAACACTATGTATTGCTTTAAGCCTCAGGCGCTTTCTGCTGTCCCATAAAGCCTTGTTACCACAGCTCTGTCACGTTCCCACCAGGGTCTGTCTGGAGGAGGGTCCTGTTAAACCCATTGGGCGCTGAGCCTGGGGTGATGTGATGTGGTGTGGTGGTGAGGGCAGCAGTGTTCTGTCCCCGGTGCCCCAGCTGCCCCCCTGAGGGTGTGGTGCCAGTCCCACAGGAGGAATGCCCTGGCACAAGCCCCAGCCCAACACGGGCACGCACATACACACTCACACGCACACACACACTCACACGCACAGCCTTAGAGCAGCCCTGGCGCCAGCCAGCCAACCCCGGTGGATAGCTAAGAGGCCCGGGGGGGATATCTAAGAGGACCTAGCTAAGATAGGACCGGACCTAGCTAAGATAGGACCAGAGCTAGCTAAGATAGGACCAGAGCTAGCTAAGATAGGACCGGACCTAGCTAAGATAGGACCGGACCTAGCTAAGATAGGACCGGACCTAGCTAAGATAGGACCAGAGCTAGCTAAGATAGGACCAGAGCTAGCTAAGAAAGGACCGGAGCTAGCTAAGAAAGGACCGGAGCTAGCTAAGATAGGACCAGAGCTAGCTAAGATGCTAGCTAAGATAGGACCAAGGGCTAGCTAAGATGGGACCAAGGGGTAGCTAAGATGGGACCAGGGGATAGCTAAGATGGGACCAAGGGCTAGCTAAGATAGCACCAAGGAGTAGCCAAGATAGGACCAGGGGCTAGCTAAGATAGGACCAGGGGCTAGCTAGGATAGGACTGGAGCTAGCTAAGAGGTCTGGGGCCTAGCTAAGATAGGACCAGGGGCTAACTAAGAGGACCGGATAGACACTTGAGTTCTGCTGAGGTGAGCGAACTGTGAGTGTGAATACTGTGTGAAGGGACTGAGAGTGTGAATACTGTGTGAAGGGACTGAGAGTGTGAATACTGTGTGAAGGGGCTGAGAGTGTGAATACTGTGTGAAGGGGCTGAGAGTGTGAATACTGTGTGAAGGGACTGAGAGGTTGAATATTGTGTGAAGGGACTGTGAGTGTGAATACTGTGTGAAGGGACTGGGAGTGTGAATACTGTGTGAAGGGACTGTGAGTGTGAATACTGTGTGAAGGGACTGAGAGTGTGAATACTGTGTGAAGGGACTGAGAGTGTGAATACTGTGTGAAGGGACTGAGAGTGTGAATACTGTGTGAAGGGACTGGGAGTGTGAATACTGTGTGAAGGGACTGTGAGTGTGAATACTGTGTGAAGGGACTGAGAGTGTGAATACTGTGTGAAGGGACTGTGAGTGTGAATACTGTGTGAAGGGACTGTGAGTGTGAATACTGTGTGAAGGGACTGAGAGTGTGAATACTGTGTGAAGGGACTGAGAGTGTGAATACTGTGTGGAGGGACTGAGAGTGAATACTGTGTGAAGGGAATGAGAGGTTGAATACTGTGTGTGCGTGTGGGGGCATTGGAGGACCGGAGGTGTTGGAGGATTAGTGTTGGGTTCAGTCAGAGGGGTGGGGGGACTGGGTGTGTCTTGATTGTTCCTTTGGGGGACGAGGCCTGACAGTCGTGACAGGGACAGACGACCGTGGGGGGGGGGCTTGCATCAGGTTTCCTAATAACAGTGTCTGACCCCGGCATAGTCAAATGTCAGTGGGGGTTTGTTTTCTACAAACAATGTGAAACCCTGTCTGCTCCAAGATCACTGGCATACAGAACGCTAAGCTGCGTTAAGCCCCCCCATCTCCCTGGCCTTTGCACAGGTGTGTTTGTCTGTCTGTGTCCATCCCTCCGTGTGTGTGTGTGTGTGTGTGTGTGTGTGTGTGTGTGTGCGTCTAAGTGGGTTATTGTTGTCTCTGAGTAACTGAAACAAACAGCTGCTGACTCCCACCTCTCTTTTGTTCTGTCGTTCTTTCCCTCCTCTCCCGCTCTCCCATCCATCCTCTATCCTCTATCTTTCTCTCTTCCCTCCCTGTCTCTCTTCCCTCTCTCCCCCCCAGGTTGTTGTCGGCCGTGTTGCGGACGTCGGAGGTGGAGTCCCGGGCCACCAGGGCCAGCCTGACCGGGCTGCTCAGCCCTCAGATGGGGAAGGACATCGTCTGGTTCCTCCGCCGCTGGGCCAAGACCTACCTGCTGGTGGACGAGAAGCTCTACGGACAGGTGGGTTTTGAGACGGCTGTAGCAGGGTTAGGGTCCTTTGGGGGGGGGGGGGGGGGGGCTGTAGCAGGGTTAGGGTCCTGTGGGGGGGGGGGGCTGTAGCAGGGTTAGGGTCCTGTTGGGGGGGGGGTCTGTAGCAGGGTTAGGGTCCTGTTGGGGGGGGGTCTGTAGCAGGGTTAGGGTCCTGTTGGGGGGGGGTCTGTAGCAGGGTTAGGGTCCTGTTGGGGGGGGGTCTGTAACAGGGTTAGGGTCTTGTTGGGGGGGGGGGTGCTGTAACAGGGTTAGGGTCTTGTTGGGGGGGGGGGGGCTGTAGCAGGGTTAGGGTCCTGTGGGGGGGGGGGGGGGGGGCTGTAGCAGGGTTAGGGTCCTGTGTGTGGGGGGGTGCTGTAACAGGGTTAGGGTCTTGTTGGGGGGGGGGGGGGGGGGGGCTGTAGCAGGGATAGGGTCCTGTGGGGGGGGGGGGGGGGCTGTAGCAGGGTTAGGGTCCTGTGGGGGGGAGGGGCTGTAGCAGGGTTAGGGTCCTGTGGGGGGGGGCTGTATTCTGACGCCAGCTACGCATCTCATCTCAAACCCCCCCTGCGTGGCCCACCACTGTCCTCGCCGCTCTCGCCCTGCTTTTGTGGAAACCAAGAGTTTTGTATAGAGATTATTTTCTTTGGCTAATCACATGTAGATCAGTCTGATAACCTGTCAGTCAGTCTGTTAACCTGTCAGTCTGATAACCTGTCAGTCAGTCTGATAACCTGTCAGTCAGTCAGTCAGTCTGTTAACCTGTCAGTCTGATAACCTGTCAGTCAGTCTGATAACCTGTCAGTCAGTCTGTTAACCTGTCAGTCTGATAACCTGTCAGTCAGTCTGATAACCTGTCAGTCAGTCTGTTAACCTGTCAGTCTGATAACCTGTCAGTCAGTCTGTTAACCTGTCAGTCTGATAACCTGTCAGTCAGTCTGATAACCTGTCAGTCTGATAACCTCAGTCAGTCCCTCAGATCCTCACCCTCTCATCTCTCCGTCAGATCCTCACCCTCTCATCTCTCCGTCAGATCCTCACCCTCTCATCTCTCCTCCCTCAGATCAGCACCCTCTCATCTCTCCTCCCTCAGATCATCACCCTCTCATCTCTCCTCCCTCAGATCCTCACCCGCTCATCTCTCCTCCCTCAGATCCTCACCCTCTCATCTCTCCTCCCTCAGATCATCACCCTCTCATCTCTCCTCCCTCAGATCAGCACCCTCTTATCTCTCCTCCCTCAGATCCTCACCCTCTCATCTCTCCCTCAGATCCTCACCCTCTCATCTCTCCCTCAGATCAGCGTCCCCCTCATCACGGCGTTCGGGGCGGACACTGAGGGGGCCCAGTGGATTGTGGGATACCTGTTGGAGAAGGTGATCAACAACCTGTCGGTGTGGAGCTCCGAGCCGGAGTTGGCCAACGACACGGTGGAGCTGCTGGTCACGCTGGTGGAGAAGAGGGAGAGGTGAGGGAGCAGGCTGAGACCACGCCCCCTGGTGGGGAAGAAGGGGAATGGCTCGGGGGAATACTCCTTTATGTCATTAGCCAGGGAGAGGTTCCTTTCCTAAAAACATAACGTGCTGATGAGAAAGCTCTGAATAGATGCTTTTCTACACTTGATTTCTGCATCCTCGCCATTGCAAAAGTTGTGCTTACTGATGTGGACCCCCAACCCCCAGGGCCAACATCGTGGTTCAGTGTGAGAACTGGTGGAACCTGGCCAAGCAGTTCGCCAGCCGGAGCCCCCCGCTCCACCTGCTGTCCAGCTCCGTCCAGAGGACCCTCATGAAGGCCCTGGTGCTGGGCGGATTCGCCCACATGGACTCAGACACCAAGCAGCAGTACTGGACAGAGGTAGGACACACACACACACACACACACCAAATCCCACGCTAGCACAATACCATACTACAGCACTACATGGTATGGTAAGGGTTAGCTGGGCAGGACAGTGTAGCAGGCCCCTAACCTTGCACGGCGTGGTTGTCTAGTACTAACCTCTCCCGTTCCTCCCCGCCCAAACCTGGACATTAGAACCCTGGCTCGCTTTTACTCACAGAATGGAGAGTGTACAAAATGGGAGAGACCAGTCCCTGCTCTCATGCTGGTTGTGTTGGAGCTCTCTGTCCTCGGGGGAGAGGAGCTGCTGACCCCCCCGGCTGAGGAGCTGCTGTCCTCTCCTCCGGCAGGCCGTCAGCTGACCCCTCACTCTCCCTCTCTCCCTCCTCTCCGTCTCTCCCTCCTCCTCTCCTCATCTCCCTCCTCCTCTCCGTCCTCCTCTCCGTCTCTCCCTCCTCCTCTCTCCGTCCTCCTCTCCGTCTCTCCCTCCTCCTCTCCTCCTCTCCGTCTCTCTCTCCTCCTCTCCCTCCTCCTCTCCTCTCCTCCTCCTCTCCGTCTCTCCCTCCTCCTCTCCGTCTCTCCCTCCCCCTCTCCTCCTCTCCCTCCTCCTCCGCTCTTCCCCTCCTTTCTCCGTTCATCTGCAACCCTCTCCCTCCCTCCATCCTCTTACTCTTTCTCATCTGAACTGTCCCCCCCCCCAGGTGCTGCACCCCCTCCAGCAGAGGTTCCTGAATCTGATCAACCAGGAGAACTTCTCCCAGATCAGCCAGGAGGAGGAGGTGAAGCGGGAGATCGTCGCCACGCTGGAGGCCCTGTGCGGCATCGCCGAGGCAACGCAGATCGACAACGTGGCCTCGCTCTTCAGCTTCCTGATGGACTTCCTGTCCAGCTGCATCGGGCTGATGGAGGTGTACCGCAACACGCCCGAGACCATCAACCTGATCATCGAGGTGTTTGTGGAGGTGGCCCACAAGCAGATCTGCTACCTGGGAGAGGTGAGGGAGCACAACCAACCCCTTCAGATGTGGGGACACTAGTGTCAATCTCAAAAGACTACATAGTTATATGGCAAGATGGCACAACGCCAGCCAGAGTATCTGCAGGGCAGTACTGATGTTATTACCAGGCAGTGCTGATGTTATTACCAGGCAGTGCTGATGTTATTACCAGGCAGTGCTGATGTTATTACCAGGCAGTGCTGATGTTATTACCAGGCAGTGCTGATGTTATTAACAGGCAGTGCTGATGTTATTAACAGGCAGGGCTGATGTTATTAACAGGCAGTGCTGATGTTATTACCAGGCAGTGCTGGTGTTATTACCAGGCAGTGCTGATGTTATTACCAGGCAGTGCTGATGTTATTACCAGGCAGTGCTGATGTTATTACCAGGCAGTGCTGATGTTATTACCAGGCAGTGCTGATGTTATTAACAGGCAGTGCTGATGTTATTAACAGGCAGGGCTGATGTTATTACCAGGCAGTGCTGGTGTTATTAACAGGCAGTGCTGATGTTATTAGCCAACAGTACTGGTGTGGTGACAGCCCCCTCCCTGCCTCTCTATCCTCTCCCTCCCTCTCTCTCCTCTCCCTCCCTCTCTCTCCTCTCTCAGTCCAAGTCGATGAAGCTGTATGAGGCGTGCCTGACCCTGCTGCAGGTCTACTCTAAGAACAACGTGGGCCGGAAGCGCTCGGAGGCGTCTGCGGAGGAGGACCAGTACCAGGACCTGCTGCTCATCATGGAGCTGCTCACCAACCTGCTGTCCAAGGAGTTCATCGATTTCAGCGACACCGGTGGGTCAGGGAGGGAGGGGTCAGGTGTGTCTGTGTGTGTGTGTGTGGGGGGGGGGGGTCCAGGGTTTTTCCTGCATAGAGGATTTTTTGGCGCCCCCAAAAATAGATTTTAGCCAGAGCCAAAGAAAAATCACCAGTGCCGAAATGCAAAACATTTAGAATAAAAATAGCAATTCAAATCCTCTCCAAATGTGTTTGATAGCATTATAGCAGCATAACATTCTCCATGGTTTGGACCACTAGTAATCAAGATAATTAATAGACTGGTTATGAGTAATCAAGATAATTAATAGACAGGTTATCAGTATCTTAAACATTTTGTCTTCATATCCATTTTGTGTCATGTCAGGAGATTTCCCGCGATTGTGGAAAGTGAGCTCAGTCAGAACGACAGTAAAGAATATACAGTAAGCCTTTATATGCTGGTAGGCTACTCTGTTTAAAACGGGGGTTTCCCCAAACCTGTGTGCACATCACCCCCTAAAGAGCCATTCTGAGCCAGGAAAAACCCTGGGGTCAGAGAGAGGGGGGAGTCAGAGGGAGGGGGGGGTCAGAGAGAGGGGGGGGGATGGAGGCGGGGTCAGACGGAGGGGGTAGCTATGGGGCAGGGCTGTGTGTGCATGATCTCCAGCCAGTGAGTAGCAACTGAGGTGTGCAAATGTGTTATTACATTCATGCATTAATGTATTAATTCATATTAGTTTCCCAGTGCCAAGCTCTCAGTTCTCTTATACAGTGTGTGTGCGTGCGTGCGTGTGTGCAGATGAGGTGTTCCGTGGTCAGGAGCAGGGTACGGCCGCTGCTGGGCGCTCTGTATCTGCAGCAGACGTGGTTCTGTTTGGGGTCAACATCGTGCTGCCGCTCATGTCTCAGGACCTCCTCAAGGTGAGGCCCACCGCCTAGACCACTGACTGATCAGTCTAGACCACTGACTGACCACTAGACCACTGACTGACCACTCTAGACCACTGACTGTCCACTAGACCACTGACTGATCAGTCTAGACCACTGACTGTCCACTAGACCACTGACTGACCACTAGACCACTGACTGACCAGTCTAGATCACTGACTATACTAGATCACTGACTATCCTAGATCACTGACTGTCCTAGATCACTGACTGACCAGTCTAGATCACTGGCTGTTCAGTCTAGATCACTGACTGACCAGTCTAGACCACTGACTGTCCAGTCTAGATCACTGGCTGACCAGTCTAGATCACTGGCTGTCCAGTCTAGATCACTGACTGACCAGTCTAGACCACTGACTGTCCAGTCTAGATCACTCTCTGAAGCTGATGTTGATGTGTTTTGTGTGTCTCTATCCCAGTTCCCCTCCCTGTGTAACCAGTACTACAAGCTCATCACCTTCATCTGTGAGATCTTCCCCGAGAAGATCCCTCAGCTGCCAGAGGAGCTCTTCAAGAGCCTCATGTTCTCCCTGGAGCTGGGCATGACCTCGTATCCTCTGTGTGTGTGTGTGTGTGAGTGTGTGAGTGTGTGAGTGTGTGAGTGAGTGAGTGCGAGCGCATTACTACAGCATTGTTACCAAGCCTTTTACTAGTGTATACTATGTAGGCCCAGTCAGTGTGTTGGTCCTTAACCATGCTCTTCAGGATGAGTTCAGAGGTGAGTCAGCTGTGTCTCGAGGCTTTGTCCCCATTGGCCGAGCAGTGTGCCAAGACCCAGGAGAAAGACACGCCCCTCTTTCTCGCCACACGCCACTTCCTCAAGGTCAGCCACGCCCCCATGTCCCAACGCCTCTAGAACCAGGACGTTCTCACATTTCCACATCACGTTCTCACATTCCCACATCACGCTCTCACATTCCCACATCACGCTCTCACATTCCCACATCACGTTCTCACCCCCTCTCTCAAGTTCTCACCCCCTCTCCCCCGTTCTCACCCCTCTCCCCCGGTCTCTATAGTTGGTGTTTGACATGCTGGTGCTGCAGAAACACAACACAGAGATGACGGTGGCGGCCGGAGAAGCGCTCTACACATTAGTGTGCCTTCACCAAGTGAGTACCACCACTGCCCATGTACCCTTGAGCAAGGCATGCACAGGTACAATTGGTTTATGTGCATTAATGCCACGCTGCCTTTTCCCTAGTAAAAGAGATGGTAAGTCTGACTGCAGGGTCTCAGACTCCGGCCCGCCCACCCTTCCTCAGACATGATGTCACAAATATCACGTCATCCGCGCCGCATAATCATGTCTTGTAAACGGCGCCGGCGGGCAGGCAGGCCTACAACGCTAAATTCACGTGGCTCAAATTCACGTGGCTCGGTGAATGGGTGAATGCTCCTATAGTCACAGGTGCTATGAACTATGAACGGAACACAGCTCGCCACCGAGAGGCCGTTTTCATGGTTAACTAATGTTAGGAACACAGACAGTTTCAAGAAAGGACATTGCAGTATTTTTTTCGTGGAGTTCAACAGAAATGCTACCAGCCTGATATGCAACAAAAACGTTGCCGTTCTATAATCTCAAGCATCATTCATTACTAAACATGGAGAACAGTGTGAGTCGTAGGGAGACGAGAGGACAAAACGAGCCACGCAGCTGACAGGGCCAACGACTCAGCAGTCTTTCAAGATACGTGTCTGGCAAGAAATAGAATAGCCTACAAATGTATTCAAGTGTGGCAAGAAATGGAAAAGAAATGTAAATTTAATAAATGCAAGTACAGGGCAGGCTTACAGTCTCACATCTTGAAGCTGAAATAAAGTACAAATGTAGGCTATTCAAGATCAAATACAAGTAAGGAAGACATTGCAGTGATATAAAAATGTATAGAAACCGCTGTTTGAATTTGTATGATGAAAATGTTAGTTATGGAATAGTTAGGGAAATGAAAAATGACATTTTCAGAAGCATTGCACTTTCTTGGAGTTAGTAGTACTTGAATGTTGAGGTGGCCCTCCTATGAGATGATCACACCAGCAGTGGCCCCAAGTCAGAAACCTGTCTTACTGGGACTAACCGGCTAACCGCTGTAAAGGTGAGCTGACCGGTGTAAAGGTGAACTGAGTACCCAACACAGTATGGTTCCTGTCCACAAATGAGTCTCTCCTCCCAGTGAGGCTGATAAGGTTAAATATGCCAAATGGTTAGAATTAGCGTGGTTGGACAGATTAACATGGTTAGATCAAAGTTAAAGGTTAACATAGTTAGATAAAGGTTAAAGGTTAACACAGTCACATGAAGGTGAAGTAACGCTGTGGTTCCTGTCCCAGACGGAGTACTTGGAGCTGGTGGAGTCTCTGCTCTCGTCCCAGAGAGACGCTGTCATCTACCAGCGGCTGGCCGACGCCTTCAACAAGCTGACGGCCAGCAGCACGCCGCCCAGCATGGACCGCAAGCAGAAGGTGGCCTTCCTCAAGAGCCTGGAGGAGTTCGTGGCCAACGTGGGGGGTCTGCTCTGTGTCAAATAACTACTGTCTCTCTCCCCTGACTGTATCGCCTCCACCTCCTGGGCGTGGCTCTCTGACCATCCACCTGCCCCCCTGTACGCACCTCCAACCCACAGGGCCCAGGGAGACTGCCCCCCTGTACCCACCTCCAACCCACAGGGCCCAGGGAGACTGCCCCCCTGTACCCACCTCCAACCCACAGGGCCCAGGGAGACTGCACTGAGGAAGGACTAGGAGGCTCTGCCAGGAGGGGGCGCTGCAGCGCTAGGCGGGCGTCCTTACCCCTGCCCCTCCTCCCCGTCCTTGGAGGCCCCCAGTGACCTGGAAGGTTGAGGCGGGGGGAGTTGGGGTGCGAGGATGAGGTCAGAGGTAGCTGCCTCTCTCCTGTCCAATCATTGTTTACTTTCACCAGTGGGGGAGAGGGGGGGAGGGGCTGGGAGGAACGTGGCAGAGGGAGAGGCCAACCTGTTCTGAGAACGCCATGCACCTCTCCCTCCTCTCCCCGCCCCTAACCCCGCCCCCCCCCTCCCCCTCCAGCCCGCCCCCCCCACCCCCCCCCTAGAGTGCCTTTGTTTTCTTGATTGTGTTGACTCCTGCGTTGTGGGCGTGGCGAGCTGAAACATGTCCACAGTGACGACTGTTCCTGTCATACACACATCGCCATGACGACTGTGCCTGTCATACACACGAGAACACGCTGGACACATACAGACTGCCATGACATCACGAGGCTCTCCTGCCTGCTTCAGGAGGGCTGCTGTCAGAAAAACCAAATCACGTTGTGTTCATTAAGGGTGTATATATGTTTAAATGTGTGTTCAAAAACCATGACTGAAAGGTTTTTATATAAAATGATAGATAACGGAAAAAGATGAATTTAAGAGTTCACCAGAAGATAAAGCAAGTTTTGTAACTCTGGAATTGGTTTTACTTCTTTCTAGATGGTACAGTAGTTGCCCTGTTGTGCCCCCCCCCAAGCCCCGTCCCTCCCCCAGCTGAGCAGCGGAGGTGGAAGCCTGAGGAAGAGTTGGCCTCTGAAGTTTAGCGACTCGTTTTATTTTTATACGTCATATCCACTCTCTACTCTTCAAAAACACACTGGATGGAAGGAAAGTCCCCACAATACCGAAGAAAGCAATAAGAAACCAAAAAAGGAACGGAGCCACTTGTTTAACCATGGCGTTGGAGATGGACTCACTGACCTTCCTGTTGAGAGCACTACCCTGGTTATTTTGGAATGCCTGAATGAAATGTAAAAGTGTATATAAACTTATTATATAAAATGTTTTGATAGATGTACTTCATTGTCTTTGGTTTACAGTGTTTTTTTTTCATCCTTGTTAGTTTCCGTAGAACTAGCTGTCCGACAGGCTACATACACAGATGACTACCGTGAATCATTACCACTATTTTTATATTAATTGAAACAAATTATCATTTTATATATGAGCACTGAGCAGAGGTCTCGACAGATGTTTTACATGCCTTGTGTCGGGGGACGCAGAAGTGCTGGACCAGCATCATGCCCAGAATGTTTTGCGTGTGTAGCTTTTTATTAGCCCTCGAATAACTCTTGAGGTTCTCAACCAAAAAACTCTGCATATCGACCATGAGTAACTACGTCACAAAGACTCGCCATGATTCACCCATAGGTGGTGCTATAATAAGAAATTTCGCGTACAATGCTGCCATGTCCGCCCCGAGCCAGAGAGAGAGGGGAGGAGGAGGAAGAGCCAGAGAGAGAGGAGGAGGAGGAGGAGGATGAGCCAGAGAGAGCGAGAGGAGGAGGAGGAGCCAGAGGAGGAGGAGGCGGGCCGGCGAGCCTCTCCTCTTCCTCTCTGTCTGGCTCCTCATCCTCTCTCCTCCTCCTCCTCCTCTCTCTCTGGCTCCTCCTCCTTCTCTCTGTCTCATCCTCCTCTCTCCTTCTCTTTCTCTGGCTCCTCCTCCTCTCTCTCTTGCTTGCCATTTTCACCCCATTGGATGAAAATGTATGAAAGTTGGTACACTTACGTCATTCCTCATGCAAAACAAACTTGCCACATTTGCCATAGTCTCCGCAATGTGCTGTAATAGTCTGGCCTGTTGATGGGCTTGTTGCTGTGCTCGCTCATTGCGGCTCTCATTCGTTGGTGCGTGCGCTCGTTGCAGTGTGGTCGTTGCTGCGTGCTTGAAGCTTGACCCTGTATAGCCGCTTGCAGGTTTTTAGGGCCCGAGCACTGGCGGTGCGGTGCAAGGCCCTGTAGGGCTTGGGAAAATGTAGTCCCAGACACGACCATCTTGTTTCTACACAGGTGTATCTATTTGTCTGATTTGCTCTACTGCATAGAATCCTATGCAATCAGACGAATAGATACACCTGTGTAGAAACAAGATGGTCGTGTCTGGGACTACATTTTCCCAATAATCCCTGTTGGATTATTATTCTCCTACCTTCTTCTTCTTCTCTCCAAACAAATGCCTTTTTGGCGGCCTAAACATCGATGAAAACGCATGAAACTTTGCAGATACGTCAGTTCCGGTGAAAAATGTGATATTTCATGAGTGACGGAAATGGGCGTGGCAAAACGCTCAAGAGCGCCACCTGGAAAATTTAAAATGGCGAGCCCCACCTTTCAGTTTGATGTAAGCGAACGAAATTCAATGGGCATATGTAGTTCATCGAGACACACAAATGTCTCTTGGAGCTATACCCAACATCCAACAGGAATTCAGCCATTTTGCTCTTAATGTGCCATTTCTTCCTTGTTTTTACCATTTCCATGCCTTGTACTGTAGCGAGCGGCAGGGAACAGGCCAGCTTTCTTGTTGATGTGTTTTTATTGACGTCCAAGAACAGAACAGCTCAAATGTAGCTAGCTGGCTCCGGTCAGCAAACCTAGCTAACGTTAACTCAGAGGCTCAAACTACTGCCTAGCTTCACACTGGCGACTCTACTCTTGTTATGACTAAACTAACTAGACCTAAACTGTTAACTCTAACACTAATAACTACCTGCACAATAGATAGTGAAAACGCTAGGCTGCACATTGCATCTCGACTCACCGATAACGCCGCCAAAACAACGCACCAACTTCCTAATTAAAACAACGGTGCCTCTAACTCGTGTGAGACAACACACACACACAAAACAGTCCATAAGTCTCTGTGTCTCCGTGCACGCATAACTAAATGCGACTCTTCCTTCAGCCGCTACACAGCCCCCTTCTGAGGGGTTAGACGAGGACGAGGACGTCTAACCCATCACACACACAGGTGCTCAGGCCGCCGCCACTGGCGAACAGGGCGCCTGGGACTCGCTGCAGAATTGCACTGATCGGGACGGGATGGGCTGTCGTTGCTTCCGTCTTCCACAGCAGGGGAAGCATGGGGGCGGTAGGGTGAAAGTCTGTCTTGGTGCAACACCACCACACGGCCTCGGCCGGGCATGCGCACCTGGTACACCACCTCAGACAGCCGGGCAATGACCTCCCCAGGCCCCTGCCAGTGGCTGCACAGCTTAGGAGACACGCCCTTTTTACGGACAGGACAGTACACCCAGATCTTGTCCCCGGGCTGGAAAGCCTGTCCCTGACACTGTGTGTCATGGGCCCTTTTCTGCCGAACCCCGGAGTTGGCCTGGGCCTGGCGGGTGTAGTCGTGAACCACCTGCAGCCGGTCCATCAGCCTTCGGAGGTAGTCCATCTCCTTCCCCCCAGCGATTTCGGGCTCAGGTGTCCACCGGTGTCCGGATCTCTCGCCCAAACATGAGGGCAGCAGGTGTGCATTGGCTGGACTCTTGGACAGCTGTCCGATAGAACCACAGGACCAGAGGTAAGTGGCGGTCCCAGTCCCGCTGGTGTTGACTGGTTAGGATGGCCAGCTGGGTGGCCAGGGTACGGTTGAACCGTTCCACCAGTCCATCACTTTGAGGGTGGAGCGGTGTCGTCCGTGTCTTGCTCACCCCCAGCCGCCGGCAGACCTCTCCAAACACCTGCGACTCAAAGTTCTGCCCCTGGTCACTGTGGAGCTCACCAGGGGCCCCGAAACGAGCAAACATCTCCTCCACCAGCTTCTCTGCTGTCGTGTTGGCACTCTGGTCCGGCACCGCATATGCCTCGGGCCACTTCGTAAAGTAGTCCATAGCCACGAGGACGTAGCGGTTGCCAGAGTCTGTAACTGGGAAGGGCCCCAGGATGTCCACCCCTACCCTCTCCATCGGGGCGCCTACCAAGTACTGCTGCATGGGTGCGTGGGAGCGCTGGGTCGGCCCCTTTTTGGCAGTACAGGAGTCGCAACAATGCACGTGCAGCTCCACATCTCGCCAACAACCAGGCCAGTAGAATCTCCTCCGCAGGCGGTGGAGTGTCTTGGCGTTGCCATAGTGCCCCGTCCCTACTGAACCATGGACCATCTGGAGTACCTGGGGGTGGAGTGCACATGGCACCAGGAGCTGCAGGAGGTTGTTCCCTTGTCCGGGAGCTTGCCATCTCCGGTACACCACCCTGTCGTGGAATTCAAGGATGCCCCGTTGTGAGTAGTAGGCCTTCACCTCCGGCCCCTGTGCCGACACCTCAGTCCACTCAGGGTTTCGCCCCGTCTCCAACCAGTGTTTCACCAGCGCCAGGGTAATATCTGCCTCCTATTGCAGCTGCAGGTTGGTCAGGGGTAGCCAACCTTCCTCAGTCTCAGCAGCGTGGGCGGCCGCTACCATTACCTCCGCTTTGTCTTGGTCCTCTTGTCGCTGGCAGTAACGGCACTCCACTACTGCACAGGGGCGGCGGGAGAGCGCGTCGGCGTTGCCATGGTGCCGCCCCGCCCGATGATGGATCTCGTAGTCATACTCTTGTAGGACTTCCAGCCATCGGGCTACCTGACCTTCAGGGTGTTTGAAGTTCAAGAGCCAGGTCAGTGAGGCATGGTCGGTGCGGATGAGGAAGTGGCTGCCATACAAATACGTCCGGAAGTGCTTTACTGCCTCAACCACCGCCAACAGCTCACGCCGAGTCACACAGTAGTTCCTTTCCACCCGATGCAGAGTACGACTGTAGTAGGCCACAACACGCTCCTCATCATCTCCCTGCTGAGAAAGGACAGCGCCAATCCCCACATTACTAGCGTCAGTGTCCACAATGAAAGGCCACCGGACATCAGGGTAGGCTAGGACTGGGGCTTCAGTGAGGGCTGTCTTGAGTCCGCTGAAGGCTGTAGCACAGGCGTAGTCCCAGTCGAATGGCCGGTCCTTCTCGGTCAGCCGGTGTAGTGGGCTGGCGACCGTGGCATAACCCCGGATAAAACGGCGATAGTATGACGCCAGTCCCAGGAAACCTTGCAGCTCGTTGACATTAGCAGGGGTTGGCCAGTCTCAGACAGGTTGGTAGCTATGCCACTTGCATCGATCATGTGGCCCAGGAACAACGTCTCCCTCGCTAGCAGGCGAAACTTTGCTGGGTTCAACCGTAGTCCGGCTCGATGGATGGCAGCGAAGACCTCACGCAGGTTGGATATGGCTCCATCGAAGTCTGTGGCATGTACCAGCATGTCATCAAGGTAGACGACGCAACGGCTCCGGGGTATATCCACCAACACCCTTTCCATCAGCTGCTCGAAAGTAGCTGGCGCATTGCAGAGTCCGAACGGCATGACGCGGGACTGCCACAACCCCTGCCCGATGGTGAAGGCGGTCTTCGGTCTCGCATTGGGAGCCAGCTCCACCTGCCAGTAACCACAGGGGAGGTCGAGGGAGCTGAACCAGCTGGACCCCGAGATGTAGTCGAGGGCGTCATCAATCCGGGAATCGGATTCTTGGTGACGGCGTTCAGGCGTCGATAGTCCACGCAGAACCGCCAGCTGTTATCCTTCTTCCTCACCAAGACGGCTGGGGCTGCCCATGGACTGTTGGAAGGCTCGATCACCCCACTGGCGGCTGCGGACCTTGTCCTCCGCCACTTGACGTTTGTGGAGGGCCAGACGATGGGGGTGCAACCGGATGGGCTGGGCAGAGCCGGTCTCGATGGCATGTTGGACCAAACCAGTCTGCCTACAGTCTTCGTCTCTAGCAGCAAAGATGTCGGCGTAGTCATCAACGAGCTGTTTCAGCTGGTGCTGCTGCTCTGAGTTGAGGCCGTCATTGCTGCGTTGCCATAAATCATGCATGGCCTTGGTCGTCTCAGTGGAGGGCGGGGCAGCCGGCTCTGCGGGCAACACAGGATCACTGATGATGGGTAATTGAGAAGGAGTAGTGCCGGGGCTCGATACCTGTGGGGCGGCAGCTACTTGCCGACTGGCTCTTTATTCCTCCCTGGACCTGTTCTCCCCCGGACCGGACTGGAGAGCCACAGTCTCAGTGCCGAGGGTGATGGCTGTCCCCGATACATCAGCACAGGCTCTCCAGCAGGTCAGCAGGTCCAGACCGAGGATGCATGGGTCCCGGATGTTGGCAAGCCAGAACTCGTGCACCAGATCCTGGTTTCCAACCTGGACTCGCAGTGCCTTCGTCCCCCTCATGTCAGCCTTCCCTCCGGTCACCGTCGTTAGCTGAGTGGAGGTTGGTGACCATACCGCTGAGAGCGGACCCATGGTGTCTGGGAGCACACCAGGTTGCACAAGGGAGATGGTACAACAACGGTTGGCTGACCCGGGTGTGCGTCAGGCAGACTGGCGACCTGACGTGGAGACTCCCGTCGATGTGGAGACTCTCTGGCTTGGCGGACCTCTTCCGTCTCTGCCTCCTCCTCATGTTCACTCCTGCGGACTTGTGGTCGGAGCACAGGAGCTTTCTGCTGGGAAGGCTGCATGGAGAGCACCCCTTCGGCCCGTTCAGCTTCGTGGAGAGCCTTGTTGAGGGACTGGGGCATGGCAAGGCGGACATGCTGTCGTAACTGTTCCGGTGTGAGCCCCCGCAGGAAATCGTGTAGGGCCAGCTCCTCTCGTGCGGCTGAGTCAAACTGCAGGTAGCCATGTCGAGCATACAGATGCACGTCTGCAGCAAAGGTTCCCATGCTCTCTCCCTCCTGGCGGCAACGGATGGCTAACTGCTCACGACTCTGGTCACTGAAGGGTCGTCGCCCGAACCGCCACTCCAGCGCCATGATCAGGGCTTGGAGGTTCCGCTGTTCCGGTGGGGTAGGTCGAGGAGCACCTGTAGCGCCTGTCCGGGGCGACGACAGGGCCAGGTGTGTGGCAGTTTCTTCGTCGCTCCAACCGCTGTGCCATGCTGCTAGTTGGACTTGTGAGAGGTATGGCTCCAGTTGTGTCATCCCGTTGTACTTGGGCAGCTTCGCTGCAGTTTTCGCTGTAGCAGCGGGGCGCTCCCAGTTGGGGGTGGGGAGTGGTGGCGATGCTTCATTAATGGGGGCAGCCGCAGTGGGTGATGTCGGTTCTGTCTCCGTAGCCAGTGGCAGGGTTGCTGGGGAGTGGTCAGTGGTGGCAGGCAGCGGGCATTCTAATGTAGAGGCCATCCTAGTTGGTAAGGAGCGATGAGGCCGCAGCGCGCTGGAACCATCTGGGCGGGCTGAGGAACTTCCTTCTCTCACCAACTCCATCCTCTTCAATGGCTGGTTTCCCAACTGCCGGTATGCCATTCCAATGGCTTGTTCTAGTTCTTGGATCTCTTTCTCCATCCTGTAGTCTCTGGCAGCCATCCCACTTCTGACACCAATGTAGCGAGCGGCAGGGAACAGGCCAGTTTTCTTGTTGATGTCTTTTTATTGACGTCCAAGAACAGAACAGCTCAAATGTAGCTAGCTGGCTCCGGTCGGCAAACCTAGCTAACGTTAATTCAGAAGCTCAAACTACTGCCTAGCTTCACACTGGCGACTCTACTCATTTGTTATGATTAAACTAACTAGACCTAAACTGTTAACTCTAACATTAATAACTACCTGCACAGTAGATAGTGAAAACGCTAGGCTGCACATCGCCAAAACAACGCACCAACTTCCTCATTAAAAGAACGGTGCCTCTAACTCGCACGAGACAACACACACACACACAAAACAGTCCATAAGTCTCTGTCTCCGCGCACGCATAACTAAATGCAGCTCTTCATTCAGCCGTTACAGTGTAGGCTACTTTAACGAACTCCTCCTACAGATTTCATCCGATCAACTTCGTATTCGGTCAGCTTCATCTTAAGACATTTGTGATCAAAAATTATAAAAAAAAATTGAGTTTACACCAAACACCCTTGCCAAATTTTGACATTTTGCCATAAAACAGGAAGTTCTCATAACTCCTCCATACATTATCCAATTTGTCCGATATTTCTCATGCTTCATGAAGGTTGTCTTGAACACATCTGTAAGTCAGTATTGCGTCATACCTACAGTGCCACCTACTGGTGAAACAGGAAGTCCTCATAACTCCTACATACATTATCCGATTTACTTCAAATTGCTCAGGGTTGATGAAGGTCGCATCCTGAACACATCTGTGCGTCAGCATTGAGTTATACTTATAGCGCCACCTACTGCTTACAGGAAGTCCTCATAACTCCTACATACATTGTCCGATTTACATAACATTTCTCACGCTTCATCAAGGTATCGTCCTGAACACATCTATGCGTCGGTATTGTCACGCTTAGAGCGCCACCTACTGGTGACAGGAAGTTTCTCTCAGTACTGGACACCGAAATAGCACACCCTTTAACGGCGCCGCACCCCAAAACGCGTGGGGTGCGAGGGCCCGCTCACTGCTGCTTGCAGCCCTAGTTTTTTTTTTTTTAATAAGAAGTTATACATTCCATAACAATATATGTATACACAAGTTAAAAATACGTGTGTACAATTAGATAATAAAACAAGAAACATAAAACACGGGTATCTAATTTTGTGCGAGTAGGTAGCAGCCGACTACAGCCACAGAGTATTATTATTTATTCATTATCATTATTATTATATGGAATACTTCCCATACTCTTTGCTACAGCATGGACACGTATTGGACTGCTACAGCAACGTTAGTCTCGCGATGACAGAGCGCGGCGTGAGTCTGGTCTACAGTAACGTTCCTACAGTACAGCACATGTTCTGCTGACCAACAGCGTTGCTGTGACTATTTACCAAGAAAGCTGGGTAGTCATTCTTTTTGATAGACGAGGTAAGACATATGGCTTGTGTGCCTATATGAAATACTAGTACAGCTCGCTTGCAAGTTGCAAATTATTTTAAGGAGACTAGGTAGCTAGCACTGCCACCTGCGTGTTTTCTTTGCTCCAGCTAAATTAGCTAACGTTAGCTAGTTAGTCTTAGTTAACGTTAGTTAGACGCAGGTAACGTTAGCTAGCTAGTCACGACTGTGTATCCGGTGGAGGTTTTGAAGGTAAATGTGGTTTTGGTCAGATTTGACTGATAGCGAGCTGCAGTAGCTAACGCTACTTCCCTATACTCCCAGACAGACCACCACCATGAGTGACAGCGACGATTATGTTCCTCAGCTGTCCGCGGCCACCATGGCGGCTCTTCAAGAGTTTTACGACGAGGAGAGAAACGGCCTTGTCCACAGCACGGTGGACCAGTACTCAGTTGGAGCAGTGGTGGAGGATTGGGTAGGTTTGTAGCCAGCTTGCAAAAAGCTAGAGACTGCAATCTCATACATGGTGCTGTTTACACATCTAGTCAGTTGTGACTTGGCCTATGTAGCCCACGAGAGTACAGTTTAGCTGACATGACAGTGTTTGTTAACTTGGCAGTAGCCTACTGTAATTCCCATCACACATCCCTGTTCCTCTTGTTCCCATCTTACAGCAGGTAAGGACCATAGTGCTTAGAGGTGTGTCCGCTGTTATTGATGTCTCCTTTGAGGGTGAATCTCTTCCTTCTCTAACGTATCATGTCTGCCCATCAGAGTATGAGCCAGTTCTGGTACAGCGATGAGACGGCAGCCCGGCTGGCAGAGGAGCTGGTGCACCAGGCTGGTGAGGGCGGCAGGTGAGCAAGCCACCGGGTCACTGGGTACCCTCGCTGCTTACCGGGTCACCGGGTACCCGCATGCTTACCGGGTCACAGGGTGTGGTCAGTGGTGGCAGGCAGCGGTGACCCGCATGCTTACCGGGTCACCAGGTACCCGCACAGTAGACCGTGGGAGGGGTGTGCTGTGACTCACACACCGCTACTGAAGGAAGACCAGAGGTACTATGTCTGTGAGTGTTCAGCGGCCGGCCACCCTCACTAACATGGTGTTGTGTCCCATTCCAGGATAGCCTGTCTGAGCGCGCCCAGCGTGTACCAGAAGCTGAAGCAGGGGGACGTGGCCGGCTCTGGCAGCGTGTCGGCCGTGGTGCTGGAGTACGACCGGCGGTTCTCCACCTACGGTCAGGACTTCATCTACTACGACTACAACCAGCCTCTCTCTCTACCAGAGGACATCGCGCCTCAGAGCTTCGACATGGTCCTGGCTGACCCCCCCTACCTGTCACAGGAGTGCCTCAGCAAGGTGGCCCAGACGGTCCGGTACCTGGCGAAGGGCAAAGTGCTGCTCTGCACCGGTGAGTCAGAGAGGGTGTGGTCAGTATCGGACCGGACCAGCGTGTTCTGTCCTGCTGTGCGTCGACACATCTGATTCACACATGCTTGATTATAACTTGCTGTCGTAGGGCAGTGGTTCTCAAAGTGGGGAAATAATTTGCTATAATGCTGTATCATTAACAAGTACATATCTATAGGGGACCATTTGCGCCAAGACGTGCAATAAAACAGGTATTGGGTCCATTAAGTTACTCCCACGTTAGCTTTGGGCCAATAGAAACTGATGTGATTGTGACGTTCACATCAATCTGTTATGAATCAGTCACATCACTCAGGGGGCAATGAACCGTTCCTGTGGCTGCTTAGCTTGGCTGATTACCAGTCAGTTGGCTGAGCATGGAGAAATATTTGAATCAGTCCAAATCATCATGTGATGCTAACCCCAAACTAGCTAAACTGAGAAGATATGACGAGGGTTCTATCGAGTTTGGTTTATTGAGAACAGACACAGGAGACCAAAATGAGTCATGTCGTGTCTTCGGTTGCTAGGGAATGAAGACATCAACCAGCCAATCTGATTACAAAGCATCCAGAATATGATGGCCAAACTAAATAATTATTCTGTTGAAAGAGCAAGGAAGACTCCTGCCAGAAAACACGTATGGTGAACCTGGCCACAGCTTCAGGACTAGGCCAGCTACAGCTAATTTTCTGAGAGCTTTTAAGATCAATTACTTGAAAAGTACAAAAGCTGTCAAGTTGAATCCAAATTTAATTAGAATAAAATGACCCTCTGTTTAAAAGTGGTATTAACATGATTCAAATTGAAATGTTTTATCACTATGAAACAGGTCTGAAGTATTTAGGTCGAAAAGTTTTAGAATACAAATACTTCCAATGGAATCTACGAGTGCAAATGTGGTAGTAAGCATATGCTTAATCGTTGTTAGGATTATGAGGGGGTCCTTGGAAAACGTGTTCCCCTGTAGGGATGGGAATTGATAAGATTTTAGCGATTACGATTCCATTTTCGATTCTGCTTATCGATCCGATTCCTTATCGATTCTCATTGGGCAAAAAAGAGTACAAACAGGTTTATTAACATTAATTTTCTTTTATATGTACTACTTTGAACATGCCAATTACAGTGCTGTTTTTAGGTGTATTCACCCTAACCCTGACAACTGACCAATAAGACTCAGCCTGACTCTGAACGTCATCATCTAAATTACATGGATGGAAATGGAGATTATTCATATAGTGAAAGCTGGATTACACAATTAAACAAATGGCAGTAACACAATAGACAGAGACTCTGGAGGAGTTTACCTTCCACTACACTTATGTTAGCTGCGCTGCTGTCGTCACCCTGGAGTGCATCAAAAACGGGACATTCCTGCAAAGTTATCGCATGTTGTGTGGCCAAATGTTTTTGCATATTTGTAGTATTTCCCCCCCCTTGATGATATAGGTTTTTGCAAGCATTGCAAGTGGCCGTGTTGTCATCTTGTCGCGTGAAATGTAACCACACTTTCAAACGTTTATGCCTAGACGACATGTTGCTGGCTTCTTCTACCGCGGTCTAATAAAACAAAACAAGGCAGCGTGCGTGTGACGACATTGCGCATGCGCAGCAACGACAGGAATCGATAGCGGAATCGTTAAGGATTTTGGCTTACGATTCCAAGGAATCGATTCACTGGGAACCAGTTCTCGATTCCCATCCCTATTCCCCTGTAAGGGGTCCAGGGAAGCCCTGCGTTGGGGGAAACACATGGACAGGGAACTACAGTCAAGGTGTTTGTAAATGTACTTAGTTATTCTAGTAGACCCATCCTTATGATCACGCTCACTCTTCTCTCCCTCTCCAGGGGCCATCATGGAAGAGCATGCAGAGAGACTCCTGGGTCTGCACATGTGCAGCTTCCGTCCCAAACACAACAAGAACCTGGCCAACGAGTTCCGCTGCTACGTCAACTACCCCTCCCAGCTGTCCTGAGAGGGGTCTCCTCTGACTAGGGGCCCTGGGCCAGAGCTCCTCCAGGGGGTGTTCTCTGACTAGGGGCCCTGGGCCAGAGCTCCTCCAGGGGGTGTTCTCTGACTAGGGGCCCTGGGCCAGTGCTCCTCCAGGGGGTGTTCTCTGACTAGGGGCCCTGGGCCAGAGCTCCTCCAGGGGGTGTTCTCTGACTAGGGGCCCTGGGCCAGAGATCCTCCAGGGGGGTCTTCTCTGACTGAGGGCCCAGGGGCCAGAGATGCCTCCAGGTGGAGGTGTGGTGTGTTGGACACAATGGAGACAACACATCTAAAGTCCTCTGCAGGAGCACATCCTCTCCTAGTTGACTGAAGATGTCTGACAGACATGCTGTTCATCCCCGACCTCTGATTGGACTGACGATGTCTCGCTGGATGGAGTTTCATGTCAGTGGACAAAATCATCTGACTGAACGCCGTCCAACATTCCACTTTGGAAATAATGTAACAAAGACTTTGGGGATTGTTTTTACAATTTATTTTCTCATTTATTATAACAGAATTATATCAATAATGGGATACAGGAAGCATACATGCTTGAATGTGTAAATATTTTATATATCAGAAAATAAACACTGGAAGTTGTAGTAATATCTGATGGCATGTACACAGTCAAGAACATGATCCAAAGTCATGACTGAATCATTGTTTACAAAGAGTTGAAAAACGTATCAGTAGGTGGCAGTGTCTATCAAGAAGTACAATTCTTATAGTTGAATTACTGCTCCCGAGTCCTAGGTCTTGTCTGTTACATGTCTATGTAATATCAAGTTATACTAATTGTTGCCATGTAACAAAACTCGAGTTTTTTAGACTGTCGTTTCAGATATTATCCCTTTGGTTTCCTGCCGCCCATCGGTAGCCTGTAGTTATTCTTGTCCTTGCCGAGCGGGCCCGCTTTCTGCGCGCGGTCCAGACTCTGGTTGCTGCTCTGCGCGTCCCTGTCCTTCTCCAGCAGCGGTAGGCACGTGCAGCCCACAGGGATGGAGACGTAACTCTCGGTGTAGGAGTGACGCCCCCCCACGCAGGACCCCGTGCGTCGCATAATGACGGAGGGCATGTAGACCGGGGTGCTACGGTACTGGTCGCTCTCCTCCCCGAAAGGACCGGTCAAGCAGCCTTTGCATAAGCAGTACGCTTCCGGTATGAAGCGGGGATACCTGGCCGGGTCGTGGGAAATCCTGTCAAGTGTAGAAATTGCAACTATTGATTCACACCTTCACCATGCTTCACACCTTGATATATTTAACACTAAACAGTTTTTTGTTTTTTTTGCATCATATACAATCATCTGTGGAATAGTTTGCGTTCAGCAGCCTGCGTAGTTACCTGTATGCCCAAGGAGAGAGGCTTTGAAAGTTCACCGGGACCCGAGACTTTCTATCTGGGTTTCGGCGCCCTGACGGGCACGTGAGATTCAGTCGCTCCAAGGGCGCGAGCTGCAGAGTGTGGTGGAATGCGCTGAGGACACCGACCGAGAGGCGCCCGAACATCTGCTCCAGGATCTCCTCCGGTAGATCCAGACACGGGCGGCTCCGAGGCGACTTCTTGGACACCCTGGCTGCACAACCTCCCTCACTCAAAAGCACCAGATGCAAAAGCATGAGAAAACCCCGACCAAACATAGTTGCGCACTGCAACAAATCGCAAAAAATGTAGCCTAAATGTAACAAATAACTATTTAGACAACCGGTGAACCAAAAAAAGTTAGAAAAAAAAATACACTTTACGTATTTCAATTTTATAGACTGTGTGGATTAAGTTCGACTTTTCTCCCGCTCTAGCCTGTTCTTGCGTAAAATTCTTTGTTCGCTGTTTCTGTACGCAGTTCGTCCCAGAAGTAACAAACATTTATTCAGAGTTCTATAAACCGTTATTAAAGTGTTATAACTTTCACCTCTTGATAAAATATCACGCCGTCCATTTTTAAGTGTCGTCCTCTTCCCCGGGAGTTCCTGCGGTGGGGTGGACTGCGCGCTCCGGAGAGCTAGAACACTGGTTTGGTTGTGCCCGCAGAATGGAACGCTGACAGATATTTCCAATTCCTCTAACTTATATTTCGGTGTCTGATTTAATACAATTTAAAAATGTGTTTGGCAGCTGTGCTTTCATGTGGAGGTTCAGCATTCAAACAGGCGTAATCTCCCTAAGGTGCAAAAAAACAACAGCGATTTAGGCAAGACATTTATTTTAAGTCATAAGAAAATATAAATTTCACATGACAGTAAATACATGTATTTGTAAAAAAAAAAAGATATTTATTTTTAACAATAAATAATGCATTGGTTACAACCAATAAAGTATCAACTATTCAATGAAGTGTGTGACTAGGCTTGTATGGCAACAGTGCAGTGGGAGTTACTCATGATGGAATGTCCACAGAAGGTTTCCAGGTGATAAAATGTCTTCAAACTCTCATATACAGTAGAAAATCAATCATCACTTTTGCTCTGACGTTCAAGCTGTGTTGGTGTTCTGCAAGCTGGGCAGACCTGTTGGAATGTGTGGATGTGTGGATTCCTCAGCTCATTAGTCAGTTATATTCACATGGGAGGAGAAGGTAGGGAGCGTGACTGAAGCTACTCCGGTAGGAGGTCGTCTCCCAGCTCTTCATCTGCAAAGTCGTCGTCGTCAGTGCGCTTCTTGGCAGCAGTCTTGGGTCTCTCCGTTTGAGGGCCCAGGGGGTCTATGTAAGACGCATCTACAGCACAGGAGCACAGCGGTCATGATGATCTTCTAATAAACAGTTGTCCTTCACCACATTAGTCCTGTGACTATATCTACCAGTAAATGGTTCATTGATCTTGCTCTGAGTCAGTCTAATCACTAGGCACGCACACGTACACACACACACTCACTCACTCACTCACTCTAACACTAAAACTCTGACTACACATTAGCGCTGGGTCTCTTACCATTGGTTGACCACGGTCAGAGAGAAGCAGAGGAAAACACAACACCTCCAGGATGAGTAATGTCAGAGAGGGGAGGGGTGACCAGGTTGTCGTGGGGGGGGGGGGTAATGGACTCACCGATGTCCCTAGGGCTGCTGGCCTGATACTGGGGGGAGGGGGTAATGAACTCACCGATGTCCCTGGGGCTGCTGGCCTCGTAGGGCTCGTTGGTGCCGGGCAGTGCCCTCAGCTTGGCACTCAGACGCTCCGCCTTGGCACTGGTACCATGGCTGCTATGTCCACTGTCTGAGGACGAAGACGAACACACACACACACAAGTCTCCAATGATTAATTCACAGTGTGATGCTTCATGTTGGCCAGCATGTTATCTGATGGTAACAGAGTAATGTTCTAATACAGGGGTCTGTCGCAAGACACTTTTCCACCAGAAAGCCCCCAGTACTGTTCCCTCAGGGGAAAATCCCCTGGATCTCTTTATTCCTAGAAGTGCTCATGTAGATGGCGTTGAGACCGCGGGGTGGGATCTCCCCCCTCCCCCCCCCCCCGTGCGCAGAGGAGACCAGAGACTCACTGCTTTATAGCTGCTATATCAAGATGGTTGAGAGAGAAAATAACTCTTTCTTGGGTTTCTGTCACTGGGAAAATGTTTTTTTTTTCCAGTAGATGTCAAGATACAAGATTGAACTAGGAAAGCAGTTTCGTGTTTACACATATGGTATTTATTCAGTTTAGTTCCCTGCAATGCTCTGCAGTAAACACAAGTGTTTTGGTTTTCATCATGGACTTATAAGCCTCGTCTATGGGAAAATATATTTTTCTCATCCGATGTCTCAGTTACAACAATACTGAACTAGGAAAGCAGTTTCATGTGGGATTTATTCAGTTTTAGAAAATCAATTTGGAAAATCAGCATGATCGCTAGACATGGAAGCTTTTTTGCACAAATAATTCAAACATGGTGCTGTTGAAATAAAATTTGCCAGTAGGCTCCCTACTCAGCCAATCAGAAATGTTCAGCATTACTGCCCCACCCACAAAGTACTTTTCCCCGGCAACTACAATACCTCACGAGCTGAGTCTTTTGGGGGGGTTGAAGGTCCTCCACGGACCCCCCATAGACCCACAGCGAGTTACTGTAACCCCAGAGGGCCGTAGTTCAGGGGGAAAAGTATGGCGGTGTGAAAGCGCTTATACAGGGGTTTCTTTATGGTATAAGATTTCTTTCTGTGTGTGTGTGTGTGTGTGTGCTTGTGCATGTGTGTGTGTCGGCCCCAGGCTCAAATAAAGATCTGGGGGGACAGGCAAGAGACTCCCCCACACCTCACATCTGGCCTCCAGGTAACCGTGGAAACCAGAACAGGAAGCAGAAGGAGGCCCAGTCCTCCAGCGTGTCTGGGGCGTCTCCGTGTCTCCTCCGTCCTGCTGAAGGCCCCTCAAACCCAACTATGCGGGAGACGTGGCTTTCCACTGGAGAACGCCCCCCTTTCCACTGGAGAACGCCCCCCTTCCCATTGGAGAACGCCCCCCTTCCCACTGGAGAACGCCCCCCTTCCCACTGGAGAACGCCCCCCTACCCCGCCGCCTCAGATATCAACAGACCAGCCATCAGCTGCCTGGCCGGCGGTCTGCAGCGCTCGGTCGGTCGGTCGGTCGGTCGGTCGGTCGGTCGGCCAGTCAGTCAGTCAGTCAGTCAGTCCAACAGCGTTCTGCGCCGGTGCTGGAGCCTCCTGACCAATCTGACAGCCTTGCACGCTTAGTTCACAAGGTGACCCATGCCCAGTCTAAAAGCACAAGCACCGAAAGGGCGACAGCATGGTCCCACAAACCTAGTTTCGGGAGTCACAACCTTTTCGAAAAGCGCTGACTCCCGCGCACATACCCCTACATGCTGGGGCTTTCAGGGAAGACGGTCAGAGGAGGGAAAACTGGGATTCTGGAGGCTCTCAGTCACTCCTCTCCTCTCCTCTCTCCCCTCTCCTCCCCTCCCCTCTCCTCTCCTCTCTCTCCTCTCGACCCCTCTCCTCCCCTCCCATCTCCTCCCCTCTTCTCTCTCCCCTCTCCTCTCTTCCCCTCCCCTCCCCTCCCCTCCCCTCCCCTCCCCTCTCCTCTCCTGGCAGGTTTGCAGAGCAAACACTGTCTGGAGGGGGAGAGTAGCAGGAGGGAGCCGTTCTTGGCAGAACACAGATAACAGCAGCTTGTGAGAAGATTTGTGGGACCACGAGAGTTGGGGAATGCACTGCACTCTGCGCACAATCCAGAACCCAGACCAGAACTCCAGAGGCCAGAACTCCAGAACCCATGCATTTAAAACACAGCAGGATAGACCTTACTGGTCTTACTGGGCACACTTGGCCCCCTAGAGTTATACTAGTTATCACTCCCTCCCTCCCTCCGTTGAATGTTGGCCTGCATCTCTCTGTTGGCACCACAAGAGGCAGTACACCAAAATAAAGCAGGACACCAAAATCAACCCCCCGATCTCCACTGCACAAGTAGAGTAGTGGTGAAAGCATCGGACTCCCACCCGGGAGATAAGGGTTCAAGGCCCCGGTGGGGATGACTTTATGGGACTATACCCCAAACGTCCACATGTTCATCCTTTCACTCCGACCTTTACCCCTTGACTTATAGGTCAGATCCTGTCCAAACCCCAACCCTTATTCTAACCCCAACCCACACTAGGGACTGGAAGAAGGACACCAAAACTAGCCCTCCATATACCCCAAACCTCCACACGTTCATTCTTTCACTCCAATCTTTTTCTCCCTTACCTTTGTTGAACCAATTGCAGCAAAAAAGCTAAAGTTACAGGAATCATCAGTGTAACTGCTTTAGCCACTGACTGCTATTAATGTTATGGAAGCTGCTGCTAGTTGTTGTGAGCTCATGAGCTAACTGGCTATCCAGCTCTTATTGTGCTAGATTAGCATTGGAAGCATTGGAACTGATGTGTCCAGGCAACAAGACCTATCTTAATTTATCAGACATTATTTCATGTCATTTCAATTCACAGCTATTTCAGTGGCATGACTAGCTTCCGTCCTACCAGTCCTGAACAGAAACAAGCCAGCTGGACCTGACCTGGATTAGTTTTAACACCAAGTCACTTTACTGAGAGTTGACAGTAAACCTGATTGAGAGAGCTGAGAGTGTGTGTGTGTGTGTGTGTGTGTGAGAGAGATTGAGAGAGCTGAGGGTGTGTGTGTGTGTAGAGGTGTGCATACCTCTCTCTGGCTCCTGCCTGTGTTTGCTCTCAGTAGGAGACTGAGCAGATCCAGAGACAGGAGGCCACACAGCCCAGAGAGAAGAGAGAGACACAGCTAGCAAGAAGAGAGGACGGGACGACCATGGAGAGAGGGTGTGTGTGTGTGTGTATTCACAGCTAGCAAGATAGAAGAGAGGACGGGACGACCGTGTGTGTGTGTGTGTGTGTGTGTGTGTGTGTGTTCAAAGCTAGCAGGATAGAAGAGAGGACGGGACGACCATGGAGAGAGGGTGTGTGTGTGTGTGTGTGTGTTCACAGCTAGCAGGATAGAAAAGAGGACGGGACGACCATGGAGAGAGGGTGTGTGTGTGTGTGTTCGTGGATCACATACAAAGAGACAGCTTTTCACCAGTCCTGCTCACCTGCTTTGATATCCGCCTCTGAGGGTCAGTAGAAAACAGAGAGGAGAGACAGTTGTGATACAGCATCAATACACAGCTGTCTAGAGAATAGAGCAGTGGAGATAACCAGCCTTCACTAGTAATGTCCACCTACAGGTAACAGGGCAGTCTACTCTGGGGGGACCAGGCCAGTCTAGACGGCAGTCTCACTACACGCACGCACGCATGCACATACGCCGTTTGTAATATAATATTTCAGCTGTTGTCTTTGACAGTAAATGCCTGGCTCCAATGAGTCCTGCTGCTGATGTCATTTGTTTCCATAGTCAGATTCAGAGGGGTGTGTGTGTGTGTGTTTCTGCTCCTCGGTCCTTACAAAACAGGACAGGGATCCCACAGCTGCTCATCATTAGAGAGAGACTACAGCCAGAGACACTACTCTGACTAACTAACTCTACATAGAGACACTACTCTGACTTAATTCTACAGATACTACCCCTACTCTATCTCTACACAGAGAGACTAACTCTGACTAACACTATCTCTACACAGAGAGACTAACTGACTAACACTATCTCTACACAGACAGACCAACTGACTAACACTATCTCTACACAGACAGTAACTGACCAACACTATCTCTACACAGAGAGACTAACTAACTAACACTATCTCTATACAGAGAGACTAACTCTGACTAACACTATCTCTACACAGAGAGACTAACTAACTAACACTATCTCTATACAGAGAGACTAACTCTGACTAACACTATCTCTACACAGACAGACAGACTAACTAACTAACACTATCTCTATACAGAGACTAACTCTGACTAACACTATCTCTACACAGAGAGACTAACTCTGACTAACACTATCTCTACACAGAGAGACTAACTCTGACTAACACTATCTCTACACATACAGACTAACTGACTAACACTATCTCTACACAGAGAGACTAACTCTGACTAACATTATCTCTACACAGACAGACTAACTGACCAACACTATCTGTACACAGAGAGACAAACTCTGACTAACACTATCTCTACACAGAGACTAACTCTGACTAACACCATCTATACACAGAGAGACCAACTCTGACTAACATTATCTCTACACAGACAGACTAACTGACTAACACTATCTGTACACAGAGAGACTAACTCTGACTAACACTATCTCTACACAGAGAGACTAACTCTGACTAACACTATCTCTACACAGAGAGACTAACTCTGACTAACTATCTCTACACAGACAGACTAACTAACACTATCTCTACACAGAGACTAACTGACTAACACTATCTCTACACAGACAGACTAACTGACTAACACTATCTCTAGACAGAGACTAACTCTGACTAACACTGTCTCTACACAGAGAGACTAACTCTGACTAACACCATCTCTACACAGAGAGACTAACTCTGACTAACTATCTCTCCACAGAGAGACTAACTCTGACTAACACCATCTCTACACAGAGAGACTAACTCTGACTAACACTATCTCTACACAGAGAGATTAACTCTGACTAAAGCTGAGGATACACTACAAAATATTCTGCCCGATTTTGTACACGATTCACAATCCTGCCGAGTCTGTCCTAGTCAGCAGCAGTCTGCACTAGTTGGGGGTAGTCGGAGTGGCAATTTGGCACAGAAATCTGAAAGTGTATGAGGGGTACAGATTTAAATCGGCAACCATCTCTACACAGACAGACTAACTCTGACTAACACCATCTCTACACAGACAGACTAACTCTGACTAACACTATCTCTATAGACAGGCTAACTGACTAACACTATCTCTACAGAGACTAACTGACTAACACTATCTCTACACAGAGACTAACTCTGACTAACACCATCTCTACAGAGACTGACTAACACTATCTCTACACAGACTAACTCTGACTAACACTATCTCTACACAGAGAGACTAACTCTGACTAACACTATCTCTACACAGAGAGACTAACTCTGACTAACACTACTGTATCTGTACAGACACTGGCCCTCATTGATCAATGAAAATAGAAACCTGCGCAGATCCGAGTGCAGAGATGATGAACGACAGCGTTCACGTGTGATTCATGAACCTTCATATCTCTGTTCACGTGTGATTCATGAACCTTCATATCTCGCCAATTATAGTGTACAAGTGATCGGGCGTTGATAAATGTGGCAGCTGAAAACAATAGTTATTTAAATATCACGTCCCTACATATTCTGGCCTTGCCCCTGTAGTGGAGACAGAGAGATGTGTAATATGGCCAAGAGCATTTCACCAGCCACTCGTCCAACAGCCACTCATCACTAAGAACATTTCACCAATCACTCGTCCAACAGCCTCTCATCACTCCATGAACAGATCCCCGCGCTCCTGGAAAACACTCTCTCGTCTTACAAATCCATCCAATAATCAGTCAACTGAAAGACGCTATTGGAAAATTAATGTAAATTCACTCATTCACACATACTGTGGGACAGCATGTGAGCTGGGCAGCATACATGTTTAATTGTGTATTTTATACTGTAAAAACCATTGCCCACGAATAGCTGTCAATTTGAGGATTTATTGTGACAATAAATTACAAAGAAACAAAATCTCAAATTAGAGCTAAGACCTGTGTGAATTTTATCCCATAAACCTCTTTCAGCTAGCATAGGGCCTAATCCGTAGGATGGGCACGTAGATGTCTTCTTCAGAGCCCGATCTGCGAGATTTGATGACTGTCAGAGCTCTTGTTTAAATAAGTGACTGAATAAGCATCTAACCCACCACACTGTAAATCCGTTAGCCTACACATTGCTTTTAATTTGTACATTTTGATTGCTTGTACTGTAATTATATCACCAGTAACCATACTGTAGAATAACAAGTAGGGTATCTTAAAATGAAAGAGAAATTAATCTTACACCAAAAAATGGTTTATCCCATTAATTGTGTGGAACTCTCTCCCCATGGAGATTCGCCAGGCGCCAACACTGGACAGTTTCATGTCTGCACTGAAAACACACTTGTTCACCCAGGCCTTGGCAGCTAGATTGGTTGTTCTTGTTGTTGGTGTTTGTTTTTGTTTGTTGTTGTTGTTGTTGTTGTTGTTGTTGTTGTCTCTGTTTATTGCTCTGATGTAAAGCGACCTTAGGTTTCATGAAAGGCGCTATATAAATTAAAGTTATTATTATTATTAATTGCAAACAATTGGAAAATATCTATTTATGTAACATATAGTTGAGGCTTTGAAAAATATAATATTTTGCTATAGGTTAGGCTACATATTTTAAGTGATCATTCTCAAACTTGCTACATGAGCTGAGACTTCACGTGGGATTTGATCGTAACCTCCACTCACGTCCAAATTGATCAATGCCGAGCTTTGCGCTGAAAAGATCGTACGCCCAGTTTTCTGTTGTAGCTCACTCCTAACCCTAGCACCATCTCTACACAGAGACACTACTCTGACTAACACTAACTATGTAGGAGGATGGTCATAACGCTGGCCGTGCGGACAGGGTTGGGCATTCCCCCTGTCCAGAACACATCTACGCGTTTCGCAACCCAGTTTAGCGATAACACCATTGAGTTTAGGGTTAAGGAAGACCCTAACCCCTAACCTTAACCCTACACCTACACCTGACCCTCACCCTAACTCTAACCTTAACCCTAAGCTCTAACTCGTCCTCCTGGACCTGAGTGCAGCCTTTGATACTATAGATCATGCAATCCTCATCGAAAGACTGGAGAAGTGGGTTGGTCTCTCTGGTCCAGTCCATTGGCTTAGAACCTATCTAACCGGTCGTGATTTCTTCGTTGCCCTCGGTGAACATAGCTCAGGAAAGATCCCTATGACCTGTAGGGTGCCCCAAGGATCGATCCTAGGACCTCTACTCTTCAGCCTGTACATGCTGCCCCTTGGCAGTGTCATCACGAGGCACAACATTAGCTACCATAGCTACGCAGATGATACCCAACTCTGTATTTCTGTAACACCCAGTAACTACAACTTGGTTGACTGCCTTGTCAAGTGTATTACGGATATAAATGTATGGATGTCACAATTTCCTCCAACTAAACCAGGACAAAACAGAAGTACTGATCATTGGAGAAAACGCTGAAAGAGAGAAACTATCAGCACACTTAAAAACTCTGGAAATTGACACCAATTGCCAGGCTTAAAACCTAGGTGTCATACTTGACTCAGATCTTAATTTCGAAGGGCCGAAACAGAGATCTCAAGACGTACCTTTTCGACCTAGCCTACAATCACTAGCCAGGACCTTGAGACACAGAAAGGCAGCCTCAAACCTACCTGTGAATCCTCTGTATACATTGGTATTTATCCTGCTATGCACTGTATGTATATCAAGTAGTGTACAGAAGCTGGTTACCCTGAAACAGGCTTGTTCTGTTCTGACAGCTGTGTTGCTTCAATGGCTCAGTGTGCTACTAACCGTTTTCTGCCTCCCCTAGTGCCTCTCTCTCTCCCTCCTACCTTCTAACCAGGTCCAGTGGATGCCCCACTGTCACCAGCAGACCACCCTGAGTCCGATAGATACCCCCGTGTCTGCTGTGGATGTCGTAGCATCTAGTTAACACACACACACACGTACACAGACATACACCAGCCCACTTCCGGTTTTAGGCCTGGGCTATAGCAAACACACACCAGTATTTGCCATGTCTCTCCTATGATGCTTTTTTAGCCTCTCTTACTCTGAAATGTAATTTAATGTAATGTATTGCTTTATAAATGTTCTTAGCCGGTAGACAAACATACTCCAGGAGCTTGCTCGATCGCCTTGTTGAGAGGGGTGAGGGAAGAATTTTTACAGCTCACTTATCTGGCCCCCGGGTGATACTGGCTTTTGCTTCAGTCTGGAATATGTAGGGGTGGGTCGTATGCCCACCTCCCTTGTTCTCTGTAAAGCACATTGTGTTGCCTCTGGGTATGAAATGCGCTATACAAATAAAGCTTTGATTGATTGATTGATTGGTGTTCTTGCTAAACTGGGTTGCGAAAAGTAATCTTGCGTCCAGGACAACACACCAACAGACGGGGGAGAAAAGATGACTGAAAGACTGAGTATCTCCTTCTGTCTGAACAGAGGTCCACTTGGGCAGAACCATACTGAACAGAGGTCCACTTGGGCAGAACCATACTGAACAGAGGTCCACTTGGGCAGAACCACACAGTGATCATTCCTGTCAGAAGTAGAGACCTGGCTCTGTGTTTCTGGGCCAGATTACTCACCACTACTGGCGCTGCCCTCTCTGCGACCCCGGGCGCTGCCCTCCCGGCCGGACTTCACCCTCTGGACCAGACAGAGAACAGGGTTGGTTATAGGACTTCACCCTCTGGACCAGACAGAGAACAGGGTTGGTTATAGGACTTCACCCTCTGGACCAGACAGAGAACAGGGTTGGTTATAGGACTTCCCCCTCTGGACCAGACAGAGAACAGGGTTGGTTATAGGACTTCACCCTCTGGACCAGACAGAGAACAGGGTTGGTTATAGGACTTCACCCTCTGGACCAGACAGAGAACAGGGTTGGTTATAGGACTTCACCCTCTGGACCAGACAGAGAACAGGGTTAGTTATAGGACTTCACCCTCTGGACCAGACAGAGAACAGGGTTAGTTATAGGACTTCACCCTCTGGACCAGACAGAGAACAGGGTTGGTTATAGGACTTCACCCTCTGGACCAGACAGAGAACAGGGTTGGTTATAGGACTTCACCCTCTGGACCAGACAGAGAACAGGGTTGGTTATAGGACTTCCCCCTCTGGACCAGACAGAGAACAGGGTTGGTTATAGGACTTCACCCTCTGGACCAGACAGAGAACAGGGTTGGTTATAGGACTTCCCCCTCTGGACCAGACAGAGAACAGGGTTGGTTATAGGACTTCCCCCTCTGGACCAGACAGAGAACAGGGTTGGTTAGAGACCCTCACAAGCCCCTCCATTATACAGTACTCTGACAGCCTGCTGGTCTGTGTGCAGCGCTGGGGAGGAACACATTACATGTACCAGTATTACGCAACCAAATTACACAAAACCTACAGTACCAGCAAGAGTCACATTGCAGACAGCATTATCAAGCATGCCTTAAGATAAGAAGGCATTCACCATCTGGACATTTTGTGAGGATTTTATTTCTGAGGCTGAACATGGAAATAATGTCACTTTGCGGTGCAAGTTGTGTTTGCCAGCACTCAGATGTCATCATCTTCAAAGGATTCAACATCCAATCTAAAGAAGCATTTGGAGGAAACACAAGTTACCTAGTTGGGGATGATGATGATGATGATGATGATGGTGAGGCAGTATTATGTCAGTTTTACTGCTGCCAAAATGCAAAGCAATGCTGCTGAATTGGGGTCCAGAGCCTGGATCCAAAGGTTTTCTGATTCTTTAAGTTCTCAATGGAGTGTAACGAGTTGACAATTCTGTTTGCAATCAGGCTAGCTGAACTGGATAGATCTTGCTACAGGTCGGTTAACTTAGCTAATATTAGCTGCTGGACAGGCAGGATTAGCTTGCTTGCTAGCTTTAGGGTTTCTCAGTGTCTCCCTCTGCCGCGCACCAACACTCTCAATCTTATGCTGTTGCTTTGCCAACTGTGAAGCAGGAAACCTAAAGTCTTTTCTTTGAAAATGTTGTTGATTCATGCCTTATTTCAATATATGACCTTAAATGAAAGGTAATTCAAAAGTAATGGAAATGAATCATATTATGTTACTGAGATTGAGTAACCCTTTGGATGTTACTGATTGCAATTTTAAACAGGTAATCAATAACCTGTAACAGAATCCATTTGGAAAGTAACCCTCCTAACACTGTTTCTATGGTAGTTAAACAGTACCAGAGACAAGCATGCAAGCCTCCAGATACTGAGCTGGTGTTGACATCACACGGGTCTGTGCCAGAGAGCAGAGCAGGACCAGCAGAACCCTCTGGTCCAACAACATCTCAGCGCTGACTGAGGAGCAGCTGCTTCTCATCTAGTCCTGGCTGCTCAGCGCCTGTCTGCCTGCCTGCCTGCCTGCCTGCCTGCCTGCCTGTCTGTCTGTCTGCCTGCCTGCCTGCCTGTCTGCCTGTCTGCCTGCCTGCCTGTCTGCCTGTCTGCCTGTCTGCCTGCCTGCCTGTCTGCCTGTCTGCCTGTCTGCCTGTCTGTCTGCCTGCCTGTCTGCCTGTCTGCCTGCCTGTCTGCCTGTCTGCCTGTCTGTCTGCCTGCCTGCCTGCCTGCCTGGCTGCTCAGCGTCTGTCTGTCTGTCTGGGACGCTGGTCCTCATCCTACAGGAACACCTCGGTGACGCCAGGGCTGGCGGACGCCTCCAACGGCCTGCTGTGACAGAGGGAAGAAGGAGGGAGGAGGAGGAGGAGGAGTACCTGTTCTCTGATCTCCTTCATCTTCTCCACCTTCTTCAGCTTGGTAGCATAGTCCTGCACCTCCTTCAGCCCAATGTCTGTACACAGCCTCACCAGGAAACGAAGGCCTGGGTGGACAGACGGACGGACAGGCAGGCGGACGGACAGGCGGACAAACGGACAGACGGACAGACGGACAGACGGACAGACGGACAGACAGACAGACAGACAGACAGACAGACAGACAGACAGACAGACAGACAGACAGACAGACACAGACAGACAAACAGACAGACAGACAGACAGACAGACAGGCAGGCAGGCAGGCAGGCAGACGGACAGACAGACGGACAGACGGACAGACGTCAGAACTTCTACACGCCTTTAGAACACATCATTATAAGTTAGATTAATCCCAGTAATGTTGGGAGCAATACAAGAGAACAAGGTTCATTACATTCAACGTTTTCTGGAAACTTTCGATGGATGTCTTTGTACGTCTCCAGAGATTTCTGGTAGTTCCCTGCAAAATGAGCGATTAGTATCTTTTGGTCTCCTATTGAATCAGGCTGTGTTGTGTTGAATGTTCACATGGCCCAGGCCAGACTGGGATCTCAACGGGGTCTCACCACTCCTCCGGTAGCAGCTGGCCACCATCAGCTGCCATTTGACCTGGGTGGGCCTGAGGAGCACAGGAGAACTGGGTCACACACACACACACACAGGCAGAACACACATCAACACTGTCCTTGCATGGTGGTCAACTACGGCTGCTTTTAAAGGTGCTACTGTATATAAATTAAGCTGGACTTGACTGACGTACTGGATGAGCGTGGCTCTCTCGAAGTACTGGATGGCCTTCTCACAGAACTGGGTGTCGATGTAGTAGGCCCCCAGCCACTCGATCACCTCAATGTTGGAGGGGAAGTATCTGAAGGACTAAGACAGGAGAGGAGAGCGGATGAGAAGGTTCAAGGAGACCAGCCACTGACAAAACCTGCACCGCCTTCACCTGTGTTATTTTAATTCTACTAGTATTTCGTTACATTACTAGTTACCGCCAAAAGTAGTGGAATTACACTAACGCACTACTTTATAATACTCCCAACACTGGAAGTCACTGCAAGGGTATCTGTTGTTGGGATTTAGGATAGTGTGATATCCAATACAGACATCTGGTAAATGGACTGCACTTACATAGCGCTTTACAATGAAGGCCTCTCATTCACCCATTCACACAAACATACACCCACCAATGACGGCAGCTGCCAGGCATGGTGCTAGCCTGCTCATTGGGAGAAATTTGGAGTTCAGTGTCTTGCTCAAGGACACTTTAACATGTCGTCAGGAGGAGCCGGGATTCGAACCGCCGACCCTACGATCATTAGACGACCCACTCTACCTCCTGAGCTACAGCCGCCCCGCAAACATACATACAATCAGATATCCACTGTCTGTGTCTGTGTGTGTGTGTTTTCTGAACAAAGTACTGCCTTCTCCATCCTCCTCTAGCCCTGCGGTGTGCATGGTCCCACTGCGGCCGGCGGTGTGGGTACCTCGTAGTAGTACTGGAAGGCCTGGGACTTGTCCCCCTCGCTGTCGTACAGCTCGCCCAGCTTGGCCAAAACATGGGGGTCTGTCGGCGTCACGCTGACCAGCTGCATCAGCCACTCCACGGCCTGGTGGGGGTCCTCCAACATCTCGTATCTGAGCAGCCGTCAAGGACCACACACACACACACACACACACACACACACACACACACACAAACGCACCACACACACACCATACACACACACGCACCATACACACACACACACCACACACACACACACACACACACACACACACACACACAGACACGTAAACACACACTAGATGCATAGCAACAGATGCTGATAGTCCCTGATCAGAGCTGTGAGGAGGATACAGGCTGGCCAGCTGGTACATGACCTGGGCGCTGTTCCTCAGGATGGCGTGGAGCTTCAGGAAGCAGTCCAGAGCCTCCTCCAGGCGAGCCAGCCTCTTATAGGTCAGACCTGGGGAAGGGGAGGGGCCACCAGGAGAGCCGGACCCACAATCACAGCAGCAGGGAACACTGGATTAGATGACTTGAGGGTCTGGGGGACACTGGCAAATCTCATTATTAAATGCTCTGATTCAAATATATATGCCACCTCATACTTTAGCCTACAGTACAGTATATCATGGCAAGACTTTCAAAAAGTTTTAAAACTGATTCTTTGAATCATAACCTTTTAATAAAAGACATAAATATAACTACGCAAGATACAACGGTTGCTTCTTCATGGCTTAGACTTAAGGCTGCTAAGATGTGTGAGATTTTAAACATTATAATATCTCTATATTGCGATGATAAGCCGAGAGGGATCATTGAATGAGATCCTCTGTGAAAGACGCATCTTAATGGACTACTGTTTAGCTGCTACAGTCCTTCTATAAGCAGCATGGAGCTGAGGATGCCTCCTCTATAGAGGCTTGGCCACCCACACCTGCGCCCCACTTCAAAGCGTCCGTGCGTGCAGAGATTCAATCAGCAACAGGAGTGTTTTTCTACGGCGTACCCAAACCCACAAACTTACCGTGATACTGAACTAACCCTTGCAGATAGAGTTTTCACTCGTATCCAGCTTCTAGATAGATCGTAGTACGACAATTACATACTGGAGCCTTAAATGCATGACTTCAGGGCATTTGGGCGAGATATAAGCCAACTTCGATGTAAGCAGATGGCTAGCTAGTTTGTTAGCACACTAGGCTAACCCTAACCCTTAGGCAAATATAAATATCCCAGAGCTGAAAACCATATCTATCCAGCCCATTTATGTGAAATAACTCTAAAAAATAACTTTTGTTAAGTGTCGAGAATCTTTCTAAATGTGCTTTCCAAATGCCCTTTCCATCTCAGTCCAGTGGTCACCAACTGAAATTCACACAGGCATGCACAATTAGCCATCCTACTGCACCTGATTAGGCGTACCAGTCTTTTCATATTTTATAAGGGAGGATGTCCTCTGGACATTGGGATTTTGTATGTCAATGTCAAACTGGTTTTCAGGGTACCCACCCACTTCTGAAGTTTTGGTATCTAGGCTAGAGGGTGATGTTGACATCACTTCAAAAAAATTCAAGACTGTCCACTGTAACCTTAACACTAGCCCTTAAAGGAGTAGTAAAGGGAAAATGCATGTTTAGCCCTGTTTTAAGGTTACTTATGATCATATACAATGGTTCAGATCAAAACGTTGAGAGTTTAACATGTTTTTTGAATGATTTTTCAAGGTGCTCACCCACATCCATTGTATGACCATAACAGTGGTAGAGCAATTATCAGACTTTCTCAAAAGTGCTAGTTTTGTCAATGTTTTGATCTGAACCATTGTATATGATCATAAGTAACCTTAAAACAGGGCTAAACATGCATTTTCCCTCTACTACTCCTTTAACACTGGGTTAGGGTTCAGAGTGGGGGTGTACCTGGGCTGTAGAGGATTAGGGGTTAGGTTTGGTGTTAAGGTTAGGGCTCAGTAGAGGACGGGGTACCCATGTTGTAGAGGGTTAGGGGTTAGTGTTAAGGTTCAGTAGAGTATGGGGTACCCAGGTTGTAGAGGGTTAGGGTTAGTGTTAGGGGTTAGTGTTAAGGTTAGGGTTCAGTAGAGTATGGGGTACCCAGGTTGTAGAGGGTTAGGGTTAGTGTTAGAGGTTAGTGTTAAGGTTAGGGTTCAGGAGAGGATGGGGTACCCAGGTTGTAGAGGGTTAGGGTTAGTGTTAAGGTTAAGGTTCAGGAGAGGACAGGGTACCCAGGTTGTAGAGGGTTAGCGTTAAGGTTAAGGTTCAGGAGAGGACAGGGTACCCAGGTTGTAGAGGGTTAGGGTTAGTGTTAAGGTTAGGGTTCAGGAGAGGACGGGGTACCCAGGTTGTAGAGGGTTAGGAGTTAGTGTTAAGGTTAGGGTTCAGGAGAGGACGGGGTACCCAGGTTGTAGAGGGTTAGGGTTAGTGTTAAGGTTAGGGTTCAGGAGAGGACGGGGTACCCAGGTTGTAGAGGGCCTCGGTGCAGGAAGAGTCGTTTCTCAGGGCTTCTTTGAAGAACTCCGCAGCCTTTTCATAGTCCTGCTTCACGAACACCGTGTTGCCCTTGTTAATGAGCGCGGCGGGGTTGTAGCGGTCGGCCGTCATGGCCAGGTCTGCGTAGCGGTCGGCCTGCTCGTAGTCCTTCTCCTGAGGGCACAGGGCAGGTCAGCACGCTGGCTTTAGGCAAAAGTACAAACCATATCTTACTGTGTTTCTACATCAATCTCTGGTTCAGTCACAGGCCTTGTTCAGTATTCATTCACAATCAGTTGATACTGTACATTATTCAGCTCCAGTGAGCAACATGGGGAGCTCTCATTTCTTTGAAAAACATTTTGTTTTCAGTGAATATGTAAGTGATATGGATATATTCCTCAGAGGGTTACTGTACCAGGAAGAATAAGAAGGACAGGTTGGTGGCTGCGGCGCTCTTCACTCTGCTGTCTTTCTTCTCAAACGTCTTCAGAGTCTCCACAGCCTACACAACCGCACAAAAACACAACGGAATAATCACACAACCGCACAAAAACACAACCGCACAAACACAACCGCACAAGAACACAACCACACAAAAACACAATGACAATCACAAAACCGCACAAAAACACAACCGCACAAAAACACAACCGCACAAAATCACAACCGCACAAAATCACAACCGCACAAAAACACAACCGCACAAAAACACAACTGCAAAATCACACAACCGCACAAAACACAACCGCACAAAAACACAACCGCACAAAAACACAACGGCATAATCACAACCGCACAAAAACACAACTGCACAAAAACACAACCGCGCAAAAACACAACCGTGCAAAAACACAACCACGCAAAAACACAACCGCACAACCACACAACCGCACAAAAACACAACCGCACAAAAACACAACCGCAAAAAATCACAACCGCACAAAACACAACCGCACAAAAACACAACCGCGCAAAAACACAACCGCACAATCACACAACCGCACAACCGCACAAATACACAATGGCATAATCACAACCGCACAAAAACACAACCGCACAAAAACAACCGTGCAAAAACACAGCCGCACAAAAACACTGTTCCGCACAATCACACAACCGCACAAAAACACAACCGCACAAAAACACAACGGCATAATCACAACTGCACAAAAACACAACCGCACAAAAACATAACCACACAAAATCACAACCGTACAAAAACACACCCGCACAAAAACACATCCGCACAAAATCACAACCGCACAAAAACACTACCGCACAATCACACACCCGCACAAAAACACAACCGCACAAAAACACAACCGTGCAAAAACACAACCGCACAAAAACACAACCGCACAATCACACAACCACACAAAAACACAACCGCACAAAAACACAACCGCACAAAAACACAACCGCACAAAAACACAACCGCACAATCACACAACCACACAAAAACACTACCGCACAATCACACACCCGCACAAAAACACAACCGCACAAAAACACAACCGTGCAAAAACACAACCGCACAAAAACACAACCGCACAATCACACAACCACACAAAAACACAACCGCACAAAAACACAACCGCACAAAAACACAACCGCACAAAAACACAACCGCACAATCACACAACCACACAAAAACACAACCGCACAAAAACACAACCGCACAAAAACACAACCACGCAATCATACTAGTGATGCTCAAACACTGATTCATGTTTCCTACATTGTATGAAAGGTCACTTGCAACATTCTCAGTACAAAATAAACACACTGAATAGAAACAGACACACAAAGGACACACATACCTCAGACTGAGAAGCCATGCACGTGGAGAGAAGAAGAGGCGAACAGACAAAATGGAGGGAGTAAATAAAGAGGAAACCCGTTTGTGTGTTGAAACAGCCACAGGGGGAAAGTGGCATGAACATGGACGACACAGCCAAGCGACAGAACCGAGAACAGACATGATGGAGAGAAAGGCTGAAAAACACCTCGTACTGCATGTGGCACCACGCTTGGGCTCACCTGATTGAAGTCCCTCTGTCGGAGGTAGCCGATGGCCTTGTTGATCTCCAGATCGTTGGCCAGCTCCACGTACAGCTGGGAGCTCTTCACCATGTCCACACACCTGCAGGAACAAGCGTGCAGAGTAGCACTAGGAACATTACCGCATCGCTCCAGCAGGGGGCGCCCTGTTACCCAGCAGCCTCCCTGCCTCCCCTACTGCGCAGCAGACTCAGCTAGTTAGCATCCTAGCTATCTGGCTGGAGCACAGGCTGCTCTCCTGTTCAGGTGTGACGTCACTCACCAGTCAAACCCAGCCGCAAACGACGTCTCGATGGCCGGAGCGATGAGCTTGGCTGACGTCATGATGAACTTCTCAGCCAGTGCTTTTCTATGGAGGGAGAGAGGGAACCTTCAGAGCATGTAGATAAAAAATACACACACACAAAACAGAGTGAGATGTGTTACCTTTCTCTCTCCATCTGGTGCAGCTTGTCGTTCTTGATGGCCTCGATCACCAGGTTGGCGTGGGCGTCATCCTATGGGCCACACAGTGGGAACAGGTCACACCATGACTCTACACACTAGAGTGACTCTACACACTAGAGTTCTTAGGGCAGGTCACACCACACGACTATTCTACACACTAGTGTCCTCAGGATTTAGCATGCATGAACGGGAGGGGAGACATGTGAAGTGAAAGGGGACGGTCAATGGACACAATCGCTGGATGACAGAAGGACAAACCAGTTGCTGGAGCAGGTACAGTGACACTAGAGAGGGGCAGTTCCATCATGACTGTATGCTGATATGAGAGCACTGCTCACGTTGTGAGGGATGTACTTGTCCTCGTCGTCGATGCCCAGAGGAACACAGATGAGACTCTGGAAGGCCTTCTTCATCTTCTCTCTGTCTCCGATGGCGTAGTAGCACAGGATGAGGTTGAAGCCCGTCCTGATGTTGGGGCTCTCGCTCATGATGTGCTCGAAGGAGGTGATGGCGTTGGTGTACTGGCCCATGCGGATGAAGACCACGCCGATGTTCTGCATGATCTTGATCTTCATCTCCTTGTGCTGGCTGCCGATCTGGTCCAGGGCCATGCGGTAGAACTTGATGGCCTTGAGGTAGTTCTTCTGCTTAAAGTAGATGTTGGCCATGTTGACTTTTAGCCTTCCTGGGAAGAGAAAAGGAAGGATGGAAGGAGGAGATTTGGGAGATTCTCTGCAGCCTCAGCAGTAGTCCAGTGTCAGCAGCGACTGAGTGCTTGTGAATAAGGAAGCAGGTATGGCTACAGGTGATGCTGGTATGTAGGCTAACAGCTATTTAGCAGGTTAGCATGTCAGGGTGGATTATACAGGACACAGTGATGACCACGTTGATCACCATCACGCCCACCTGCATTACTGAACATCTTGTTCCTCACGATGACCTGGTATGTGTTCAGGGCCTCTGGGTACATGTCGTTATTACTATACTGGTTCGCTACGTTGAACAGGACCTGGACACAAACAGAAGCATCAGCAGGGAACGATCTACTGCAAACCTGCAGAAATATATAGACACATATTACGTATACTAGAGTTACAACCGCAGGTGAGGTCACAGTAGGGCGGAGCTTAGAGAAACAGGTGGGGGCAGATGTGTGACTCACAGAGTAGGTGAGGTCCAGGCTGATGTGGTCAGCGCTGCCCGACTGCTCTCTCTGTCTCACCAGCGCTCTCTCCTTCCTCCCGGCTTCTTTGGCTTTCTCCAGAGACTGGAGGAGTCACACACACACACACACACACACACACAGTTACAGCAGGCCAGACATTACACACACACATGGTTACAGGTCAGACATCACACACACACACACACACACACACACACACGGTTACAGGTCAGACATCCCACACACACACACACACACACACACACACACGCACACACACACGGTTACAGGTCAGACATCACACACACATTGTCTGCCCAGTAGAGCCTCACCAGCTGCAGGTCTCCCCGGCCGTGAGCCAGGCAGCTGTCCTCGATCAGATCATTCACCTTCTTCTCCAGGATCTTAATCTTCTCCTCCAGCCTGAGGAACACGCTCATCACTTCTATCATCAGGCAGCGTCATATTTATAACATTGAACAAGAAGCTAAACAGATATTAAAATGACAACTTACGTGTCCTCATTTTTGGTCTCCAATGGAGGAGCAGGTCCTTTGGACTGGCCTAGTGGATCAAATGTTGAACCTGAAAATTAAAAAATGACTAGATCTGTACTTGCACACCTGTACTATACTGCATGCTGCTGTGCATAGTGTGCTATTCTGCTGGTCTGTGCCAGTAGCAGTAGTCTCAGTGCACCTCTAGTCATGGCGGATGTGTAGCCTGCTGCTCTGACTGCTGTCATGGGCCTGGCTGCTCCGTCCTGCCACACACACACATCACACACACACACACACACACACACACACACACACAAACACACAAACACACACACACACAGATGAGCTTCACAACTCCCCCGACATTTCACTGATCACAGAGATAGAACACTCAAGCCAAGTACACGAATAACATAAGATATCAAACTAATGAACATCCGTTTACAGAAGCAGACCATACGGTCACTTATCAACCTCCTGATGAATCACCTGTACAGCTCCTGTCATGGGTCTGCCCATCGATGAGGCCATGGGAATCCTGGACTGCAACGCACCACACAGGACAACAACATCACAGCTGTGTTAAACACTGAGAGATTCAATGAAGCAACACCCATATGGAAAGCCTTTCTCCACTGTCTAATATGTTCATTAGAACATGAAAAGTGCGTATTTAGACATCAAAAGCCTGTAATAATTTATCTGGTAAAGGGTTTTGTTTTTCCAAATCACCTTGAGTTAGAGACACCTAACCTCAGACTATTGAGTGTTTAATCTCTTGGACCATCTTGGATCCTTGTTCCTCTCACCTTCAGAAACCTGCTCTCACTGCCAAATCTGCTCTCAACCTGACATTTTGAAATATCAAACATGCTCAAATCCATTAGCAATTAACATGAATGATAATGTGATGTATTTGGGGCCAGATCCCCATTTACAGATTAAATGTACACCTGGATTTTATTACAGTATTTTATATAATTCATTAACTTACTCCAAAAGATGTCCCCAAAGGCCGTCCTCCAATAGCAGTGCCAGGAAACTTCGCAGTCATCTGAATAATGCATGAATGTATTTCATCAACAGCAAGGCATGTTAGTGATGGCGCATTATACAACCACACGAGAAGAGTCACACAGCTGTTTGGCTAGTCTGGACTGCACTGTATTGTAAATGTTACATGACAGTGACATTACTCACTGGTGGTCGTCTCCCATGACTTGTCCTCACTGCTTGCTGGAAACCAGCATCATTGTCAAGCTCCTTTAAGAAACAGGATATTACTAATATTAGACTACTTTCAACCCTATCTTATATGAATCTTGACACACCAATAACAGAAGGTCTCGTAAAGGCAGCTAAAACACAGTTAGCTAGCTATCATATTTACCTCGGAGTCAAAAGTTGGATTGTAGTCATTGTAGCCAGAGTACAAGTCATCCTCCTCCTCGCCAGCAAGATGAACATGCTCCATTGCGCCCAGCAAATCTATTTAAAATAATTTAAACAAGTTTCAATTCATTTAATCTAGCTGGCTGGTAGCCAGCTACAGCTAACTTAGCTAGCTACAGCCAACATCTCTCTAGCTACAGTAGCTACTGTAACTCGTTACCAAGATAACCAGCTCAAAGACCCTATCCATATTTGGACCAGAGCTAGCTAGCTAGCGTTAGAATGTTATGCTAGCTTGGCTACATGGCATTAGTAATGTGATAGCTAGCTAAACCTCAGCTAGCTAGCTTGCAAGTAAACGCCGACTACATACTGTACATACGAGCAAAACTTTCGGATTGCAAAAGCTAAATAGGTGTGAATAACAGGGTTACCAAATAAACCCCCTGTTAGTTTGCTGCAAGTTGTGTGATAATGGCTAGGTTTGTTGTCATTTCAGAAACATTGGCAAACTGGGCGGTAAAGTATTTTTTCCAAGCACCCGGTTGGTCAGATACACGTCCATCATTTATTTTAGGCATTGCAATTGGATAAAATGACTAATATGGTTGCTAGGATACGCTAATGCAGGAAGCTCGTTGCAAATGTATCATGGATGTATTAATAGAAATGTATTTATTTATTGTGTATAGGGTTTGGCCATGGCCTGAAGGTAGGGGGGGGTGTTTTTTTTAATATTTATTTTATAGCATTTATTTAAGAACAACAAGAAATATACAAAATCTCACAGGAAAACAATAACATTCCCGGCACATTACTGTATTTGGATACAAAAAAGGGTTAAAAAAAACAAAAAACAGAAAAGGAACATATATATATTTGAATATAGTTACAATCTTGTAAGCAAATAAAAAAGGAGTGTATATATTTGGTAAGGCTAGTTGCAAAAAACTGCTTTCCGCTATGTGTGAAATAACCTTTTGTACGTGCCTCTAGTCAAAGCCCTGTCTCACTATTTTATCTATTCATAATTTCTAGTCACTATTTGCTACTATGGATTGCATACCATTTCTTGACTATTCATAACTCGTTATTGTTTTGAGCCTTTTGGGGCGCCATACAATCACGCCCCTACGTCCAGCGTGACTAGCCATATGACAGAGGCGTTCCTACCTAGCCGAGGCAAAGAGTATGGAATGCCAAGAGGGGATGCTTCTGTGGTTTTTGGCACCCGCCTGAAGAGGGTGTTCATATAGCGTTTCCGCCATTATGGACACGGTTATCTGCTGCCGAATTCATCCAGTCAGATAAACATGAAGACCCTAATCAGCTGCAGAAAAAACGCCTGGAAAAACGAAACCAGTGCAATAAATTGTCAGAACTATCAGAGTACATGTCCAGAGCTCGCCTTTCACTGGTTCCCCAAAGATTCTGACAGGTAATTGTTTGTTAAACATGTTCACAAAAGTGTAGAAATTGACGTTTACTGGACCTGTCAGTGCTAATGCCCGCCTTACACCTACCGACTTTCCCCCCGATTTCAAAGTCTCAGACAAAATTCCAAAGTCGGAATAAAATCTTGAGAGTCTTGCTGGAGTTGCTGCGCGCTCATGTGATCACACTGGTTAGGTTTAAGGTGGTCTTAAAACTCGATTCTGGCTTCGAGTCTGTCTTGTTTTATGCAAATTGTATGGTTCAATGATGTGACCATTATCAACAACCAATAGGTGATTTGCAGAATCCTAGTCTGTGACTTAAAAATCTTTTTAAATTCTTTAGATGTGAGAGGGTGTCAGATGACTTTTTTTTTTTTTAAATCTTTTAAAAGTTTTATCAAAGTCTTCTAGTGTATGGACAGTATAGTTAGCTAGCTAATGCTGATCACAGGCCGTATGCTGCTCCCATCCTACCTCCCAGACACAGCTCCTTGGTATTACTGAAGATGGCTAATCTAGCCGAGTTATAGCTTGTAATGGGTATAAACATGAAATTAAATTCAGTGAAAAAAAGGGAAAACCTTGTGTCAAGTTAACCTTTTGTAAACCTGTGTGGATGTAGCTGTATCCGTCTATATAGAATGAGTAACTTGTATTTGTGCAGATTTAATTGTATATTTTCATCAAGATAAAATCAAAAAAGAGTTATCATAATAGTGGGAATTCCTGATGATTTATTATTCAGTAAATCAGTGTCAACATGAAAAAGTGAGTGCATGACAGGGCTTGGGAAAATGTAGTCCCAGACACAACCATCTTTTTTTCTACACAGGTGTATCTATTCGTCTGATTGCATAGGATTCTATGCAGTAGAGCCAATCAGACAAATAGATACACCTGTGTAGAAACAAGATGGTCGTGTCTGGGACTACATTTTCCCAAGCCCTATTGACAGCTAACAGTGCAGCACAGGTTGAGCAATCAACTTAACAGTCCAAAATGGCGGCAGCTTGGCATTTTCGTTCCATAGCAGGGAGATTAATGGATTTTTCCCTCTTGGCATTCCATACTCTTTGGCCGAGGGGCGTTCCAAGATTTGCATTGGTTTTACAGTGAAACAGTTCTGCTAACTTAGCTATTCAGCAAACCTACAAATTGCAATGAGTTCATATAAAGGGAAGATCATTACCGTCGTTGGCAGGTGAGACAAAATATCAAGAAATACTTGCAGTAGCCTGCTCAACAACACTGGACATTTTGGGGAATTAGTCACTGATTTTGCAGACCACCACACACTAACAACACACTTGTCAGCTTTAGCTATCCTTGCACTAGACACTAAAACAGCCATGGTCAGTTTATGCAGTTCATGATTTGGCATTTTAGCTAGCTATGTCCTTCATTTGCATAATCAATGCTGACACTACGGTTTTGTAATCACATGTTTGTGGGACTTATGAATGTCCTTATAATTTGACATTCAATATCGCTACTATACAATGAATCACTGATTACATGCACATATGTGTGTATTATAAAGCTAGCTTTATCTGAATAACATCATTAGGCCTACACTTTTCCCCACATTGACAGCACAGGGGTACTCAAATAACACAAGTAGCTTTCATATTGCGATTGTCAGTCTCTCCAAACAGGTCTTTCCATGGCTTCCTCTGACCAAGGTTCTGAGACCTTTTTTGGGGGATCCATGTGTTTACATTTGTCTGCTTTTTTATTTTGTATTTATTTTTTATTAACCTTTATTCCCTGAATGCAGGAAGTCCCTGGGGGTCAATAATCAGCCCATAATTACAGTACATGCCATGCCATTCATATTTTTACTTGTAGTCCATCATTAAATGAGCCTTTGCACTGACCCCTGAGGGATGGCATAGTCTGCAGCCTGGTACTCCTGTCTCACAGAATGAAGGCCGTCATATTTAGTACCCCTGATTCATATTCACTACCCCTGATTCATATTCACTACCTCTGAATCATATTCACTACCACTGAATCATATTCACTACCCCTGATTCATATTCACTACCCCTGATTCATCTTCACTACCTCTGATTCATATTCACTACCCCTGAATCATATTCACTACCCCTGATTCATATTCACTACCCCTGATTCATATTCACTACCCCTAATTCATATCCACTACCTCTGATTCATATTCACTACCCCTGAATCATATTCACTACCCCTGATTCATATTCACTACCCCTGATTCATATTCACTGCCCCTGCCAGATGACTCTTTCCCAGAACAATCTGCTGTAACAAAGATGAGGCTGATACAGGCCATGTGATCTCACTCTGACTGACACCATGCTGCCTCCACCTGTACATCCTGCCTGATCCATGGCCATGAAGGACAAGGCAGGGGACAGGGAGACAGGGACATGGAGCAGGGGCAGGGACAGCAGGGAGCTGGGACAGGGAGCAGGGAACAGGAGCAGGGACAAGGAGCTGTCTGATCTGGACTGTGCCTGGTGTATTTCAGTGGCCTGATTGGCCGTTCCTGGGCCATGGTGTTCCTGAGTGGAGGCTACCAGGTGAAGATCTACGACAACCAGCCGGGCCAGGCTGCCAGGGCCATCCAGGAGATCAGGTAGGCTGCCAGGGCCATCCAGGAGATCAGGTAGGCTGCCAGGGCCATCCAGGAGATCAGGTAGGCTGCCAGGGCCATCCAGGAGATCAGGTAGGCTGCCAGGGCCATCCAAGAGATCCGGTAGGCTACTAGGGCCCTCCAGGAGATCAGGTAGGCTGCTAGGGCCATCCAAGAGATCAGGTAGGCTACTAGTGCCCTCCAGTTGATCAGGTAGGCTGCTAGGGCCTCCAGGAGATCAGGTAGGCTGCTAGGGCCCTCCAGGAGGGGAGTTAGGCTGCTAGGGCCCTCCAGGAGGGGAGCTAGGCTGCTAGGGCCGTCCAGGAGGGGAGTTAGGCTGCTAGGGCCGTCCAGGAGGGGAGTTAGGCTGCTAGGGCCCTCCAGGAGGGGAGCTAGGCTGCTAGGGCCGTCCAGGAGGGGAGTTAGGCTGCTAGGGCCGTCCAGGAGGGGAGTTAGGCTGCCAGGGCCGTCCAAGCTGGGGCCATCCTGCAGGTCAGGTCAGTACTGCAGAACAGTAGAGAAACATTAACCAAAAACTCCACGACTGCTCTCCTACTCACACATGAGGAGCAGGACAAATACACACTTCGTTTCGGTTCCCACACCCAAGATAACCTGTGAAAAAAGTTAAGCCTTTCAACTTAAACAATTACAGCAACGTTAAAAGTTTGGACATATTGTCATTGGTTAAACATTCCAAGATGACAGCGTTTTTTAGCGTTTTTGTATTCTGGTGTCATTATTACCAACACGGAATAGTGTCTATTACATGTATGTTCAACTGTTTAACAATGGGGAACTGCTCCCAATCTAAATTGATATTAATATCCACCATCAGCGTACAGATATTAGACTGATGAATGATAAATGAACCAACCTGCCAAGCAACAGCTCTGTATGTATCTAGGCTTGCCTATGCGGGTGGGCTAAAGAGATCCATGTTGCTGCAGTTGGATCAACTGTGTTGCAGGTAGGTCTACTGTAGACCTGCTTCAGTAAAAGTGCCACTTTATGGTAAGTAGGGGTGAGCAGATGAAGCCTTGTGAAGTTGTGAAGCTTTGGGGCTTTCTTCCTGTTTGTGCTGGAAAAAGATCCGAAGCTTCGGGGCGTTGGAAACGCAGAGCACAGTGACATCTGGTGTTTAGCAGAAATGATAGCAGCTGGGTGCCTCTTTCCACTTGTAGCCTCCATATTCTCTCTATTCCTCTGCCAATATCTGTCTTGCCTTCAGAGAGACGAGCTGTGATGGCTGCGCCAAAACGTTTTTAAAAACATGTTTTATTGAATCATGTTCAAGTCACACCAACACCTCCCAGGTACCACCAACACACCAGCACCTCCCAGGTACCACCAGCACCTCCCAGCTCACCTGCTGGATATGTCCATTTGTTCATGTTATTTATTTAGTGTGTTCGTAGTAGTACTAGTATATTTATGTAGTGTGTTGGTAGTAGTACTAGTGTATTTATGTAGTGTGTTGGTAGTAGTACTAGTGTATTTATGTAGTGTGTTGGTAGTAGTACTAGTATATTTATGTAGTGTGTTGGTAGTAGTACTAGTGTATTTATGTAGTGTGTTGGTAGTAGTACTAGTGTATTTATGTAGTGTGTTGGTAGTAGTACTAGTGTATTTATGTAGTGTGTTGGTAGTAGTACTAGTGTATTTATGTAGTGTGTACTGTGTAGTAGTACTAGTGTATTTATGTAGTGTGTTGGTAGTAGGTGTACTAGTGTATTTATGTAGTGTGTTGGTAGTAGTACTAGTGTATTTATGTAGTGTGTTGGTAGTAGTACTAGTGTGTTGGTAGTAGAACTAGTGTATTTATGTAGTGTGTTGATAGTAGTACAAGTGTATTTATGTAGTGTGTTGGTAGTAGTACTAGTGTATTTATGTAGTGTGTTGGTAGTAGTACTAGTGTATTTATTTAGTGTGTTGGTAGTAGTACTAGTGTGTTGGTAGTATAACTAGTGTATTTATGTAGTGTGTTGGTAGTAGTACTAGTGTGTTTCTGTAGTGTGTTGGTAGTAGTACTAGTGTATTTATGTAGTGTGTTGGTAGTAGTACTAGTGTATTTATGTAGTGTGTAGTAGTACTAGTGTATTTATGTAGTGTGTTGGTAGTAGTACTAGTGTATTTATGTAGTGTGTTGGTAGTAGTACTAGTGTATTTATGTAGTGTGTTGGTAGTAGTACTAGTATATTTATGTAGTGTGTTGGTAGTAGTACTAGTGTATTTATGTAGTGTGTTGGTAGTAGTACTAGTGTATTTATGTAGTGTGTTGGTAGTAGTACTAGTATATTTATGTAGTGTGTTGGTAGTAGTACTAGTGTATTTATGTAGTGTGTTGGTAGTAGTACTAGTGTATTTATGTAGTGTGTTGGTAGTAGTACTAGTGTATTTATGTAGTGTGTTGGTAGTAGTACTAGTGTATTTATGTAGTGTGTACTGTGTAGTAGTACTAGTGTATTTATGTAGTGTGTTGGTAGTAGGTGTACTAGTGTATTTATGTAGTGTGTTGGTAGTAGTACTAGTGTATTTATGTAGTGTGTTGGTAGTAGTACTAGTGTGTTGGTAGTAGAACTAGTGTATTTATGTAGTGTGTTGATAGTAGTACAAGTGTATTTATGTAGTGTGTTGGTAGTAGTACTAGTGTATTTATGTAGTGTGTTGGTAGTAGTACTAGTGTATTTATTTAGTGTGTTGGTAGTAGTACTAGTGTGTTGGTAGTATAACTAGTGTATTTATGTAGTGTGTTGGTAGTAGTACTAGTGTGTTTCTGTAGTGTGTTGGTAGTAGTACTAGTGTATTTATGTAGTGTGTTGGTAGTAGTACTAGTGTATTTATGTAGTGTGTAGTAGTACTAGTGTATTTATGTAGTGTGTTGGTAGTAGTACTAGTGTATTTATGTAGTGTGTTGGTAGTAGTACTAGTGTATTTATGTAGTGTGTTGGTAGTAGTACTAGTGTATTTATGTAGTGTGTTGGTAGTAGTACTAGAGTATTTATGTAGTGTGTTGGTAGTAGTACTAGTGTATTTATGTAGTGTGTTGGTAGTAGTACTAGTGTATTTATGTAGTGTGTTGGTAGTAGTACTAGTGTGTTGGTAGTAGAACTAGTGTATTTATGTAGTGTGTTGGTAGTAGTACTAGTGTGTTTCTGTAGTGTGTTGGTAGTAGTACAAGTGTATTTATGTAGTGTGTTTGTAGTAGTACTAGTGTATTTATGTAGTGTGTTGGTAGTAGTACTAGTGTATTTATGTAGTGTGTTGGTAGTAGTACTAGTGTATTTATGTAGTGTGTTGGTAGTAGTACTAGTGTATTTATGTAGTGTGTTGGTAGTAGTACTAGAGTATTTATGTAGTGTGTTGGTAGTAGTACTAGTGTATTTATGTAGTGTGTTGGTAGTAGTACTAGTGTATTTATGTAGTGTGTTGGTAGTAGTACTAGTGTGTTGGTAGTAGAACTAGTGTATTTATGTAGTGTGTTGGTAGTAGTACTAGTGTGTTTCTGTAGTGTGTTGGTAGTAGTACAAGTGTATTTATGTAGTGTGTTTGTAGTAGTACTAGTGTATTTATGTAGTGTGTTGGTAGTAGTACTAGTGTATTTATGTAGTGTGTTGGTAGTAGTACAAGTGTATTTATGTAGTGTGTTGGTAGTAGTACTAGTGTGTTTCTGTATTGTGTTGGTAGTAGTACTAGTGTATTTATGTAGTGTGTTGATAGTAGTACAAGTGTATTTATGTAGTGTGTTGGTAGTAGTACTAGTGTGTTTCTGTAGTGTGTTGGTAGTAGTACTAGTGTATTTATGTAGTGTGTTGGTAGTAGTACTAGTGTATTTATGTAGTGTGTTGGTAGTAGTACTAGTGTGTTTCTGTAGTGTGTTGGTAGTAGTACTAGTGTGTTTCTGTAGTGTGTTGGTAGTAGTACTAGTGTATTTCTGTAGCGTATTGGTAGTAGTACTAGTGTATTTATGTAGTGTGTTGGTAGTAGTACTAGTGTATTTATGTAGTGTGTTGGTAGTAGTACTAGTGTATTTATGTAGTGTGTTGGTAGTAGTACTAGTGTGTTGGTAGTAGTACTAGTGTATTTCTGTAGTGTGTTGGTAGTAGTACTAGTGTGTTGGTAGTAGTACTAGTGTTGGTAGTAGTACTAGTGTATTTCTGTAGTGTGTTGGTAGTAGTACTAGTGTTTTGGTAGTAGTACTAGTGTAGTAGTACTAGTGTATTTCTGTAGTGTGTTGGTAGTAGTACTAGTGTGTTGGTAGTAGTACTAGTGTTGGTAGTAGTACTAGTGTGTTGGTAGTAGTACTAGTGTTTTGGTAGTAGTACTAGTGTATTTCTGTAGTGTGTTGGTAGTAGTACTAGTGTTTTGGTAGTAGTACTACTGTAGTAGTACTAGTGTGTTGGTAGTAGTACTAGTGTTTTGGTAGTAGTACTACTGTAGTGTACCTCATTGATCCTCAGGGGGAATTTGCACTGTTGCAGCATCAAAGACAGCAAAGTAACACAATCAGATACAAATTTACAACAAAAGATTAGATACAAATATATGATAGATACAAAACAGAAATCAAAATAGGTAACACTTTGTATTAAGGCCCTCTTATTAAGCATGAATTAATAGGTAATAAGGTCCTTATAAGATGCGTATTAACATTAATGTGTTAATAAGACATTTATAAGACTTAATAATAGCATTATAAATATGTTTATTGTTATAAGACATTCATAAACAAGTTGTTAACAGTTCATAAACTGCTTAAGAACATTAATAAAAGCCATATTAGTTTCTTATACATACTTATTATCCATTAATTATGCATGTTACTGTGCATTTTGCAGCTACCGGATCTAAAATGAGAACAGTGCCAAAACAAACGTTTGTTGGGAGCTTGGTCTAGCTGGTCTAGATAGCTACCAACTAGCTAACGTTTGTGGAAGGACATTTTTTCATTCAAAATAATTACAAACGTCAATATTATATGACGTTTCAATCAGTGACAAGTTAGCTAGCGAGTTAATAACAAAACAATGGTCAAGAAATGTCATTAGGGTATCTATCTTTTTTCCCCGACACAATTCGGTATGACAGAGTCATCCACCGGTATGTGAATACTAGGTACGCAAGGTCACGAAAATCCAGCTTCGCGCCAGCAGACTCCAGTCCATTTGTGTTACATCTGGACTATGATTTGGCCTTCATCATATAAATAAACCCTTTATTAAGCACTTGTGACCATTTCAATGTATTCGCATTGTGTATTTTTATTGCACAGGGGTGGATTTGAACCCGGGTCTCCCACGGGAAAAACATGGTTCTAGCCAGCTATGCCACCGACAAGCTAGAGCTATTTGGTGATGCAGCCGGACATTATTCATAACTAGTGGAGTGAGTTTATACAATTCAACTGGGTTCCAGTCACCACATAAACTGTATACTGTACTATAGCTGTTTTATTAGTGGCGTGGCGTAGCTGGTTAGAACTATGTTTTTCCTGTGGGAGACCCGGGTTCAGATCCATTCTTTTGCAATAAAAATACACAACGCAGATGAGTTGAAATTGGTCACAAGTGCTTAATAAAGGGTTTAATAACCTTAATAAGGCACTGTTATCACTTTAGATCCGGCTGCAAAATGCATAGTTATGAGCATAATAAGTGCATAATTAATGTCTGAGGGAGAGGCAAATAGCTCGGGAGTGGCCGGCTGGGGATCACAAGGTTCCCGGTTCGATCCCAGCTGGGTGCCCGAACGTCCTTGAGCAAGACGTGGCGCAGTACTCAACACCGTCACCTCACAGGAGGGTCTTCCGGGTCTTTCTGTTCTCCCCGTGTCTGCAAGGGTCTTCTCCCAGGAAGCCAATACTAAAAACATGCAGAAGAACAGACAGGAGCACTTGATTGGTGCGCGAGCGCGGTCATGCACACGCCCTGGTCTGCTCCCGGCTGCCCCTGGGGGCGGTCATGCACACGCCCTGGTCTGCTCCCGGCTGCCCCTGGGGGCGGTCATGCACACGCCCTGGTTTGCTCCCGGCTGCCTCTGGGGGAACGGTCATGCAGTCATGCGGTCATTAAGCGGTTTATAAACTGTTAACGAGTTTCTGTTAAATGTCTTATAATCTAACAATAAACTTGTTTATAATGCTATTACTAACACTTATAAATGTCTTATTAACACATATTAATGTTAATAAGCATTTTATAAGGACCTGATTACCTTATTAAATAATGCTTAATGAGAGGACCTTAATATAAAGTGTTACAATTGAAGCCTGGCGTAATTTCCTCCAGGACACGGGTCAGACGCCTCAGCTGTAATCAGCTGACAGCCAGCTGAGCAATCAGCGTTTCAATCATTCAATCATCTATTATACAACCACAGCCCTCACTCACAGCTAGACGGTCTATTTAAACGACTTCCTGGTAGCTACACCGCTCTCTGCTCTCGCATGATACGTCTCACCTGCTGGCGAGCTTGGCTCCGCCTCCCCGTCCTCCTCCCTCCTGGTGATTGGGCGGTTCTGTCTCCGGGTGTTCCCTGTTGCCGTACTGGGATTTGTGCGTGTTCCTTGCTCTGTTTGCTGTGTCTCTTTTTCCCTCCCTAGGTACGTACGTGTACCAGGTCGTACTGTAAGCTCCGCTTGATGTATTTATTTATTTTTGTTAGGCCTGCTCTGTGTCCCTGTGGGGGGTTCATAGCTCGCTCCCTGTTTCATCTTGGCTTGCAGCTTGGCTAATCCAGGGAAGCATTTAGAGCGGAGCCATCAGCGCCAAACTCAACTGTATTCCATTTGTGGAAATAAATGGTTAATCAACGTCTGACGTGAGAGTTCCTGAATGAATGGACCAGAGGACACCTTCAGAGGCGGAGTCCATGTCTGTTTCAAGTTACACACTGTCACCTCCCTCTCAAGTTACACACTGGAGCCTACCTCACTATTTCCATGCAACTGATGCAATGTTGGTAGGCCATACTCACAGTTAGGCAGGTACAATGCCTTCATTATTGAAAAGCTCCTCCCATGCTTCGTATTTTCTCCTGATTCTAGACACATTTCAATATGTTTGTCTAACTGGTCCTCAAAAGTGTGTGTGTGTGTGTGTGTATGTGTGTGTGTGTGTGTGCATGTGTGTGTGCGTGCATGTGCACATTCTCATAAGTAGTCTAATGTCTAATTAAGGTCCGCCAAATTTGTATTAGTATATATGTGTCTAATTAAGGTCCGCCATGTATGTATCTGTATATATCTGTGTCTAATTAAGGTCTGCCATGTTTGTATCTGTATATATCTGTGTCTAATTAAGGTCTGCCATGTTTGTATCTGTATATATCTGTGTGTCTAATTAAGGTCCGCCATGTTTGTATCTGTATATATCTGTGTGTCTAATTAAGGTCCGCCATGTTTGTATCTGTATATATCTGTGTGTCTAATTAAGGTCCGCCATGTTTGTATTAGTATGTTACACTGTGTGTGTGGCATGTGCTGTTCTGTACATGTGTGTGCTCTCTAATCACTGGAGTTGACCGCTTCTCTCTGAGTTGACCTCTTCTCTGAGTTGACCTCTTCTCTGGTGGACAGGAAACAGCTGGAGGAGCTGCAGGAAGCCGCCATGCTGCGCGGGGACCTGAGAGCCTCTGAGCAGCTGGCCCTGCTGAGCAGCCATGACGACCTGGCTCAGGCACTAGAGGGCGCCGTCTTTGTCCAGGTATGGGATGAGGAAATAAGACAAATGCTGGAATAGGCTCTGTGCACCAGCTTCACTACTTCCTGAAAGTCACTTGGCTTCTTTATTTCCTGTCCAATATGATTGGATTAAGTGATTAATCAGGTGTGCGCAGGGTCTGCCGCACCCCTGATTAATCACTTAATCCAATCATATAGGACAGGAAATAAAGATGCCAAGTGACTTTCAGGAAGTAGTGGAGCTGGTGCACAGAGCCTATTGTCCAAAACCGTCACGGGGACTCAATAGTAGACTGATACTGTAGAATTATGTTTTCTTCTCCTATCCGCCAGCTCCACTGAGGTGAAAGGTCAGGGGTTGAAAATCAAGTCTTTCTGTTTGCTCCTCCCTCATATCCCTTCTTCAATCTCACACCGTCCCAGGACCCTCTCTGCTGTTTGAGAGTGAGGCTGGGAGAACGGACGAGAGGAATGTTGATCTTGGTCAAGCACTTCACCATCTTGTGCTTTAGGATGAGCTTGAAGTGGAGGAGGAGACGTGATGTCCCTGGATAGATGCCCCCCTAGATAGTCAGCTGGATAGATGCCCCCCTAGATAGTCAGCTGGATAGATGCCCCCCTAGATAGTCAGCTGGTTGCTCTGGGCGTCTCGTGATGGCAGGCTTGGGAGGAGGATGTTGAGCCACATGGATATTGAGTCCGTTTCAGGGTGGTTAACCACGGATCACTCATTCTGTCTAAGTCCCGCTCCCACACTCCCCGCTAGATTAGAACCAGCCGGTCTCAGGCTGAGATCTCCGGTCGTCTGGTCTTGTGAGACGAACTCCCAGCCACAAACGTGAGGAGCTTCTGAAGCTGAGAACAGAGTCACATTCCCCCCTGACTGAGCAGAAGGACCATCCCCGGGGGTCAGGGGAGCCAGGGACCATCCCTGGGGGTCAGGGGAGCCGGGGACCATCCCTGGGGGTCAGGGGAGCCAGGGACCATCCCTGGGGGTCAGGGGAGCCAGGGACCAGGCATTTCACAGGTTGCCTGTGAAAGAGGCTGTGTTAGAGGCTGCAGCAGTGTAGAGGCTGTGTTAGAGGCTGTAGCAGGGTAGAGGTTGTGTTAGAGGCTGTAGCAGTGTAGAGGCTGTGTTAGAGGCTGCAGCAGGGTAGAGGCTGTGTTAGAGGCTGTGTTAGAGGCTGCAGCAGGGTAGAGGCTGGGTTAGAGGCTGTGTTAGAGGCTGCAGCAGGGTAGAGGCTGTGGTAGAGGCTGTGTTAGAGGCTGTGTTAGAGGCTGTAGCAGGGTAGAGGCTGTGTTAGAGGCTGTGTTAGAGGCTGCAGCAGGGTAGAGGCTGGGTTAGAGGCTGTGTTAGAGGCTGCAGCAGGGTAGAGGCTGTGTTAGAGGCTGTGTTAGAGGCTGTAGCAGGGTAGAGGCTGGGTTAGAGGCTGTGTTAGAGGCTGCAGCAGGGTAGAGGCTGTGTTAGAGGCTGTGTTAGAGGCTGTAGCAGGGTAGAGGGGAATGTTCAGCTAGCCCCTCCCCATTGTCAGACATTAATGTCCTTGTTAAGAGACGTTTATTCAGTGACCACCATTTCAGACCATCGATCAATACTCTGACCAGAGTTTTACACTATCGATCAATACTCACTTCCTTCATTTGGATCATCTCTGGTTGGTTCTTTGTGTGGGTAATAAGCTCAGGACTTGTATTATTTTGTATTTATTTTATTTACCCTTTATTTATACAGGCAGTATAAATAGACACACTAGTACACTAGAGCTAAAATAATATATCTAATGTTTAAGGATGGCAGAGTAATGAAAACCATGTCAACAGGTTGACTGGGGATCAAACCGAGGTTGACTGGGGATCAAAACGAGGTTGACTGGGGATCAAACCGAGGTTGACTGGGGATCAAACCGAGGTTGACTGTGGATCAAACCGAGGTTGACTGGGGATCAAACCGAGGTTGACTGGGGGTCAAACCGAGGTTGACTGGGGGGATCATGGTTGGCAGAAGTTTCCTGAACTGAGCACAGAACTTGGTTGTTTCCTCTTGTTCTTTGAATCTAATGGGAACTGGAATGGAAGCAGATCTCAGTAATGGAAGCAGATCTCAGTAATGGAAGCAGATCTCAGTAATGGAAGCAGATCTCAGTAATGGAAGCAGATCTCAGTAATGTCCCTGAATTCCACTGTGGCCTCAGAAATACATTTAGAAAGAAGATACTTGTGTTCCGGTCGTGTCCGATGTTTTCCTGATTCAGCTGTGTTTTGGGTTTTGTGGGACAAAATGTCCCCAGCGACATGTTTAAATCCTGTAAAATATAAAATGTTGCTCCCTGCTGCTCTGTCAATAGTGTCTTTGTCGTGTTCTGATATTTGCTTCTACAGTTGCTCTGTCTGAAGGCCCATACTATCAGTGATGACCTTCACTTGGTGAATTGTACTGTCACTTGGCTAACCCATGCTTGTGTGTGTGTGTGTTAACAGGAGTGTGTGTTTGAGCAGTTGGAGGCCAAGCAGAGTGTGTTCCAGGCAGTGGAGGGTCACGTGGGAGAGGGCGTGGTCCTCAGTAGCTCCACCTCCTGCCTGCTGCCCAGCAACGTCTTCTCTCAGGTCCAGAACCGGGCGCGCTGCATCGTATCTCACCCGGTCAGTACCTGTCCACTAGCACCGCTCTCACCCGGTCTGTACCTGTCCACTAGCACCCCTCTTACCCGGTCAGTACATGTCCACCAGCACCCCTCTCACCCGGTCAGTACCTGTCCACCAACACCCTTCTCATGTGGTCAGTCCCTGTCCATCAAACACCTCTTATCAGGTAGACATATAAGTTTCTCTCATAGGATGAATACTGTCCCTGTCCCCCAACGCCCCTCTCCCTGTCTATCTGACCTCTGACCTCAGCGCAGCGGTGAATCATTCTCCTGTTTGCCAGAGCGTCCAGCTCCAGGGTTGAACCTCCAGGTCTGCCCACTCTTTATGGGCCCGTTCTTTGGATGCAGGGAGAGACTCACATGGACTTCAGCCTCCGTCCTCAAGGCTCTTAACAACCTCACACAAAAATTCCACTCTTATCAGGTTGATGCTGAAACACTGGCCTACAGAAAGGATCTCACCTCTACCTGTGTGTGTGTGTGTGTGTGTGTGTGTGTGTGTGTGTGTGTGTGTGTGTGTGTGTGTGTGTGTGTGTGTGTGTGTGTGTGTGTGTGTGTGTGTGTGTGTGTGTGTGTGTGTGTGTGTGTGTGTGTGTGTGTGTGTGTGTGTGTGTGTGTGCGTGCGTGCGTGCATGCGTAGGTGTGTGTTAGAGAGAGAAATGGGAGCGTATCCAAGCGTGTTTGTGTGGGGTGAATGTTTAATCCTCTCCCGTCAGAAGGGCTTTCCTGGGAGATGAGTGTGTGAGTTAAGCTCTACTTATCGATAGCTGCAATAAAATGGTTCACACAATGATCCCAAACACCGGAGAGAAACGCTCAGTAGAGAAACGCTCAGTAGAGAAACGCTCAGTAGAGAAACGCTCAGTAGAGAAACGCTCACTAGAGAAACGCTCACTAGAGAAACGCTCACTAGAGAAACGCTCACTAGACGATGGCGTTTCCTCTCCGCCCTGTCAGGCTCAACTACATGCAAGGTCAGAGGAGTTGAACACTAGTTGAACACTAGTTCCCAGATGGTGGTGTTCAGGTGTTCACCATCATTTTCTCAAACACCCAATGTGCTCCGATGTGTCAGAGTGAGCGAGGTCTCATGACCGTGTGGTTTTAACTCGTAGGGATCCTCACCATGTCACTAACCAGTAGGGATGGTCACCATGTCACTAACCAGTAGGGATCCTCACCATGTCACTAACCAGTAGGGATGGTCTCCGTGTCACTAACCAGTAGGGATGGTCACCATGTCACTAACCAGTAGGGATCCTCACCATGTCACTAACCAGTAGGGATCCTCACCATGTCACTAACCAGTAGGGATGGTCTCCGTGTCACTAACAAGTCGGGATGGTCACCATGTCACTAAGCAGTAGGGATGGTCTCTGTGTCACTAACCAGTAGGGATGGTCATCATGTCACTAACCAGTAGGGATGGTCTCTGTGTCACTAACCAGTAGGGATGGTCACCATGTCACTAACCAGTAGGGATGGTCACCATGTCACTAACCAGTAGGGATGGTCTCCGTGTCCCTGTGCAGGTGAACCCGCCCTACTACGTCAGGCTGGTGGAGCTGGTTCCTCACCCAGAGACGTTGCCCGTGGTGATGGACAGCACCTACGCCCTGATGACCGAGGTGGGCCAGGCGCCAGTCCGCCTGCGGAGAGAGATCGACGGCTTCGCCCTGAACCGCGTGCAGTACGCCATCATCGCTGAGTCCTGGAGGCTGGTCAAGGTGGGCTGGAGTGGGTGTGCCAGGCTGCTCAAGGTGGGCTGGAGTGGGTCCAGGCTGGTCAAGGTGGGCTGGAGTGGGTCCAGGCTGGTCTAGGTGGGCTGGAGTGGGTCCAGGCTGGTCAAGGTGGGCTGAAGAGGGTGTGCTAGGCTGGTCTAGGTGGGCTGGAGTAGGTCCAGGCTGGTCTAGGTGGGCTGGAGTGGGTCCAGGCTGGTCAAGGTGGGCTGGAGTGGGTGTGCCAGGCTGGTCAAGGTGGGCTGGAGTGGGTGTGCCAGGCTGGTCAAGGTGGGCTGGAGTGGGTCCAGGCTGGTCAAGGTGGGCTGGAGTGGGTGTGCCAGGCTGGTCTAGGTGGACTGGAGTGGGTGTGCCAGGCTGGTCTTGAGGCTGTGAGTCATTGCAGACAATACTCTGCTCACACTCTTTGGACTTTGGGTCACAGTCGCTTCCTAGTCTGACCTGCTGATGGTTCTTACTGAGAGGGAAGGGAGGCAGTGTCTTCTCTGACTCTCCAGGAGTGTAACTGTGACACAAAAGGGAGTCAGTGAGCCACCGTACCGATGACCAGCATCGTGACCTGGAGTTGAGGGCCCTCGGGGCACAGCGCTCACCCCAACCATGAACATAAGAGACAGCATCCTCGTTCTGTCTGATATTTGCTCCCCTGGTAGTAGATTGAACAGATCACCACAAAGCCACAGGCTCACCTCTTCCTCTCAACTCTGAAACTCTCAACACTCCCCAAAAATGAATCTGTGCTTCCGATGCCCATGTTTGGTGAGAATCATGGGTAAAAAATCCCTTCAGTCATCCAGGAACTGGAAGTGAAAGCTGTAATGGGAGTAATCATGGGCTTAAATCAGTCAGTGGGCTATATTATCTCCTACACACACTCTCTCTCTCTCTCTCTCTCTCTCTCTCTCTCACACACACACACACACACACACAGAGGGAGGGAGTCCCGTCAGCACACACAACCATAATGGGGCTTTTAGAGTCCACCTTGGTTCCAAAATCTCTTTTCTCTCTCTCTCTTTGTGGGCGCGATGTCTAATAAAGCCTCTTCATCCAGCTGACACAGGAGGTTTTGTCCCTGCGTTACAGTATGCAGTACCTGAGTGACAGTGTACCTGTATCAGATGGCTGTTGACCAGTCCAAACCGCTCCCCTTCCACTCAGCTACAGTAGCTACTGCCCCGATCCACACGGAGATACAGTCCCACTCACACAAAGAGAAACACTGTGTGAACGCGCTGCTGCTGGCGCGAGCCGCCAGGCTCCAGATCAGGAACATGAAGTCATGTTCAAGCGCTAGCAGCAGAAAGCTTTTCCCCCACTGTTGATGAGGTGACATGATAGATTGCACAAATAAATGTGTACTCCAACATTATCGTATACAGCCTAATTTCAGCACCACAAGTCTTTTTCAGCAGGGAAGTTTTAAATTTAAAACAATGACAATAATAGAATAGCAATAACTTTTAAGACAAGTTCTACAACTGCATTGATGTTTTGAGCCCTGAGACAGAAGTTCAGCAGGCCATATGGATATCCACCTCCGAGCCAGGAACTAGACCGGACAGGCACATCCTGTATGTGAATAATGATAAGAACTAGACCGGACGGGCACATCCTGTATGTGAATAATGATAAGAACTAGACCGGACGGGCACATCCTGTATGTGAATAATGATAAGAACTAGACCGGACGGGCACATCCTGTATGTGAATAATGATAAGAACTAGACCGGACGGGCACATCCTGTATGTGAATAATGGTAAGAACTAGACCGGACGGGCACATCCTGTATGTGAATAATGATAAGAACTAGACCGGACGGGCACATCCTGTATGAATAATGATAAGAACTAGACCGGACGGGCACATCCTGTATGAATAATGATAAGAACTAGACCGGATGGGAACATCCTGTATGAATAATGATAAGAACTAGACCGGACGGGCACATCCTGTATGAATAATGATAAGAATTAGACCGGACGGGCACATCCTGTATGAATAATGATAAGAACTAGACCGGACGGGCACATCCTGTATGTGAATAATGATAAGAACTAGACCGGACGGGCACATCCTGTATGTGAATAATGATAAGAACTAGACCGGACGGGCACATCCTGTATGTGAATAATGATAAGAACTAGACCGGACGGGCACATCCTGTATGAATAATGATAAGAACTAGACCGGACGGGCACATCCTGTATGTGAATAATGATAAGAACTAGACCGGACGGGCACATCCTGTATGTGAATAATGATAAGAACTAGACCGGACGGGCACATCCTGTATGAATAATGATAAGAACTAGACCGGACGGGCACATCCTGTATGAATAATGATAAGAACTAGACCGGACGGGCACATCCTGTATGTGAATAATGCTCCTCAGACGTCCCATTTTAATGAATGATGAGACAGTTGTGGGTGTTTTTTCATGTCCAGTCTCAGATCAGGAGACATCGTAGGGGGAGGGAATGCTGGGGCTGTATGATTGTGGGGAGGAGAGGTGGGTGTGGTCAATGTGGAGATGAGTAAGGTGTGCGTGTGTGCGTGTGTGTGTGTGTGTGTGCGCGTGTGCATGCTTGTGTGTGCGTGTGTGTGTGTGTGTGCATGTGCATGCGCATGCGCATGCGCATGCGTGTGTGCATGCGTTTGTGTGTGCGTGTGAGTGTGTGTGTTTGTGTGCGTGTATGAGAGAGAGAGAGGGGGCCAGTAGGGTACAGTGACTGCAGTGGTCAGAGCATCTGCCCAGTGACTTAAAGGTCCTGGGTTCAAGACCAGGCCACTTGACCAGTGATTCCCCCGAATAACTCTTCTCTGGAAAATGTTGAGTACTGTGTTGGCTATATCATAGAAACATATTGCAAAGCATATACAGTATAGCATAAATGACCCACTACACCATAAGAAACATAGATAGCATAAATACACACACATTGTACATCATAAGAAACATAACACATTATAAAAAATACATGAAAAAATAAATACTAATCACAGTAAGATGTTATAAGACACATAAAACAAACTGGAAAATGTTGGATTAACTAGAGGCCTGTATACTTCCCTGTCTTAATGGATCTATATACGTGTACTTGCCTGAATACACTACTAATACACTACTGCATTGGTCCCCAACCACCGGGCGGCGGGCCGGTACCAGGCCTCGACACAGGTGCTACCGGGCCTCGGAAAGTATAGCCTAAAATTAATAATGAAAAAAAACATTTGGGGGGGGGTAATACATTTATTACATTGAACTGCGTTCAGTTTGTTGGTCATTTTTTCACCAGTAACCACTATCTGTGAAGCCCACAACAATTTACAGGTTTTGAACTTCCGACCCGGAAGTTCCAAATAAAGGAGCACTTCTGAGTTGATCTTGAGCTAGCCACGTGAACTGTGTCTGTGTTGCCTGCCTTGGCACTCTTAGCTAGCTTTTTGTATTATTATTAGGCCTGTAATAATAATAATAATAATCTGTGGTGACAACAGAATAATATGCACTAAGAATGCTCAATGCACTTTAAACAGACACCAACGCACACTTGAACTTTGAAACAACAGGGACAACGATGGAAACAAGTCTTGGACTTTTCGTACTATCCCTGACAATGCACATTATGTTGATAATCTGACAGTTTTGTTTTTTGTCAATAAATCAAATCAAATCAAAATGTTTTATATCAGTGTGTTGTTAGGCCTGCTTAAACTTATTATTAGGCCTATAATAATAATAATAATAATAGTAATAATAGGCTAATATGTGTTCCACACCAAAATAATATGCATGTAATGTGTTTAAATCAGTGTTAGGCCTACTTAAACTTATGAAAAAGCGACTACACTACAATGTTATAGGCTCAGAAAAAAAAAAGTGATAGGCTACCCCCTGGGCAGCGGTAGAGAGACACACTACTCATATCTTTGTGTACTGTAAGTGCCACGCGTGCCGCTGACTGGTCCAACTAGTCTAGCAGCGCTGATAGAGAGACGTGTCTGCTGACTGGAAAAGCACGCTCAGCAACAACGCTGAACACATTAAAGGGGTAGGCTCTTTTTCGACAACCTGGACCTTATTTACGGCATATTATAAGATGTTTAACTCACCGAGATAACTTTGGTGTAATTCGGAGGCCTGTAGAAGAAATTATATATATATATATATATGATTATATACAAGTATATCCATGTAATGGCGGCGGACAGGGCACCGAGAATGCAGCTTCTAAAAAAAATATTTTCTGCCGCGAAACGGTTGTTTTCATCAATCTATTTTTATGAATCGCTAGTTGTGCTTCCCTAGAACGAGGACTTGTTGTGGTTTTCACATCTGTGGTCTGTTGCCTCTGTAATATGATTTTTAGAAATGTCTTTCCCCACTTTCACACGGACACACACGGGGTACACACAGAGAAAATAGCCAGTCTGCGCGCTGTGCTCTGCGCATGCGGGAGCAAGTGGGGAAAGACGTTGTCTTCGGACGCTAGGTCCGAGCTTCGGTACGCAGTTTTGGGATATTCCGCCACTAGGGTGCCCCACAAATGCAAAAAGTTTATATCTCGTAGTCTGCTACATGGATTCATATCAAATTTGTTTCGCATGATCTAGGGTCATTACTCAGTTGATGCATAAACTTTGGTAATGATTGAATAGAGTGGGCGTGGCATTTTACAACAAATCTACATTTCTAGTAATTTCACATTCCAAACTTCCAACCAAAAAAATCGAAATAAATCACCCGTGCGTCCAACTGAGCTGAACCTTTTTTCAGCACCTCCACTGAACTGTGACAAAAGTTTGCCTCACTGCAACCTATGGTCAATTCAGAAGTCTCCATCCATTCATCCATCGTCATCCGCTTATCCGGGGGTCAGGTCGTGGAGGCAGCAGTTCCAGCAGGGGGCCCCAGACATCCCTTTCCCTAGCAGCATCAACCAGCTCTGCCTGGGGAATCTTTAGCCACTCACAGGCCAGTGCAGAGATGTAGTCCCGCCACCTGGTCCTGGGTCTACCCCGCGGCCTCCTCCCAGCCGGACACGCCTGGAACACTGGGAGGTGCCCAGGAGGCATCCTCACTAGATGCCCGAACCACCTCAACCTCACCTCACCTTCTTCTTCTTCTTCTGCTCACTGCCCCCAACAAAAACAAACTCCGCCGTATCACACACCGTCTCTAAGATCATCGGCCTCCCCAACCCTAACCTCTCAGACCTCAATAACCAAGCCATCACTCGCAAAGCACACACCATAGCACATGACCCCAGTCACCCCCTCCACCCACACTTCACTCTGCTTCCATCAGGCCGCAGATACAAAGCCCTGGCCTGGAAACCAGCCCGCTTCAGTAAGAGCTTTGTTGCCTCTGCCATCAATCTCCTCAACAAGACACCACGACCATAACCCCTCTATCATCCCATGCAACATGTATAAATGTATGTAAATATGTGTAAATATGTCTGTGGGTTACTGTATGGGTAGTCGTCTTGGTGTACAGTATATGTGTAAATGTGAAATTGAATGTGGGGTTTTGGGGGTAATGGGTTTATGTTGTGTGTTGCACTTTTTTGTACAGTTCGGTAAATATGAATTTCCTGCAAAGGACAATAAAGACTAATCTAATCTAACTGGCTCCTTTCGACGCAAACTCTGAGTCTCTCCCGGATGACAACTTCTCACCCGATCTCTCAGGGAGACCCCAGCCACCCTCTGGAGAAAACACATTTTGGCTTATCATTCGGCGTTATCACCTGTCACATCTAATTTTCAGAATTTTTTGTCATGTTTTTGGTCTATTTCCCATTGTATAACCTGTGAGAGAAGCTATACAACCCCCCCATGGCACTCGTGATAAAAAAAAAAAATATTAAACTAAAGAAAACTCCACCCACTAGCTTACAAGCCTAGAGGACCCTCTTCCCAAGGGGAAGGAAAACCTACCTAAGAGTAGTACAAACAGAAATCCTAATCCTAGACAACCAAGTCTCTCACGTAGGCTCCCCTACTGCCATGTGTGACAACACATTGGCCAAGATGTTATTCTTACCGGCCACATGCCGCACACTCAGGCTGTAGGGCTGAAGAATGAGAGACCACCTGAAGGGAACTAAAGGGTTGTGATCGGTATACACAATCACCTCCCTATCTATACATCGAAATGCTGGACCGCTAAGACCAAACCCAGAGCTTCTTTCTCTCTTTCGATGGTGGAATACGCCTTCTGATGAACATTGAGCTTCTTCGAGCAGTAAGCCACAGGCCGGTCACACCCGTCTGCATCTGCCTGTAGTAACACCGCCTCTACTCCAAGGTCACAGGCATCCACAGCCAACTTAAACGGCCCATCAAAATCCAGAGCCCTCAACACTGGTTCACATGCTAGGATGGCTTTCAACCCCCGGAAAGCACTCTCGCAGTCATCTGTCCATTCAAACTTCACTCCCTTCCTACGCAGATTAGTGAGTGGTGCAGTCACTACAGCAAAGTTCGGTACAAAACGCCTATAGAAGCCACCCATCCCCAAGATCCTCATGACCTCCCGTCGGTTCTTGGGGGAAGGGAGATGCAAGATCGCTTTCACTTTTGCCCTGCAAGGCAGTACCTTGCCCTGGCCCACCTGGTGCCCCAGGTACGTCACTTCTCCTCTCCCAAACTCGCATTTCGACAAGTTCTAAACCGGCCTCCAGTAGCTTTTCGGAGAGCTGGCGCAGATGTGTGATATGCTCCTGCCACGAATCACTAAACACCACAACATCATCAATATAGGTCACTACGAAGCTAAACCCAGCGGTGATGGCATTCATCAACCGTTGGAAACTCGCTGGAGCGTTTTTTGTGTGTTGGCTGTAAGCTGACACCTAGAAGAGGGAATCCTTTTTGTCGCTCCCTTCCTCCCTTCCTCTGTCCCTGTTGGCGTTGTTGACCTGCAGTTCTATGTTGCTACCTTAAGAGGCAGTGGTCCCAGAACATCAAAAGAAAAAGACAGATTTCCCAGGTCAGCGGTGGCCGAGTGGATAGTGTGCTGCCATTCACCGAGAAGGTTGTAGTTGTGAGTTCAATCCTTGGTGTGGACATACCAAGGTACCTGACATATTTTGTCATTGGATGTTGTAGAAGTTATGTAATGAGCGTGGGTCATATTTGTTAATTATAGACCCTTTTACAGCCTAGTCAGCACAAGTATGCGCGCGCATTCTTGAAACAGTAGCAGAGGAAGACAGACGAAATCGCCATTATTAAGCGTTTGGACCAATACATCCATGGTACGGACTGGACTGAGGACATTTTATATCAGGTAAGTTATTTTGACTACCTGGTTTCACTGGAATGCCTGGTTGAAATGTAGCCCTTCTCAGTCCCGTTGTCGCATTCAGCTCGCTCATGCCAGACAACAGTCCTTTGCTGGTCCATTCACTTTGCCGTCAAAATAAATCGGTGTCGGCCTAGTTAGGAGAGGCGCTCATATTTACAAGTGTCAGATAAACATGAAACTTCACTTACCTAAGCAAAAGTGTCTATTTTAACAAATGCTGGGTTAAAGCTTCAAAGCACCGCCGCCACCAGAGAAGAAGACTACCTCGGAAAAATAATTTCACTCGGACAGAACACGTCTAAATAAGTTATTTAATTGGTAGCGCTGAGGCTTCAAAACCCAGCATTTTTAGCCACTGACTGCTACCATTAATGTTATGGAAGCTGCTGCTAGTTGTTGTGAGCCCATGAGCTTACTAGCTATCCCGTTCTCATTGTGCAGGATTAGCATTGGAAGCATTGGAACTGATGTGTCCAGGTGACAAGACCCATCTTTATTTATCAGACATTACCGTCCTACCAGTCCCGCACAGAAACAAGCCAGCCAACATACATAAGCGAGGCTTGACCTGGCCTGGTCATACCAAATGGGAGGACATTACAGACATACAAAGCATCAGGAGTCACAAAAGCTGATATCTCTTTGACACGGTGTGTCAAAGGCACCTGCCAGTAGCCTTTGAGCAGATCTAGTTTGGACACAACCTCAGCCCTCCCTATCCTGTCGATACAATCTTCCAAACGAGGTATAGGAAAAGCGTCAGCTTTTGTCACCTGATTCACTTTTCTGTAATCAATACAGGGTCGTGATGTGTTATCTGGCTTAGGAACAAGTACCACGGGTGAGCTCCACTCACTCTGTCCTGGCTCTACAGCACCTATCTCCAACCTATAGGACAGCTCTTCTCTCAAAAGCTGCGCTTTTGAGGGTGCCAGCCTATAGGGGTGCTGTTTGATGGGCTCTGCATCTCCCACATCCACATCATGCTCAGCAAGAGAGGTACGGCCAGGTACACCCCAAAAGAGGGAAGGGAACTCTGCTACTAGGGCCCTAAATGCAGATTGCCACTCTACAGGAAGGTGCCCTAGCTGCTCCTCCATTTCTCTGAGAGCTTGGAAGTTACCCAAGCGGAAGCCTATGGTCTCCCCCTCTACACCACTCTCCTCTCCTGCAAGCGGACTCATCGCTACACAAGCCACAGGTCACTCGCTCAGACGACCCTCGTACTTCTTAAGCAGGTTTATGTGACATAGCCTGGTCTGTTTCCTGCCTTCTGGTGTGCTAATCACATAGTTCTTATCTCCTACTGTCTTAATCGCTGTGTAGGGACCACAGAATGAGGCACCCAAACTAGAGGTCCGCTGAGGCACCAAGGCTAAGACCGGATCTCCGACCTCAAGACGGCGCTCAACCACCTTCTTGTCGAACTGTCTCTTGGTGCGGGCTTGTGCCTTGTGCAAATTATCCCGCGCCACCTGACAAGCTGACCACAAGCGGTCTTTAAACTCGGACACATATTGCAATACAGAGTCACTCATAACCTCCTGACAGACACCTGCGATAAAATTGGTACCCTGTTCATGCTGTACCACACGTGGTAGACCAAATCTTGAGAAGAATCCGACCAGAGCCTCTATAATGGTCTTTGCTTTGATGTTTCTCACCAGCACTGCTTCAGGGAAATGTGTTATCACATCCATGATAGTAAGTAAAAATTAATTCCCTTTCTTAGTTTTCGGCAGAGGTTCCTTAACCACTGGTATGGGTGCTAAGGGAGCTACAGGGACCTTTTGGTTGGGCTTATCCACCAGTTGGTAGGAGTGGCATGAACGGCAAAAGGCAGCCACGTCCCTGCTCATCTCAGTATCACTACGCTCATCACGCCCTACATCCTTCTCACGTGGTGCAGTAAAGCGACTGCAGAACTGCACCAGCTTCTCCGATTCTCCGGCCAAACTCCCTCTCCATGGTTCTCTCACTCGTGAACAAGACCCCCAGATACTTGAACTCCTTCACTTGGGGTAAGGACTCATTTTCTACTCGGAGCGGACAAACCACCAGTTTCTTACTGAGAACCATGGCCTCAGATTTAGAGGTGCTGATTCTCATCACAGCCGCTTCCCACTCAGTTGCGAACCTATCCAGAGAGTGCTGGAGGTCGCAGGCCGATGATACCATCAGGACCACATCATCTGCAAACAACAGCGACGCGATCCTCAGCTCACCGAACTGCAAACCCACCTCCACACTGCTACGCCTCGATATCCTGTCCATGAAAATCACAAACAGGATTGGTGACAAAGCGCAGCCCTGGCAGAGGCCAACCCCCACCGGAAAGAAAAACGACTTACTGCTGAGGACACAGACACAGCTCTTGCTCTGGTTGTACAGGGATTGGATGGCCCTAAGTAGGGACCTCCTCACCGTATACTCCCGTATAACCCTCCACAAGACCTCTCAAGGGACCTGGTCGTAAGCCTTCTCCAAATCCATAAAGCACATGTAGGTTGGGCAAACTCCCAAGTCCCCTCCAAGATCCTTGCGAGAGTGAAGAGCTGGTCGGTGGTTCCACGACCAGGACGGAATCCGCATTGTTCCTCTTCAATCTGAGGTTCGACAGAAGCCAGAAGTCTGTCACTATATTTTTCAGAATATGCAAAATCAGTCAACTCCAAAAGTCTTCATTCATATATTACCACGAATCAGAACAACATTATTTGGATACTACATATCAAGTGTTTAAAACGGCATTCAGATTGGTCAAACATTGGCTGCGGTTACATGATGGCTTTTCATTCGGAATGAAATAATGAACGTTTTTTCCTTCGAGTTTACATGGGAAATAGTCATTCCGAATGTGGGTCTACATGGGAGACACTTTTAATTGCATTTATTCGGGTCCGCGTAAGGTTTGTATTGGGGCTGGGAAGGCTTCTGATTGGACAGGGGTTTATGTTTACCGGTAGAAAACACTGTAGTCCTCGTTCCGGATAGTAGGAAGATGGTTGACCACATTATTAGTGCCTTTTTCAGACTAATTTTGCTTCTGTTCGTGAAGCAGCAGTACGACCAAAACCTTTTACTGCTTAGGCCTACCCTTCGTCTGTTGAGGAGGAGAAGGGATTGTGACGGGACCTGCTAACGGTAGACCCGCATTTACAACTCATCTCGGGGGCATCACTGTACATCCCCCCGAGGTAAACACTCAGAGCAACACATAATTTTCTTTCCATTTAGGCTATTGTAGAAAATATAACTACAAAAGTGTAATTGCATCAAGGTCGTATGCACGCATTATACATAAAAAATAATCAACATTTTTGACAAATTGATATAAATTGCATAGAACAAGGCACAGATCCATCTTCTCGCGCGCTCTGTACGTAATCGCGCCAGAAGGGCAAGGAAACGGGTTTGCGCAACGGAGTTAATTTTAATACGATAAAATGTATACAGTACATGTACAAAAAAAAATTTCAATCACATTGAGAATCGGACCCCTTACATCGGATTAGATTTTCAATTGCATTGGCCATTTTCATTCCGATTGAGGTGTTTACATGATCACTTTTCATAGGATTGGTCTTTCATTCCGAACGAAAAGGGAATTAAACTGTCCATGTAAACACAGCCAATGAATACTCAACAATGTTAAGTATCTTGCTGTAATTTGTACTGTATGCACAACATTTTCTATTTCATCTAATCTTTTAACACATTTCACCCAAATATTTGACAACAAACCTGAAACCAGGATAATGATGTGTGATTTTTTTCCAAAATGTTATCTCCAACAGTTTGACTGTTATAATGATTTAAATTTTAAAAAGAGAAAGAACCCAGTTTTCCACATGTAGCCTAATATCATTGCCTCAAGTTGTGCTATGTAGAAACCCTGTGTTCCCAGTGGCGCAGTGGTCATTCACCTTCTCTGGGGATTCAGAGGTTAACGGTTCAAATCCCCAGGTTGCCACATCTCCTTGGGTAGATGCAAGGATGAATATTTCCACTTTTCAAAATCGTGTTTTTGTCCTTTATTTTACAATTTCTTGGGCTAGACAAATTCCTTCATTTCAATCAAGTCATCTGCACCTTTGCTTCACTGGTCTTCTTCTCCAAATCCTATTTTCGTTTTTAGTTTAGTTTAAGGTCAATGCCAATAGTAAATCCATGCATTGCTAAAGATGACTGGTTTTGTTGCGTATCTCTTTATAATCCACTGGTAATAGCAATGAGGTACAATAACCTGACAATGATAGTCACCTACCAAGCAGTGATCATGTTATTCTTTTGCCTTCCTCAACCAGAATAAACCAGTAGAGCAGCCCAGTTCTACAGGCCGGCTCACCACATGAACTCTAGATGAACTCTTTTCGTTTCAGCGACAGCACAGAAGGATAGGGAATGTTTTTGGTGGAGTGTGTTTGTTTGTTAGCAGGATTACGCAAAAACGACCAGACCGATTTCCACGAAACACTGTGGAAGGGTGTAGCATGATGGAAGGGTGTAGCATGATGGAAGGGTGTAGCAAGATGGAAGGGTGTAGCATGGGCCAACTTAGAACACATTACATTTTGGGAGCAGATCCGAATCACAGGCCGGGTCTACGAATGACAACAAAACTGAGAAGGAAGCAGCTCCCTGTGTGGGGGTGCTAGAGAGAAGGGCTCCCAGTGTGGGGGTGCTAGAGAGAAGGGCTCCCTGTGTGGGGGTGCTAGAGAGAAGGGGTTTGGACTGGGATGTGTGGCGGGAGAGAGTGCACCACACCGCCCCTTGCCAGCTGTGACAGAGCTGCCCAAACACGGCCGCCCATTCACCTTCACTCATTTTTTGGACTTTCTGTACTGTACGCTCAGAACCGCTTATTTCTCCAGGGTTAAAATAAGCAGGGGAAGTCCACCCATTTATTTCCCTGCAGGATTATACAAAAACTACCTGAGCAATGTTCATGAAACTCGGTGGAGGGGCGTGGCATGAGCCCAACCCAGTACATTTTGGAGCAGATCTGAATCACGCGCCAGATCCACGAATGAAAACAAAACTGAGAACGAAGCCATCTCCCTGTGTGGGGGCGCTAGAGACACAGGGTTTAGACTGGGGGATGCGGGGGGAGAGCCCGGAGTGTCGACGTACGCATTCACCAACTGCATATTCTGATCTAACAAGTTTCAGTGCGTCACGCGTCAGTATCGCTTCCTCCCACGACTTGCCTACACTGGGATCAAACCCGGGTCCTCTGATTTACCAACACACATGACCACCTCTCATAATCTCAGCTACCAGTTACACCACCGACAGCTACCTCTTTGATGGCGCAAGACTGAGGAGTGAGTCTACCCAATTCAACTTGGTTGCACTGACAAAGTGCATTCATGGGCGGAGGTCTGTGCTCTCTGAGCATCCGTTCTAGTTCAGTACGTCTTTAAGGGTTGAGTTTAGTTCTCAGAGGAGCTAAGTGGGCGTCACAGTCCTCCTTGTAAGCTCAGTCCAGTCAACAAAAGCAGTAGTGAATACAGTAGTGTCATGCTCTAGTGGCAGACTGCTACTGGGAATGTCTGTGTTGTTTTGGTTCAGGGAACTGTCGGTCCTCACTGTGTAACTCGCATGTGCACAGATATTTGTGTCTTTAACACAGCCGTGTAAAAACCCAGACGCATGTCTTCATGACATTCCATATCACGCTGGAGCGAGGAGCGGTCTGGCTGAATGCTCGGGGCCCCAGGAGGCAGACGAACCGTAGGTCCCGACTGGCAGAGTTGTCACCTTGCTGTTACTATTCAGATACTCTGACCTGGGAGGAGCCTCGCAACCTGCTGGACATTAGAAATGTTTGTGAGTGATTCCATACCAGGCAATCAAGCAACCAGGTGTTTAGTCCCGTATGGACGTCATAAAAGCACGTCACTCAGACTGGTCTGTCTGGGAGGGGTGAACCAAAGACTCCATTTGAAAATGCTCTGCTTTCACAAACAACTCTTTCTACAAGCATTTTTGTGTCAAGGTGGTGGTACTGTGGTGGCAGTACTGTATGTATGTACTGTACTGTAGGCTTATCGTCAAAGACCAAAACTATTTGATACAGGAACAGCTTTTTCCCCTCGGCCATCAGCCTCATCAACATGGCTCCCCTCTGACTCCCCCTCTCTGACTCTCTCTCCTCTGACTCTCTCTCCTCTGACTCTCTCTCCTCTGACTCTCTCTCCTCTGACTCTCTGTCCTCTGACTCTCTCTCCTCTGACTCTCTCTCCTCTGACTCTCTCTCCCTCTAACTCTCTCCCCTCTGACTCTCTCCCCTCTGACTCTCTCTCCTCTGACTCTCTCCCCTCTGACTCTCTCCCCTCTGACTCTCTCCCCCGCCCCCTGCAATCTCTGCGCTAAACTGACTGACTACTGCACTGACTCTTCTGTAGTCCAATTGCACTGCTATTTTTTATCTGTTTGTATCACTGCACTTTACGAGTCCTGTCATGCACTGTCCTGTCCTGTCCTGTCCTGTCCTGTCCTGTCCTGTCCTTGCACTTGTCCATTGTTGTATTGCTGTAAGCAACATGGGTTGAAACCAGGCCAGGTCCAGCCTGGCTTATGTGTGTTGGCTGGCTTGTTTCTGTGCGGGACTGGTAGGACGGTAATGTCTGATAAATAAAGATGGGTCTTGTCATCTGGACACATCAGTTCCAATGCTTCCAATGCTAATCCAGCACAATGAGAGCGGGATAGGCAGTTAGCTTATGGGCTCACAACAACTAGCAGCAGCTTCCATAACATTAATGGTAGCGGTCAGTGGCTAAAGCAGTTACACTGATGATTCCTGTAATGTTAGCTATTTTGCTGCAATGCGTTCAACTTTTGTTTCCGGATGAAAGTCATGACTTGCTGTTTTGCACTTCCCTTTAGGTGGTGAATAAGTAGACCCAAGACACAGTGGGTTATTTGGACATCTTCTAGGTTCTTCATATTATATTGATATGAAGATATGAAAGTAAAGTCTTTCATTTTCATTTTCAAACCTTTATTTAAACTCGTAGGGCAATTGAGGTTTCCCTAATTTCCAATACCGACGAGCTCACAAGCAAACACAAACATCAACAGAACATAAGCAATTTACAACAATAATACAATTAAGATCTAAAACAGTGACAAGTTGAGGAACAAATGTCTAGAGCCATGGCTCTGAACTCCGTATCGGAGGGAAGCAGCTCTAGCTTCAATGCCTGTTGGAGAGAGTTCCAGGTATATGGAGCATCATAACTGAATGCAGTCCGTCCAAGTTCTGTACGAGAACGAGGAACCTTAAAAACAAGAAGATCATTCGATCGAGTGTGATGAGTGCCGACACTCCGGACCAGCAGAGATGACAGGTACGGTGGAAGTTTGCCAGCAATGCTTTTATAAATTAACATAAACCAGTTATAATTACGCCTTGAAGACAGAGATGGCCAGGCAACTTTATCATAAAGAATGCAATGGTGAGTGTCATAACTATCGCCTGTAATAAATCTCAAAGCGGAATGGTAAACAGTGTCGAGGGGTTTCAATGTTGTCACAGAGGCATGTCTATAAATTGTGTCACAATAGTCCAATACTGACAAGAAGACAGCTTGGACAATTCTTTTCCTACAGAACATAGGGAAGCTGGAACGGTTTCTGTATAGGAAGCCAATTTTTTGTCTTAGTTTGCAAGCTAGTGTTGACATGAAACTTGAACGAGAGTTTATCATCCAGCCACAGACAGAGATATTTATATTCTGTGACTCTTTCAATAAGTGAGTCATTAGCCGTTAGTAGTTGGAGCCTACCATAATCAATAGCTCTAGATTTAGAGAAGAGCATGAACTTGGTTTTGCTGGGATTAAGGACAAGTTTGAGATTGGTGAGAGCTTCTTGGAGCATATTGAGAGATAGCTGTAGGTTCTCGAGGGCTTTCCGTACAGAATCTGCAATACTATAGACAACAGTGTCATCAGCATATAGATGAGACTTACTACCACTTAAAGAGTATTATTAGTAGAGTAAGTATTTGCCCTTAGAAGTAAATTGTAAGTAAAATGGTTCTTAGCTAAGTAACCTAAGTGTAGGCAGACTTGAAAGGTCAATTGTAATAATATCATGAATGAACAATTGTAAACATTGTACTCAACAGAATAGGTAATACTCAAGTCTTGATTGAAACTTTTCCTAAATGCTTTATTAAACATAGACATGCACATTAAAAGTAGCCATAAGTTGTTATTTTGCATGTGCTCTCAGGACATGTGGTTGTGACCATCTTTGTAAAGAAGAGAGGCATGTAATGCACATGTACAGTATACAGTAGTACAGAGTCAGTTGTCTATTGTACAGACAAGGTGTTGGTTCGAGTGTACAGTGGTGCATAGTCAGTTGTCTATTGTATAGACAAGGTGCAAGGTGTCACGTGTTCACTTGTTGGTCCAGGGGGTGGAATGTGTGCCATTGTTATAATTAGAGTGAGGGCCTATGTATAGTACAACCAGAGTACTATAAACGGACAGTCTTCTTCTGAGCTGCTGGTTGGCAGGGGGCTTCTTCCGAGCTACTCTTTGGCAGGGGGCAAGTGATGTCTTGAGCCTCATCATTACAGAAGTGAACATGTGACACCTTGCACCTTGTCTATACAATAGACAACTGACTCTGCACCACTGTACACTCGAACCAACACCTGATAACACTTGAGCAATTGAACACCTTGTCTATACAATAGAGAACTTACTCTGCACTACTGTGTACTACTGTACAGTATACTTGACATGTTATGTAATTGCATTGCCTGTATCATGGACACAGTCACAGCCATCCATGATCAGATACTGCTGTCTGGCCATGTCCTGTCCGGGTGGGGCTTGCACCTGAAGACCATCTTTGGGGGGGCTGGACATCAGCGTTGCACAGCAGCCGACACCTGACTGGTGTTGCATCACAGTGTTCTCTGGCATCAACCACACCAGGCATCCCAGCATCAAAGCTGCAACAGAACAGAAGGGAGATGGTGCATTAAAATATTGGCCACAAATAAAATACAACCATACCATGTCCATAAAATGGAATAGCTAATACATGACAATGATAATTACCTGAAGTGCTGGTAACCCTTAATGCTTGGGAGCTTTTTGAAATAGCTACTCAGATGCTGGTGCCAGTTGTAGCTTTCAACAAGCACTGTGCCGTCCTCAACTCTGACAAGCTGTGGGGTGTTGACTTTCTTCACTGGAGCGCTGTCTCTCACCACCCCAGCAATGTCAGTAAAAGTGTCCACTCTGGTCTTCCTATAGTGCTGCTTGATCAAGCCAAAGCACCAGTCAGGGGCAAACTGGGTGTGGCCTGCAATCAGGAAGTGTAGGTCCAGCTTCAGGTGAAGCTTGTGCATGGTCTGCCAAGCATTGTACTGCACAAAGTTGTTCTTGTTTTGTCCACTGCAGTTGTCACAATGAAGGTCCACATGTGTTTCTCCAACTCCATAGTTGTTGAAGAAACGTAATTGATGACTGCATTGCTGCTCTTGACGCCATCCCTTTGTCGATCAGGTAGTTCACTTGCTTTTATGGTACCTAAACATAAAAAAGCTAAATTAATGAACAGAAATACTGATCAAATCCATATTACAAGAAATTCCTAAATTGCAGATCCCATCATAATTGTAGGTTATGGGTTACGATTTGCTTAATACCTACTGGAGAAAAACATCCTCTCTTAATCCCTTCACTTTAAACTTAAGACATAATTACATACATGCAGGGGTCAAAATTTAACTTTTTAGCTCACCAGCCAAATGTCTGGTAGATGAAAAATTTTACCCCCCGAACCTTTTTTTCCCCACCCAAAAATAACATTTATATAAAGCCTTTTTTGTGTCGCGTAGACATACAGTACAGTACATTCAATCTGCATATAACATGATATGGTGGTGAATAAAAACAGTGGTCAGTGCAGATTCCTGGTGCCACAGCACAGGTGGTGTTGTAGTCCTATCCCCAATTGAAAATATTGATCTAGTGATTAGTCAACCCATTGCTAAATCACAAACTACTAAGCTATCCCATAGGAATGAGCCTATAACCATACCAGCTGGGCAAGCTGACTTTGCTAGCTACCTAACCTAGCCCTAATGATATTGCTCGATTGCTGTGCAACATATCAACTGACCAGTTGTTAAATGTATTTCACAACACTGGTTATTCTAGCCAACAATGTCAAATATAGAGGGTTTTCACGGCCCGTCATCTGTCGGCCATGTTTGAGGTTGACGCTACTGAATGTAGCTAGCTAGATAGATCAATAGACAGGTAGATAGACCTATCTATCTACCTATATATCTAGTCGTTAGCCTAAACCTGAGCTTACACCTGCTAAACCTAAGCTTAAACCTCCAACATGACCGGCCGTGAAAACCCTCTATATGTGATGCTTGTTTTGGCTGTCTGGCACAATATGATATAGCATAGCTTTAGATGACAAGTTTGCTTGCTGTGTGAATAGTTTAGCTACGTTCGTTGTGAGGCAAGTGTTGGTGACAAGGACTAGCTAGCTTGTAGTAGCTAACCTTAGCTAAAGCACTTTGAGAGAAAGTGCACAGTATCTCCGACTCCCCGGGCCTTGAGTTAGCTAGCTCATTTCCTGAACTTAGCTTTAGCTTAACGTGCAGCCAGGTTATGGGTTACTGTTTACTTTAGGTATTACTCTACATTTCAACCAGACATTCCAGTGAAACCAGGTAGTCAAAATAACTGATATAAAATGGGCACCGCAAATGTGGGCATTTCTGATGATATCCTCAGTCCAGTCGCTTAATAATGGCTTGTAGCCACAGGCGAATTCCTCTGCTACTGTTTCAAGAATGCGCGCGCATACTTGTGCTGACTAGGCTGTAAAAGGTCTATAATTAACAAATGTGAACCACGCTCGTTACATAACTTCTATAACATCCAGTGACAAAATATATCATGGTACTTTGGTATGTCCACACCAAGGATTGAACTCACAATTGTCGCAGTGATAGGCAGCGCATTATCCACTCGGCCACCGTTGATCTGGAAAATCTGTGGAGTCTTTTTCTTTTGATGTTCTGGGACCACTGCCTCTTGTGGTAGCAACATAGAAGCGCAGGTCAACAACTGGCGGAGAAAGGGAGCGACAAATAGGCATTCCCTCTTCATGCTGCGTTGGCTGTAGCCAAGGCTGTGTAGTGTTGTTAGTCATCATGATGTTATTCATCATGACCTCCAACGTCTTGTGAGATTTCCCAGTTTGAAAGACGAGTGTCTTAGCTTAGAGTCACAAAGCAAACAATTAATATTTCAATTTGACTGGTTTTGTAGAACTAAAGGCTGATGTTTTATGCTGGCTAAATCAGACCAATCACAGTGTTCTTATGAAGACACTATTAAACTGAGCACAGACAAGGAGTGACCGAAATACCCTGTAGCCCTGCTCCTGGCCTGCTCCCCTGCTCCTGGCCTGCTCCTGCTGCTCCTCCTGCTCCTGGCCTGCTCCTCCTGCTCCTGGCCTGCTCCTCCTGCTCCTGGCCTGCTCCTGCTGCTCCTCCTGCTCCTGGCCTGCTCCTGCTGCTCCTCCTGCTCCTGGCCTGCTCCTGGCCTGCTCCTCCTGCTCCTGGCCTGCTCCTCCTGCCCCTTGCCTGCTCCTCCTGCTCCTGGCCTGCTCCTGCTGCTCCTCCTGCTCCTGGCCTGCTCCTCCTGCTCCTGGCCTGCTCCTGCTGCTCCTCGTGCTCCTGGCCTGCTCCTGGCCTGCTCCTCCTGCTCCTGGCCTGCTCCTCCTGCTCCTGGCCTGCTACTGCTGCTCCTCCTGCTCCTGTCCTGCTCCTCCTGCTCCTGGCCTGTCAGATGCTCTCTTAGTTGACATTGAGGTGAATCTGAGCCTGAGCAGAGCAGAGCAGAAGGGTTCACCAGGGCACTCCGACACTGAAGCGATTTATGGTTTGTTAGGGAACAGGAGGATCTCATAACCCAATTTTACACCAACTTGGTATCGCGCAGGATGAAGAGGTTTTATCTGGGGATTTTGACTGTATACAGGAACACCACTGTCACTGGACTGTAGCATGTCCTTGTCCAAATAGATTTGTCTATTTTTTGATGTACTGTACCAACGTTTTCAACTTCTGAATTTTATTTGGCTGCACTAATATGGAATAATTGGACACAGTTTTAGTTATCCTCACCTTCAGCTCTTCAGATCAATGTATGATTTAAATCTAGAAGCACAACACACACAGACAGACGTATACATACAGTACTGTACCTAACCATACCACACACACAAACACACACACACACACACACACACCTTGCGTCATTGTAGGCTAATGAAAGCTGGCTGTAGGGTGTGACTACTGGCATAGTCATCATCCTGATCACGTGAGTTCACATTCTGTGTCTCTGTACTGTGGACCGAAACAGAACACACGTCACAGGATGGCTGTGCCAGACTAGGGGGACCATGTGACCATGTGGCTGATGCAGAGGTTTAGAATCTGGCTCTTCCTGGTTTTAACTTTAGAAGTGCATCACATGGGGTGCCCCGGGAGCTCAACGGGCAGGGACGCATACCATGTAAAGGCTAGTCCTTTCTGCAGCGGCGTGGGTTCGAATCTGGACCACGCCCTTTGCTGCATGTCTTCCCCTCTCTCTCTCTCCCACCTTTCCTGTCTGTCACCTACACTGTCCTATCATAATAAAGCAGAAATGCCTTTTAAAATATATTTAAAAAAAGAAAAAAAAGAAGTGCATCACATACCATGCCATCATGAGGGCCTGGAAGAAGAAGTCCCACTTGCCCTTCATATAAACTGCTACTAAACACACACACACACATATCCAGGGACACACACACACACCGATTCAGACACACACACACAGAGTCTGGCCTTTGAGTCCAGGTCAGCGTTGGAAAGCGGAGTGGCTGAGAAAGCAGCCGGTTGCCCCTGGTGATTATGGCAGAGGAGAGGCGTCTTTTCACGCCTCCCCCCGGCCTGGCCACCTCTCCCCCCGGCCTGGCCGCCTCCCCCTCGGCCTGGCCGCCCCCCCCCCGGCCTGGCCGCCTCTCCCCCCGCCAGGCCGCCTCCCTGCGATGCCAAGATAACGGGGCCGTTGTTGAAAAAACACAAACAAAGACGACCCTGTCCCCCTCCCCGTGCTCCCCTGCCCACCGTATCTGTGTCCAAGCTTTGATTTCCTGGTCCGCCGGCAGGTATCTGTAGCCTGCGTTCATGTGAGGGGAGTAGCCTGGCACTGCCCCCCAGCCCCGCTCCACCGGACTGGGCCATTATCCTGAGGACACTGGATGGGATGATTAGGGAAACCCAATATGGTGGGAGTATCTCTACGGCTGAGACGGAGTGGTCAGCTGGTGCTCTTAACCCTTGGACGTTTGGACGATGAGTCAAGTCGGGTAACTAAATCAAACTGTTTGTGCTTCTGAGTTGTTCTCTTCTCTTGCTTCCCGTAGGACGGAGTGATCTCTGTCCAGGACGTTGACCTGGTGATGTCAGAGGGGCTGGGCATGCGCTACGCCTTCATTGGTCCCATGGAAACCATGCACCTCAACGCGCCCGAAGGTACAGTAGGTCCCGGATACACAAACCCAGAGAGACCCTCTCAAAGTGTGCAGCTAATAGTGTTGCCAACCAGACCACCAGATACAGTAGCCAAACCACAAGGTATCCAGACCAGCAGCTCCAGACAGAGGGTCTGGTTATATAAGACAGGAGGGGGGTCTACACTCACGTGCCTCACACAGACCAGACCTCTTCTCCCATAGGTCTACTGGGGGAGGCGGTGTGTGTCAGAGGGGGGGGGTGAAATACCATGTAGATGTAGAATATCAGTGGCTAGTGTGAAAACTAGAGGGTGACCCTGCGTTGAGAGCACACACAGCTCAGAGGGAACGCTCCTTCTGAACAAAGCTGTCTTTTGATCAACACAGATGAATGAACTCCCTCACACCAGTAATCCTAACCGAAGGCGAGTAGTCCCTGCTGTACAGTACACACATCTTAAACTCCCTGCTGTACAGTACACACATCTTAAACTCCCTGCTGTACAGTACACACATCTTAACCTCCCTGCTGTACAGTACACACATCTTAAACTTCAGAGGTGACAGGTGTTTTTTTTCCCTGTATTGTGTCATTAGTTTCTGTTAATGTCCTCCAAAGGTTAGTGAGGCCCATGTGACTGTAGAGCCTCTTAGCCGGCCAATCAGACAGAAACACACTCAGCTCCACGCTCTACTCAGCCTGGCTCAGCGACTGGCCTTGGAAACAAGGCAAGAAACAAGGCAAGAAGCTCCTTAAAACTGAGAACGCAGTAGTTTTTATCAGCAAAAACATGATAGTCAACAAACCACTCACTTGTTTTGTTTCTTTGGAAGCAGAGAGGGAGCTAAAAATGGCTGGTCAGGTCTCCCACACAAAGGTAGTTGGGTTGGGCGTAGCAGGCAGGTTGGGCGTAGCAGGCAGGTTGGGCGTAGCAGGCAGGTTGGGTGTAGCAGGTTGGGTGTAGCAGGCAGGTTGGGCGTAGCAGGCAGGTTGGGCGTAGCAGGCAGGTTGGGTGTAGCAGGTTGGGTGTAGCAGGCAGGTTGGGTGTAGCAGGTTGGGTGTAGCAGGTTGGGCGTAGCTGGCAGGTTGGGTGTAGCAGGTTGGGTGTAGCTGGAAGGTTGGGCGTAGCAGGTTGGGTGTAGCAGGTTGGGTGTAGCAGGTTGGGTGTAGCAGGCAGGTTGGGTGTAGCAGGTTGGGCATAGCAGGTTGGGTGTAGCAGGTTGGGTGTAGCAGGCAGGTTGGGTGTAGCAGGTTGGGCGTAGCTGGCAGGTTGGGCGTAGCAGGTTGGGTGTAGCAGGCAGGTTGAGTGTAGCTGGCAGGTTGGATGTAGCAGGTTGGGCGTAGCTGGAAGGTTGGGCGTAGCTGGAAGGTTGGGTGTAGCAGGTTGGGTGCAGCAGGTTGGGTGTAGCTGGCGGTTATCGCACGCGGGTGATAGCTTTAGTCTGTCACTGTAATGTTCATGTACACATTTCATGTTAAACTAGGTGCAGGGATACCAATTAAAACGCCAAAGAGATGGTAGCATCTCTAAAAGCTTTTAGCCACATGCTGAATCAATCACAGATAAAGCCAATCTACAGTATCACGTCATTCAGGAGGCTCCTTTATCTCAGCAGCTTGGAGATCCCTGAGTATGGGCCCTCAGACACCCACGATCCCTGAGTATGGGGCCCTCACGCCCACGATCCCTGAGTATGGGGCCCTCAGACACCCACGATCCCTGAGTATGGGGCCCTCACGCCCACGATCCCTGAGTATGGGGCCCTCACGCCCACGATCCCTGAGTATGGGGCCCTCACGCCCACGATCCCTGAGTATGGGACCTGAAACGCCCATGATCCCTGAGTATCGGACCTCAAACGCCCACGATCCCTGAGTATGGGACCTGAAACGCCCACGATCCCTGAGTATGGGGCCCTAAAACGCCCATGATCCCTGAGTATCGGACCTCAAACGCCCACGATCCCTGAGTATGGGGCCCTCAGACACCCACGATCCCTGAGTATGGGGCCCTCACGCCCACGATCCCTGAGTATGGGGCCCTCACGCCCACGATCCCTGAGTATGGGGCCCTCACGCCCACGATCCCTGAGTATGGGACCTGAAACGCCCACGATCCCTGAGTATGGGGCCCTAAAACGCCCATGATCCCTGAGTATCGGACCTCAAACGCCCACGATCCCTGAGTATGGGGCCCTCAAACGCCCACGATCCCTGAGTATGGGGCCCTCAAACGCCCACGATCCCTGAGTATGGGGCCCTCACGCCCACGATCCCTGAGTATGGGACCTGAAACGCCCACGATCCCTGAGTATGGGGCCCTAAAACGCCCATGATCCCTGAGTATCGGACCTCAAACGCCCACGATCCCTGAGTATGGGGCCCTCAAACGCCCACGATCCCTGAGTATGGGGCCCTCAAACGCCCACGATACCTGAGTATGGGCCCTCAGACGCCCCGCAGATCCCTCAGCATGCAGATACTGCCCCGTCTCAGGCCCTGTTATGACAGATTTGCTCCTCAGGCTGCCGTGCTACTGTGGAATCTCAGCACACTGTTAGAGAGGCAGCTTGTATAGATTTATTTTATTTCAAAACTTTATTTAAAAGGGACAATGTACAATTCAAACATAAATGTCATCTTTTGATGCATGTACAGTGCCAGATTGCAAGCTAATTCCCATCTGTAGTCACTTGGCAGGTCAAAAATGTATTCATTGAATGTTCTGAAGGCCGAGCCCAAGATATTGTACACCATGGAGAAGGTCATGATGATAAATGCTGTGTATCGTTATTATTTCAACCCTCACACTGGTGCATCATGGGGTAAAAAGGGGGACAGTAATGATGAACGGGACCAATGTCGTTTATTACTGGTTTGAACTAAACAAATGAGTGGAGCAGCTGAAGAGTTCCTAGTTAACACAGTCAGACAGGGATATCTGTCCAGACGAGAGCGAGACACAGTCTCTCCTGTCCTCTCCCAGGGCTGGATGACTATCTCCAGAGATACAGAGAAGGCATGAGGAGGGTGCTGACGGACTTTGGACCTGTTCCAGAATTCTCCGGGGAGGCAGCCTCTCGAATCAATCAAGTAAGGGTTTGAGTCTTGTACATGATGTCCTAACCCTAGCTTTAGCTTAAGTAAGTGGAAAAAGTTGGTCTTATGGTTTTAACTTCAATCAGACAGAGGACATGACTGCATGTAAGTTCAAGTTTAGAATGCTCCAGGTCAAGCGTCACACATCGCTCTGCCTCTGGAACTAAGCAGGGCTCCCAGCTAATTAAGCATAACTCAATCACATGTTATCATGCTGTCTAAACGTTGGACACACTCAAGTGGAGCCCATCATGTGAGTACACCCTGGTCACAAGCGTTATGTTTCACACATTAAACCAGTTCAACTGTGTGAAATGCACTCTTTGGTCACACCCTGAGAGGTTTAGCATCAGATCAGCTGTGATCATGTCCTCCTGTCTTCCTGTGTCTGACCCAGGAGATGAGCGATCTGATCCCCGCTGACCAGCAGCACCTGTCTGCCCGGAGGGAGCGCAGGGACCAGCTCCTCATGGGACTGGCCAAGCTGAAGAAGTGATGACCAGGCTGGGCAGGAGTCTGGGCCTCTCCCCTCCTGGCCTCCACTACCCGGCCCTCTCATGGACGCCAACAGAGCCCTGGCTATCAGTTCTGGATGATGCTATGCTATGCTATCTCAGGGCAACTAGATTTAACCTGCTAATGATATAGGCCAGTTGTTACAATGATGATCAGGATGGAATTGTATGTCTGCTGTTTCTCAGAGTCTTATTTTATTAATGAATAATGTGACAATTTGTGATATTTTAATATTTTCAAGGTTAATACTATTTTGCATTACTTTAGTGATTATTGTAGGCCTACTGTGGCTAAAACAACATATTACTGATTTAATAAACGATGCTTGATAACGTTCCTTGATACCGATCATTTTTTGTACAAAAAAAAACATAATTCTGTTTATAATCAATACAAGCAGGCTATCACACTCACCACTGAGTTTGATTATCATAATGCGCATCACGGCAGTAAACTATATTCTCACGAACATTGTCATGAGCACGCTTGAAGCAGACAGAACGAGCAAATTAACTAGACAATCTGTTACTAAATATTGAACCGTACTTAATGTGACATCTGTGGAATATGCATTCGAGATGTTCTATAGGTTGCTGAAAACGATAATTTTAGGAGAAAGTTTTGTAAATTGAGTCTGTAGGCCTGTAGGCTTCTTTGGAAGTGCATGTGAATTTTGCCTATTGATTTCAAACTATGGACTGGATGGGCTAACTTTGAATAGCCTATATTTAGCTGAGGTTTTCGCCGTTCCTGCGGTCTGGTCGTCTGTCCAGTGTCCAGCGATGCGCGCGTCTTTGGTCCTACCCCCAAGAGGAGGGCCAGATCCTCCTCACGAGAACATAAATCTCAGGTGAGTCTCAGTAGCGCTCTCGTCAGCTGCCGCCCTCCGGCCTCGGACTACTCCTGCGCTGCGGGGACTTCATCAGGCGGCGGAACAGATTTCATATATGGACTAGATCTAATTCATAAATTCGGAGAAAGAGACAGGTGAGTTATGGAGTTGATTTGTGTTGTTGTAGACCTGCATTTGCCTTTACAATGACACACTCCTGTATTTTAAGCCTAATAGGCTACTTAATAATCATAAAGCAGAGTTTTGGATCAAAGGAGGGTGGATTGGCAATTTCAAATCCAGACGTATTGCTAAAGCCTATATGAAAGCAATAGGCCTATAAGGCCACGGCAAACACGTTATTTACATCTTGCTTAATATTGACTTCAAATTTCTCTTTTTTTCTTCTTTTTAAAAAACGTATTGTGTTCTCAAGGCCATCTCTAGGGGTTACTGCTCGAATGGGGATAATAGGCTAGCCATGATTTGGTCAATTCTGGTTATATGGAGACAAAAGCAAAAATATTAAATAAAAATGTTTTCAAGGGAACAACACAGCTGGTGAAAAATCACAAATGAACATATGGTAATGTGTGATTTTTTTCACCAGCTGTGTGTTGTTGTTGCCATCCCCAAAAGATCTGTTTTAAATGAGCCGTCAGTCAGGGCCCTGGGAGTGTCAGGACCGGACCCCACATGTGGAGCCTGGTCTGCATGTAGGTAGAGGCCACATCGCCTGACAGACTTATGAACTTACTGAACTTATTTACATTTTGAGGACAACAAGATACTGGAATGAAGCCACTCAGTGTTGAACAGAGTAAAGCCCTCGAGGATCATGACCTGAATTACTGGAAAAACAAGAAATAAAGGAATTTATCCAATTGTCTCACACTCTCTTCCCTGTATATTTTAATGATGTCTGTGAAAGGGTGACGATTGTAACCCGCCTTGTGATCCATTGTTCCCAGGTGGTGAGCAGCCACAGACAGGATGAGTTGGGGGGCCCTGTACGCCCAGCTGGGTGGGGTCAACAAGCACTCCACCAGCCTGGGGAAGATCTGGCTGTCCGTGCTCTTCATCTTCCGCATCACCATCCTGGTCCTGGCGGCCGAGAGCGTGTGGGGCGACGAGCAGTCGGACTTCACCTGCAACACGCAGCAGCCCGGCTGCAAGAACGTCTGCTACGACCACTTCTTCCCCGTCTCACACATCCGCCTCTGGTGCCTGCAGCTCATCTTCGTGTCCACGCCGGCGCTGCTGGTGGCCATGCACGTGGCCTACAGGAAGCGCGGGGACAAGAGGACCATCATCGCCACCCACGGAGACAAGATGGTCGAGAACGACCTGGAGAACCTGAAGAAGCGCCGTCTCCCGATAACCGGCCCGCTGTGGTGGACCTACACCTTCAGCCTGTTCTTCCGCCTGATCTTCGAGGGCGGCTTCATGTACGCCCTGTACTTCATCTACGACGGCTTCCAGATGCCGCGCCTGGTGAAGTGTGAGCAGTGGCCCTGTCCCAACAAGGTGGACTGCTTCATCTCGCGCCCCACTGAGAAGACCGTGTTCACCATCTTCATGGTGGCCTCCTCTGCCATCTGCATGGTGCTGAACGTGGCCGAGCTGTGCTACCTGATCGTCAAGGCCATGCTGAGGTGCTCCAACAGGATGTCCAAAAGAGCCCGTTCCTACACGCACCACGACCAGGGGACCCCGGACAAGACCCTGCTGCAGAACAAGAAGAATGAGATGCTGCTGGCGTCCTCCACTGACTCCTCTAGTAACAAGACTGTGTGAAACAGCGGCCCCTGCCCTGCCCTGGAGAGGCTACTGAAGACTAGCTAGAACCCTGTCCGTGTTCTCTTACTGTAAAGCCGTGTGTGTGTTCTGGAGAGAACCGGCCCGGTCCCCTCGGTTCTGCCTGCTGATTCAGAGGACGTGTCCCTCCGCACTCGACTATTGGCCCCAGTTTGAAGTGCTTGAATTTGGGGAGGGATTTGATTTCAGGGCCTGTATTAATCTCAGATTCATCACTTGATGATTATGGTTTTAGATTCATCAGAAACATGGTCTGCAGTGACATCTTGTGGTTTGCGTTTGAGCGTGCAGAGGCATTGGCTGTCTGGCCCCATACTGTAATGTAAAGCTGCCATTACCATCTGTCCAGGGAATTGTGGGGACCTGGCAGAATTGGTGAGCTTTCACTGAAGTACCAAAGCAATTCTAAACTGTGCCTTTTTATCATGTATGCCAACTTTTAACGATGATATACCACTGACAAGCAACAACTTTGGTCTAGTACCCTATACCAGTCCTGGTCAACATGCTGATAGAGAAGAGCCTGCTTTAGAAGACAGTTAGTAGGTATAGCTGTAAGTGATAGATATGATAAAATCAAATGGTGTTCAGAAGCCCTCAATGATTTACTAAAGTAGCCGACCATTCAGTCGCTCATTCGCTTCAGTATCGCCTGTAAGACGGACAGTGGCGCCCTCTGTTGGCGAGACTGATGGTGACTCTGGATACGCGACACAACAACTGGTGGTATCATCTTTCAACTTGTGCCTTATTTTAGCCACTAAACTAATCACTCTGTGCCCTTTCAATGTGAGTAACCATGGCTGATCTTGAAGCAAAAATGTCTCTGTGCTCTGACCAGATAAAGAAGTTGACCATGTCCACTGTAACAGTATATAGACGATCTCTTTGTCACCTATGGACAGGTGGGGACTGTCTGATCACTGGCGTGATTCATGTTTAGTCCTGATCATGAAAAGCACTCAAAAGTCTTACTGAAACAATAATACAATAAAATAAAATCTGGTTTTATATTGACTTTATTATTGTTAAAATGCCAAAGGACGTATGCAAATGAACATTTTGAAAGTGTATGAACCTCATTTGGAAATTGAGAAGTTTTAACACATTTTGATTTAGCGTTTTAACAACTATTAATGTACAGATTACTCAAAGTTTCTAACTGCATGTTATTTTTGAATGAGGAATATCTGATTGTTGTATTTTTATTACATACTTGCACTTTGACCCCCAAGTCTTTCATGATTTGATAAGACTCTTTAATAAAGTAAAGATACGGCATGTTGATCAGTTGAATAATTATTTTGGCACCCAACAGTACTGTTACAGGATGTGTTTCTGAAGTGAACCGAGGGTTTATTTGGGAAAGAGCAGTGAAACCTGTAATTAGGCTACTTTATTTTCCACAAACACATTAGTTGGACTCATTGTTTTTTTTACATTTACATTGCAACATTTTGGCAAATGACAACACAGGACTGAAGCTTGAGTGGTGAGTGTTTGAGGTCGACAGGGGCGTGGCGTGTATCTGCAGGGTGATGACTTTCTGAATTCACTTATGCATGGTCACACAATGTGACAGTCGCGATGGCTGGGAACGGGATGCAGCTGCGCGTCGCGAAACTCCATCTCCAAGTTCAAATCTCCACGAAAAACTAACCTGTCTTGCGCAAGTTTGGCCGAGAGTCCTCGTGTGAAGAAGTTTATGCATGAATAACTTGGCTGGCTGCTTTAAAAAGAGTTTGGTAAGCTGGCAGAGCTGCCAGGATCTGGGGACGGGGGAGAGGGAGGGTTGCTGCCGCCTTGGGAGGTCTGTATGCTCAACGCACTCAAAATATGGCACCAATGGCAGATGGATATTGCTTTCGATATTTAAGTTGGGCATCTCCAGTCTAAGGTATGATAAGGTATTTTCCTGAAATTTTGCCATCCTAGAATTTATAGGGTGATGCAGGTATAGCCCAGATTAATGTAATACAGTCAAAAATGTCTTATGCTGTGATATCAGTCCTAATTTATAAAAACAACACCTAACAATAAGCCAAACAATAAGCATAACAAAGGTTGGGATGTTTAAATAGTGCCAATGGACCCTCTGGCACACTCTGTATTGTCAGGCTGGTAGGCAGCGTGCCTTTGTATTTGAACTTGGCTCTACCCGGTTGATAGGCCTATTGCTTATACTTAACATTTAACGTAGGCTACTTAACTTAAATGTAGGCTACCATAGGCCTTCTCTGAATATACTCAATGACTATTTATTTTGAAAGGGAGTTAATGACGACAAAGATAACATGAAACAGCCTACAGCCAATTGGATGGAATAATAATGACAGAAATTACACAAAAGACATTAAAACATAATATTTTATCCTAATTCTTTTGACTAATAAAAGTACGTTTTAGCCTAATTATCAATTTCTACAAACTTGTAGTGTCTTAAAACAGTAAAATGCTTGTCAATCTGTAGAGCATTAGATGGTCAGATTCTGATGAGTCAAGTGTTCGTTCAGGGTGGGACAGGATTTGTTCATTACAACCAAGTTCATCTTCTGGGACAGCTGGGTTCTTTATCACTACCGTCACCCATAACAATGTAGTGAGACCTGGAGGCCATGCAATCACAGCCAGGATACTTTGAGAAAATTAATCACTCCCAAATTCTGTAGATCTATATGACTGGATCGCTTAACTTTCACACCAACATTAAATGCAATAAAATAATATGGAATTATGGTTTGGAAACATGGCCTTAAAAGGCTACAAATTAGCCTACTTTTGGGGGTTTCATATTAGGCGAATATCTTTCTGTAAGAAATGTTGATACATTTTATGTAGCAGCATGGCCTAGAGATTACTGTATGGATCCAGAACTTCACAAAGATATTCAAAATAATTGCATACGTTACTTTTCCAAAACGACATTAGCTCACAAAAGTCTGTTTTAAGACCAGGGAATAATATTCGTTAACGTTTGGGGTTGAATTTAGTCAAATAAGTTGATTGATTACTTTTTTTCCTTTCAGGTGGCATACATTCTGAGCCCTAGTCGATGGATTTATTACCCCTAACTCAAGAACATTTTAGTAAGTTTCTATTTCTATTTTCCTTATTTCATATTTCCATGCTGGTGTGAGTGGGAGACGAGGTATGTGCTGGCAGGTTCAAGCGCTACACAAGGGCGACAAAGGCCAACTCGTTTCGTTTCATGTGACTGGTAGGCCTAAATGTTTTGCAATGGCGAAACAAACGTTTGAAATGTCTCTGTTTAAAGGCATTATTTTCTTTATTTTTTCGACATAAATTACGTAAAAATCCCGTAAAAAAACGTTTGCGGGGTGACCTATCCAAGAGTCAGCAGGAGGTGTACGAGCACCGGTATAAGCATCAATTTGTGCATTTATTGACTTGCTACGAATGATTAATGCCATTAAACGATCACACGATCACAACTCAAAACCATACATGTTTTAGATATAGCTACTCTGATATACGTACATTGCTGATCAAAGCTAAGTTATTGAATGTAGGCTAGGCTAGAGGCGCGTGAACGGAGTAGCCTACTACAGTATCAACGTATCAGCTGAATGATCAGCCTTGACCCCCGCGGCCCTGTTGGCGCTACAGTGGGAGCTGTGTGTAGGGACCGCCGCCCGGGTACAATCCTCACTCTGCTGTTTTAGAACATTATAATGTTGATCTCAGCACATGCCTGTCAGCCAGTGGAGCGAGCAGAGAGAGAGAGAGAGAGAGAGAGAGAGAAAGAGAGAAAGAGAGAAAGAGAGAGAGAGAGAGAGAGAGACTGCGTGTAGGAGCGTGTGAGTGAGTGACAGACACAGTGAGAGAGGGAGAATGAAAATGTATTCAAATACCAATGGCTTAGCAGTAGCAATGTTGTGACATTTTGGACTTTGGAAAATATTTCTATGCTTGTCAGAACGTTTGAATTGTATGACTTAGTGTAGAATTTCCAGTATATTTTACCAGATGTAAATCAATTCTATGATTTGCCTGATTTAAGTTTTCTTTGTCTGACATAACTTTAGTGGGTGACTTGTAATCATCAGCATGAGCTCTCGTCTGGGGCTGAACTGTAGGCTAAGATTCATGTTCTGTCGATTTCTTCACAATAATCCCCCCCCCCTCTACCCTCTGCTGCCTTCTCCTCCCCCTGTTCTCCCTCCTTCTGTTCAATTCAGACTGTACTCTCTCCCTAGGCTAGAGATCGTGAAGCATGGGTGACTGGAGCTTCCTGGGGCGGCTGTTGGAGAACGCTCAGGAACACTCGACAGTTATCGGCAAGGTCTGGTTGACTGTCCTCTTCATCTTCAGGATCCTGGTGCTGGGGGCGGCCGCCGAGGAGGTCTGGGGGGACGAGCAGTCGGACTTCACCTGCAACACGCAGCAGCCCGGCTGCGAGAACGTGTGCTATGACCAGGCCTTCCCCATCTCACACATCCGCTTCTGGGTGCTGCAGATCATCTTCGTGTCCACGCCCACCCTCATCTACCTGGGCCACGTCCTGCACATCGTCCGCATGGAGGAGAAGCGCAAAGAGAAGGAGGAGGAGCAGCGCAAGACTAGCAGGTTCCAGGAGGAGAAGGAACTCCTTTACAGGAATGGAGGAGGGGACACAGGGGGAAGAGGAGGAGGAAGAGGTGGGGGTCATAAGAAGGAGAAGCCACCCATCAGGGATGAGCATGGCAAAATTCGCATCAGGGGTGCATTGCTGCGCACCTATGTGTTTAACATTATTTTCAAAACCCTGTTTGAAGTGGGGTTCATTTTGGGTCAGTATTTTCTCTATGGCTTCCAGCTAAGGCCCCTGTACAAGTGTGCGCGCTGGCCCTGCCCCAACACCGTGGACTGCTTCATATCTAGGCCCACTGAAAAGACCATTTTCATTATATTTATGCTTGTGGTGGCTTGCGTGTCTCTTTTGCTGAATTTGTTAGAGATTTATCACCTTGGGTGGAAGAAAGTGAAACAGGGGATGAAGAACGAGTTTTCCCCTGCCCGTGGGTCACCCCACCTCGCCTCCGCAGAGCCTGAGTCACTGACCTCGGCCTCCAGAACTGCCCCTCCCCTTCTCAGCTACTCCACCAATTACACCAGCGTGTCGGCGGGGAGCGCTGCGTTCCTGCCGCCCCTGGCGGCGCCCTCGGCGGAAGAGTTCAAGATGGACGCCCTGCAGGAGGAGCTGCCCTCCTCCTCCTTCTACATCAGCAGCAACAACCACAGGCTGGCCACCCAGCAGAACTGGGCCAACCTGGCCACCGAGCAGCAGACTCGGGAGATGAAGGCCACCTCCCCCTCCCCCTCCTCCTCCGCTGATAAGGAGCGCCCCACCGGCGGCGCCACGCCCCCCGCCTGCCCCAGCTCCAGCGCTGGCAGCCTGAGCGGAGGGAAGAGCGAGCAGGACGACGGCCATGTCACCACCACAGTAGAAATGCACGCGCCTCCCACCATGACCTCCGACCCCCGGCGGCTCAGCAGAGCCAGTAAGACCAGCAGCGTCAGAGCCAGACCCAACGACCTGGCCGTTTAGGCTCCGCCTCTCTACCCCAGACCCAACGACCTGGCTGTTTAGGCTCCGCCTCTCTACCCCAGACCCAACGACCTGGCCGTTTAGGCTCCGCCTCTCTAACCCAGACCCAACGACCTGGCCGTTTAGGCTCCGCCTCTCTACCCTTGACCCAACGACCTGGCCGTTTAGGCTCCGCCTCTCTACCCCAGACCCAACGACCTGGCCGTTTAGGCTCCGCCTCTCTACCCCAGACCCAACGACCTGGCCGTTTAGGCTCCACCTCTCTATCCCAGACGCAATGATTTTTATACAGAAAAGTTTTAAAAGGTCAGTAAAAACGTGAAGGAGGTAGCTGGACCTGGAGCTGCTTTGAGAATAACTCCGGTCACAGCAGTTCTGATCGGTGCAATCAGTGAGTTGTAGAACACCTGAGGTGCTGCACGGGCTGAAACACAGCAGAGTTTGTGGTGCAGAGAGTTGGGATGGTCGACAAAGCTTGAGGGTTTAGTACTAGATTTGATATATCAGGGTTTTATTCCTTTTTTTATTAAGCCAAACTACTTTCTTAGATTTAGGCTTCAGGGGCTTCATGTGTCATGGTCCTCTTACCAACAGTGTTCATGTTTATTACTTGATGAGCCTATTATTTACAAATAGGAATGATACTGTGATCCCGCGCCACTACAGTATGTTGCTGACTCAGTAAATTCTTCAGTGCTCTGTGGGTCTTGAGGCTGCTTCTACCTGGGATAGAGACACGTTGAATGTTTACATCAACTCATTCCAAGTATTTTGATTAAAGTAACACAGAACTGTCTGGTTTCCTGTGTATCATCGTCTGTTTTGAGATCAACTAGATGAAGCAGCATGTGATGAGTCCTCTCCCTCTGTCTCCATGCTGGGGACACAGGGCCACAGGGCCACAGGGCTACAGGTCCTCAGTACCATGACCTTTCATTACTGTTCATTTTAATGACATTCAGGATGTGGCTCATCTATCTGATTTGAACAGCTCTTTCTCCATCGTGTGTAAATAGAGGGGAGCCTGTAAATGTTGCTCTACAACTCACTGATTCACAGCAGGCCTCTGTCCTCGACGGACCCAGCATCCATTATGACCTGAATCACATCACTATCTGGAGAAAGGAAGAGAAGATAGTGATACCTTATAATTATGTTTAAGTGATATGAGACCTGCTTCACACAGCATGTTCAGCACCTGGCAAGTTCTCCTCCCTCCCACAGAGGAACACCCCTTAGCATCTCAATTTGTAACATTTTGAAATTTTCAGATGTTTCTTTAACCAGAATTTACTTTCAGTCAAAAAAACCTCAAAGCTTTTTGACTTGACTGGAAATTTTTACAATGATGACTGTTTATTTCTGCCATCAAAATCACTCAAACTTTTTAATTATCGCATCTTTGTGTTGAAAGTAACTTGTGAGTAGATGAGTTCTAACTCTCTTACATTACATGTGCTACTTCACTGATTTTATTCTGAAAAGTGCTATTTTTTTTAAAAACATAATTGAATAATAATGATAAATTGCGTAACTGTGGTCAATTTGTGATTGCCAAACAGCTATTTGATATGAAAAGGACAAAAGAAATGACATTGCAAGGGTTATTCCAGGGTGCAGTGTCTCCCAATTACTTTTTTGTTCTGCTCATCTTGATCTAGAACCTCCTTTCTCACTGACTCCACCTGTTTTAAACAAAGGCCCAGTCTCCTGTCTGATCCATGTCCTGTCTATCTGGTCACTGCTCAACCTGGCACCCACTCAGAGAGGGAACGGGCAGGAATGGTACTAGAAACACAATACAACACAGAGGGGAAACAATGCAGTTCTTTGCCTCTAACAGTTACTCTAATTCAGCAGGCAGTTTCCCCTCTATGTTCACTTTTAACTTAAACTATTTAAATGTGCCAATCCACAGAAATCTGTTATTCACATGTGTTATTTTGGTTCTTAAAGTTTACATTTGAGTGAATAGATCAAATTTGCACATTTAGGCAAAATATGCAGTTCTATGAAGGTAATATTGGAGAGAGAAAGAGACTGAAGACTCACCAATGTTTCTACCCCTGAGAGGAACATGTCTTAAACAAAAACAGACGATCTTCACAGCACAGACAGTATTTCTAAAACTAATTTGAATGTAGGGACTCAATGTTATGTGTTGATACATACATACCACATTAGACAGACCGGGCTTCCAGTATTTTCTGTGTGTTCACAACATAGTTGTGTCACTCAAAGTTCTGTTTAATCTTAAATCACACTAACTTTAAAAACACCAGCTGGGTGACTGGTCCTGACCTTTCACCTCACACAACCACTCCCAGGAACACCGTTCATATCACACCACTATGGTCACCTGCCCACCAGCCCCTGGTCTAGGTTCATAACAGTCTTGTGCAGAGCCTGATTTCTCTACCAATCAGAGAATAGGACCCACACTGGATCTACACACTCAGAACAGCAGCCTGTTAAATGCTGTCTTCAGAGAAGTGCCTTGTGTATGAAATTTTGTAAGAACAAGTTGATGTAAATGTTAATTTACCTCAAATGTTTACAAAACTGCTACTAAATAAACTTTTTGTACCATATTTCTGGTGTTGCCCATGTTCTTCTCATCAGTTATCAATTGAATTGCAAGTAAATTAAGATACTATGTTGAGTTTTATAAATAAATAAAAAACATTTACATTTGAATAGTTGGAGCTGTTGTTCTGGTTCAGACAGACCAGATCTCTTGGTGAGTGTGCAGCAGCTGGACTGGTGCTGCCCTCCTGGCTTTAGAATCACTGCATCGCTCTGAATTCCAAGAGAAGATGTGAGATTGTGAGACGAGTTACGAAAATGCAAGTGACACAACACCCTCGCATCGCTGACTACACTTCACACACATCCACACATTATTAAACTGAGATGACTACCACAGTCTAACACATACGAGACAAACATCACAAACTCACTTAGCACCGTCACACAGACTCAGCAGCAGTTACACCACTCCTACAGGTCACAGCAGCGGATAGAGAAGTCAGCATTTAGAGCCCTAGGAATAGTATAAAAGAGCAAGGAAAAAGTGTCTTCCTGACAGGTTTCTTTAGCTTTGACTTGTTGAATTCTATTGACTATCAAGCTGGTTGGAATGTTAGTGTGTCTCTGTGTTGCTTGGCTGTGTTGTGCAGTGCAAGTCGTCTCAATGTCGTCCTGAGAAGCGTCAGACTGCTTCTGGTTGTGGTGGATTTATGACGTATGTGAGTGTCCTGACCTACTGTATTAATACGCCCGTCAGGGACTTGATAAGGAGCACACGAGGTATGAGAGAGAGTGGAATGTTCCTTTAGCTAAGCCTGTTCCAGGAAAGGGAGTTGGTGTACTTTCATAGTCAAATTGTAAACAATATGTGTGACAATAGTGTAGTTTCCTCCTGCAGCGTCAGGTTGGGTATGAGTGAGCTGGGCTGTCTGGGACTTGGTGGAACTGCATATGCTTCAGGTGAGCTGGAGGGCTGTCTGGGATTTGGTTGGAATGGTAACTGGGTATCTTGCATCTCTTGGTTCTGGTAGACAGACAACATTTACAAACATGTAAGGGGCAAAAATATGTCATTTCTAACTCCTCATGCCTTGTGAAGGTATTTACAGAATGGACCAGCAGTCTTGGTTCTGAGCTGAGACGGACCTGGGCTGACGATTCTCTGTGAGAATCAACCATTTTCAGATTCACCATCATAAATGAGAAACTAATCAGCAAGGTCGGCTAATTTCTCTTGGGGATCTTTGTTAGCTCATTGCATGGCGTTGTTTAAATGGGATTTTAAAAAGGTGGGATTTCAAAACATTGCCAATGGCTACATCGGCCAATGACCAACAAATAGCCTACATTTGTTAATCTTATTTGTACGCTTGCTAACGGTAGCCTAGCTAAAAGATGATCGATGTCAAAATCAAAATCAAAGTCATGTTTTATTTAGCTGACTAACCATCCAGTTAAACTGCTAAAATGTTGCTGCAATTCACAACAATCAACAATAGGCTTCTGCAACTGACATAAGTTAAAGCTGACCACATGTATACATGTGGTCAGCTTTAACTTATGTCAGTTGCAGAAGCCTATTGTTGATTGTTGTGAATTGCAGCAACCAGGCCAAGCGAGCCTCCTCAGTAGCCTGGAAGCAAGGATTTACAAGGTTTTTTTTCACTTTCAACTTCCAGGCTACTGTACCTCCTCAGTGCCTAATCTGTCTTGCTGTCCACCTGTACCATCCTGTGCTTATCAGAGGTGTCCCACCTTATTGGGATACAGTCACAATGTTACCTTTGCACATGGAATGTTACAAAAACAAGGTAAATTTATTTTAGCAAAATTACCCACATTGTTACAGCGCATAGCAAATGTTAAAAACTAACAGTTAGAGGAATGATGGGTTGGAAGGAAAGTAGGCCTGCTAGGTCTGTTGAGTTCATGTAGAGATGATGGTGGTGGTGGTGTTGGGGGAGTGTTGAGAGTGGTGGTGGTGGGGGCTAGGGGTGGTGTTGGGGGATTGTTGAGAGGTGGTGTTGGGGGAGTGTTGAGAGGCGGCTGGTCTGTTGGCAGGGGGCCCAGTGTGAAAGCCACAGCCTGCCTGCAGGGCAGTGAGACCCCAGCCCAGAGCCTCAGACGCACAGGGTTATTAATAGCCTTTAATCACCCAGCAAATTCACACTGGCCCCACAGCAGAATACTGCAGTCCTCTGTTGTGTATTTCAGGAGTAGCATGATGTTTTCATAGCGTCTAGCGCAGACTGTCTCCAGTTCCAGTTCGGGGCCAAAGTGTTGAGCATGATTGACTGTTTGTGAGACATACAGCAGATGTAATAGTTAGCTGATTTTGATAACAAAGGTTTGTTCAAGACAGTGGTAAAACCAAATAGGTATTTGTCACTCTGTTGTCAGAAGGATGATTTTTATAGTGGGCATCCTTCTAGAGCCTGATGTCTGGTCCCAGGAGGCGGTGATGAGAGTTGAGGTGGACACGCCGGTGGGTCAGTGTGAAGGCCGCCCTGGATGCTTGTGTGAGGTCAAGCCATCCATACAGAGACACCTACAGGCCGTCTCGGGTATCACATGCTGCTGTTCTCTGGACTGCCCAATAAGACTGAGATGCAATATTGTGTTTGTGTCAGTTAAAGAAACAGACGAAACGCATCACTGTGATGTCTTACATATTCAAATACATTTACATATTTGTGGATGTTTCATAGCAAACTTGATTGATTTCCTGTCTTAATATCATACATTTGGCTGAACATTTCACTTTGATATTATCACCTAGACTAGTACAATTTATATTCTCTGCCTACACTATGTTGTCCACGACCAGCCTTGGGCCTGGGGTCCTGTCCCTGTTTGAGAAAGTGAGTTCTGTGAGTTGTAAGACTGCACCACTGCTTCACTGTCCCCCCAAAACATCCTAAACGTAACATAATCCATCTCCTCCATCCCTCTAGCCCAGCTCCCCAGAGTGATGGCAAGGCCGTGGTGGGAACTGCTATCCACCAAGGATCATCCAGATATTTTCATCACCGATTTGAGCCAGTGGGAAAGACCCTGTTATCAAGTTTATTAGGGAGCAGGAGGCTGAAACAACAATATAGCCGCTAGTGGACCAGACAGCTTGTGTGAGAATTGTTGAGATGCTTGTGTTGAGATGCCCTGAACTGGTTTGGTCTTGAACACATATCTTAGCTTCTTCTCATCCTTCATGCGGGGCCGAGAGCGCTGTGTCGGGGCCCACGACGTTAGAAATGCAGGCGTCATCCACCCCCCTCCCCCTCTACCGCACAGCTGGACCCTCCCAGCCCTCAACTCCCACTGTCTGTTGTTTTATCATTAAATGGCGACATTAGTTCATATCATGTGATTCCAAAAAGGATTCATTGCACATTAGAGGCCCTAATCGCCAGCTATAGTCTGCCCCCTGTCTCTGCCCCGGACCCAGCCCAGCCCTGTCTCTGCCCCGGACCCAGCCCACCCCTGTCTCTGCCCCGGGTCGGCCCACCCCTGTCTCTGCCCTGGGCCGGCCCACATGACCCTGCTGAGCGCAGCGCTTCCTTTATGCCCCCTGAAAGAACCGGGGATTGAGCCCAAACAAAAAAAAACACCAGGGTGAAAAAATGTTTTTACGCCCGCGCGGTCGCTGTCACTCTGGCAGGGCTGTGTGTGTGAGCGCTCGGGCCGCTAGAGCTTTAGATCAATGGGACAAGTTATTGGAGTCTGGCCAACTCTTAACAGATAGAAAAGAAAGAAAAAAGCTGCCTCTTCAAAAATGGGGTTGTCACACCTTTGTGAAAAATGCACATGAAGTGGCCTGATTTTCAACTATTTAAACTTTTGCATGTAAATGTTTTAGGACTCTAAGCTGAACTTGTCCTGAGCCTCCTTCCTTGTGCCCTAGCTGGGTCTTGGAGGGGTGGGGGGGGGCATGGCTGCAGGGTCTGGATGAACACGAGCACGCTGGCCTGAGGACGCGGGGCTCGCTCTGCGTCACTCACACACTAAGGGGAAACACTTCTGTCTTTTGGGACAGCCCTATCGTGGAGGGCAGCACAGCAGCACTGATGAGACTGAGGTGTGTCATATTAACACAGCGTTGGGAGGCTGGGATATTATTGAATAAAGAGTGGAGGCGTCCTCCTCTGCCCCCAAACCCTACAGTGGTCAGTGGGGCTGTGCGGCCGGGCACATAGCGCCCCCTATAGGCAATATGCCAGAACTCCCCAAGTTAGGATAATGGTTCAAAAATTCAAGTTCACAGGATTCTTTGATTTGCATCCCTGTAATATTACTCTATAATATTACAACAACAGAGAGCTTAAGTATTGGCTTGTTGTCTATGATCTGATAGTGTTCTTGAATGGACACCTTCCTATCAATCTGTAAATCAGTATAGTCAATAACAATTTAACAACCACACAACAGCTACATGTTTAAAGGGTGTTCATGAGTCCTCACAGGCTATTCAACACACTATTCACCTATAACACCTACTCTCGTCATCTGGTTCTGCTGGAGACTACTTACATCTAAATATAGATTCCATAGCTATGTAAAGGACCTTATTTTTGCCTAGTTTACGTCCCAGTTTGCCCCCCCTCCCAACCTCCTCTGCTTTGCCACCAAGTTGACCCCTACTCCCTGACATGCAACCCCCGCCCCGCCCCGCCCCCTGCCTGTCACCTCTCAGATAAAGGCGTTCACCAGAGCGCCGTGTCTGCCCGTCACCTTGTCACCCTGGAGACGGTCGTCGACTGCCCCGTGTTACCCCAGAGGAAGCCAGCTCTCTGAACCCTCACTCACCACTGGCCAATCACGTGGCAGCTCTCTGCTGAACCTTCACTCACCACTGGCCAACCCTTTCTGAGGGTTTGAATCACACTAGACAGCAGTGTTGTAGTTGAGTCACTAAGTCTCGAGTCCGAGTCGAGTCACGAGTCCCCAGTGCTTGAGTCCGAGTCGAGAGTCACTGAAGAAGTCTCTGAGTCGAGTCTTGAGTCCCCAGAGTTCGAGTCCGAGTCGAGTCACAAGTCATCGAAGAAGCCCCCCGAGTCGAGTCCGAGTCACGAGTCACCAAAGAGTAGTTTATGTGTACATTACCTGGATCATCTAGGTTGAGTCTGAGGCAGATTGAGACAGGCGTTATAGAAGGCACGGTCTCTTCTATGCAGGAAAAACCATGAAACAAAAATGACACAGCTGTCACCATTGCAAAGGTAGTTTATTTTTTTTGAAAGGGCTTTGGTTAACAGTGTTGCATTTGTTGTAAACTAGGCTCCAATCACCTTGAGCAGTAGATTGAAAAAGATGAGAGAGAAAGTAGAGAGGTAATCTTTAACCTCAGAGACCCTAACCCTATCTCACTCTGAATGTGTCACACACAGACACACTCACGCACACACTTAGGCTTAATTAGGTGGGCTAGCTTGTAGAAGCTAGCCCAACTTGTGATATTCCCACTATTTCTTTCTTTTTCTCTTTCTTTCTTTCTTTCTTTCTTTATTAGGTGGACTATTCTGTTCAGCTGCTCAGCATTCACACGCATTTTCTGCAGGAAATGCAATTTTCTAGTTTTCTTTCTTATTATTCTCCCGTTTTTGTCTCCTTAACTACTTCTTCATGCTTTGTGCTAGAAACTTCATTCAAACTTTAAAATGTTCATAATGTTTAGCTCTTTAACGGATCCATTCAGAATTTTTATAGTTTTTTAGAAACGTAACTTTTAAAACTATTTTTTGTCCCATTGAAACGGCTTGAAACTGCTTTTGGAATGTTACTGAAACTTTATGTTTTTAGAGTGGTGGCAGCAGTTGCTCTGAAAATATTCACACATTTTGTAAACTGCTGGCACTCCTACAATTTTGACAGCTCACACACATTATATATCAAAATGTTCACACAACTGTGCTCATTCGTACAATGTAAGTATCTAAGCTATGTGACTTACAGTTTTCACTGTATGACGATTTGTTCGGCAACTGCGCTCCCCATTGAAACGTATGGTGCCGCACTCTTATCTTTTGAGCTGGTAATTTTGCATTTTTACCCTTTTTCTAACTTGTCGCTATGCCTACAGTTTTAACAGCTCATACACATATTATATAGCGAAATGTTCACACAACTGTGCTGATTCGTACAATGTAAGTATCTAAGCTGTGTGACTTACCGTTTTTGAGATATGACGATTTGTTCGGCAACTCCGCTCCACATTGAAACATATGGTGCCGCAGTAACTTTTGAGCAGTTAATTTTGCATTTTTACACTTTTTCTAACTTGTTTAAGCTATACAGACATATTATACATAGAAATGTTCTGCAAGTTCTCAGGATTCCCATGGTGTCAATATATAAGCTGTAACATTTATAGTTTTCGCGATAGAGCTGTCTGAAGCGGACCATGTCTAGGATCAGAGTGTCAATTGGGATTAGAGTGGTGGCAGCTGTTGCTTTTTTTTGAATTTGTGTGCATGTGCAGCCTCTCTTAAAGGTACAGGCACCCTTTTATAACTAATGTGGTAGCACAGAACTCAGCCAAAGTGGAATAAAGACACATGATCTTCACTGGTGGGGGCCGGTGGGTAGCCCGGAGAGGAGTACACTGTCCCCGACTGGCTCTGACTTGAGGGGCCTCGCCACCACACCACAGAACGCACTTTTCAGCCCCTGAGTGGGCTAGAGACACACAGTCTTCAATGGTGGATGCATGGAAATTGCCCAGAGGTCACTGTACTGTCCCCGACTAGCTGTGACCCAAGGGGGCGGAGCCTAACCAGCACGCCACTATACACACCACGGGCCCCACAACTCAGCCCCTGAGTGGGCTAGAGACACACGGTCTTCACCAGTGGAGTCAGGTAGGTGGCCCGGAGAGGGTTACACTGTCCCCGACTGGCTCTGACCTGAGGGGGCAGAGTCTCGCCACCACGCCACTGTCCATGCCACGGACCCCACAATTCAGCACCTGAGTGGGCTAGAGACGCACGGTCTTCTCCGGTGGGTGCATGGAGATTGCCCGGTCCGTAGTAGTACTAGCAGTAGCTGTTACATACAGCTGCAGCAGCTAGCCCACCTCACATTTTCTTCAGGAAATGTACTTTCTAGTTATTTTTATTATTGTTCTCCGCAGGTTTTTGGCCCTTTATAACTTCTTCATACTTTGTGCTAGAAACTTCATTCAAAACTTTAAAATGTTCGTCTTTAGCTGTTTCCCGGATGTATTCAGATTTTTTTTGTTTTTTAGTAATTTAACTTTTAATAGTAATTTTTGTGCCATTGAAACTGCTGGTGGAATGTTCAGTATCATGTTTTTAGAGTGGTGGCAGCTGTTGCTTTGAAAATATTCACACATTTTGTAAACTGCTGGCACTCCTACAGTTTTGAAAGCTCACACATTATACATCGAAATGTTCACACAACTGTGCTGATTCGTACAATGTACGTGTCTAAGCTGTGTGACTTATAGTTTTCGCTGTATGACGATTGGTTCGGCAACTGCGTTCCCCATTGAAACGTATGGCGCTGCACTCTAGCTTTTGTCCTGCTAATTCTGAATTCATACCCATTTTCTAACTTGTCACCATGGCTACAGTTTTTACACTACACAGGCATATTCATATTCATATACATTAAAATGTTCAGCATGTTCCCATGATCCTTACGGTGTCAATATCTAAACTGTAACATTTATACTTTTGGAGAGATAGCTGTCTGAAGTCGGCATGCATTCCCATTGAAGTGAATGAGAGATGTTCAGAGTGTCAGATGGAATTTGAATTTTGGAACACAAGCTGGCTCTCTTAAAGTTACAGGCACACTTTTATGACTACAGTGGTAGCATCACACCACAGACCACACAACTCCCGAGTGTGGTATATACAGTCTTCACTGATGAAGGCAGGTGGGTGGCCCAGAGAGGGCTACAATGTCCCCGACCTGCTATGTCATGAGGGGGCGGAGTTTCGCCATCACGCCACTAACCACGCCACCCTCAACTCAGCCTCTGATGAGCTAGAGACACAAGGTCTGTGCCGGTGGGTGCACAGAGATTGCCCGGAGGTCACTGCACTGCCCTCGACCCGCTGTGATCCGAGGGGGCGGAGTCTCCCCACCACACCACGGGCCCCACAACTCAGCCCCTGAGTGGGCTAGAGACACAAGGTCTTCACCGGTCGGGGAAGGTGGGTGGCCCAGAGAGGGGTACACTGTCCGTGTTCGGCTCTGACCTAAGTGGGCGGAGTTTTGCCACCACGCCACTATCCACGCCACGGAGCCATTTTGCGCACTTTAACCGCACTTACCGAAAGTCCGCAATTTCGCGGATTTAGGAGCAGAAAATACCCACAGTCCACCGACACAGTGCTTGAGTGCATCCGAGTCATGATCCGAGTGCATCACACATGAATGATGACATTTGCCGATAACACATTTATCTTGAAATCCACATGCTGCAAACATATCCCACCTAACATACTTTTTAAATTATTATTAAATTACAACAGACGTCAGTCGGTCAATTTGCAGAGCCGAGCGGAGAGCTGAGGAGCGCGTCAGAGCAGCCTCTGCGTCGGAGGGACGCGGCAGCCAATGAAAACGAAGTGGGAGGGGCATTGAGCTAAACTGGCTTGGGATTCGTTGGCACGCCGCTGGAAGTGCTGTCCCATTTAATTCACGGCCCTGGGCTGAGTTTCCCAGAGGCATCGTAGCGCTACGTTCATCGTAGTGCTATGATGAACGCCATAGCTTACGATGAACGTAGCGCTACGATGCCTCTGGGAAACTCAGCCCTGTTCTATTTATACATCCATGCCCTGCACCATCTGGCCCTTCCAACTGACGTCAATAAGTGCTCAAGCCTCAGGCCGCAAGTGTGAAGGGCCGCAAGGATGGTTTGCGCACTCAGATTGGAATTCACCTTGAGAGTAACGTTAGCTACACACAGGTGGAACAATCATCATTACGCGAGGCGTGAGCTCTCGTTCTGCTTTTTTTTTTCTCTTGAGCTCCAGTTTTCTGTATTTTACGGAAGAGCATTAGGGCCAACAACTGAGTTTATTATTTTTTTAAGCTTCTGAGTTTAAAGTCAGAATTTCTGACTTTAAAGTCGGAATTTCTGAGAAAAAAGTCAGAAATAACTTCTGAGATTAAAGTCAGAATTTCTGAGATTAAAGTCAGAATTTCTGAGATTAAAGTCAAAATTTCTGAGATTAAAGTCAGAATTTCTGAGATTTAAGTCAGAATTTCTGAGAAAAAAGTCAGAACTTCTGACTTTAAAGGACAATGCTCGTTTTTGACAACCTGGACCTTATTTACGACATATTATAAGACGTTTGACTCACCGAGATCACTTTGGTGTAGTTCGGAGGCCTGTAGAAGAAATGTAAAATCCAGCGCGAGCCAGTATATCCATGTAATGGCGGTGATCGGGGCAACGAGAATGCAGCTTCTAAAAATCTATTTTCTGCCGCGAAACGGTTGTTTTCATCAATCTGTCTGGATGAATCTTCTACAGGCCTCCGAACTACACCAAAGTGATCTCGGTGAGTCAAACGTCTTATAATATGTCGTAAATAAGGTCCAGGTTGTCAAAAACGAGCATTGTCCTTTAAACTCAGAATCTTAAAAAAAAAAAAAAAAAATGCTGTTGGCCTTATTAATGCTCTTCCGTAGCTCTTCCGTAGCTCTTCCGTAGTATTTAGAGGTCTTATCGAGAACTGTCAATAAAATCAACCAAATGTGAAGATTGGATTCCTCTCAAACTACAGAATTGAGCCATCTGCTTTTTGGGCAGTTTGGAGTTGATTAGTGTTGTTAATACGAAGGATACCCGCTCGACCGTCACCTTCATTCATCTGGGACTTGAGCTCCAGAGCAAAATACATCTAGGCTAGCTAACATTACCCAGCCGTAGTTTCAATGGTCTCAAATCAAATTCAAATGTAGGCCTATATCCCATTTCATACACAGAGACAAATCAGGGCAATGCAACCCAGTGAGCTTAACCGAGAGGAAGGGTGGGGAGAGAAGGGTGTAGCCTACGCGTTATGGATCGCACCGCAGTTCTAGACAAGACCCGCCTGACAGCGGTGCGATCCAGAACGCGTATTCTACCCCTAATTTTCGTCTCCAACTACCGAGTCCAGTCAATCCGTGAGCCCGAGTCCAAGTCATCGGTACTCAGTGAATGCACGAGTCCCCAATGTTCCGAGACAGAGTCGAGTCACGAGTCCCGAAAATCGCGACTCGAGTACTACAACACGGCTAGACAGATAGGAACTGTATTTATCCCAGAAGAGTAATTGTTGAATTGTTTAGTCTTCCACCCAGTGAACGCTAACGCTGTTCACTTCTACCAACCCTGTCCACAAAACAGGGGAAACAACCTCACTTTCGTTTCAGAAATAAATCAAGATAATTAATGAAATTATTGATTTAATCATTTGGAAGGTCTGTCCACACACTGCAACAGGCTCAATTCACGTAACCACACAGGTACACTCATGTCCAGCACACAGAGAGGCACATTCATATCAGGCATCTAAGCCCTGTCCTTTGACCAGGCCCCCTATCTTCCTAGGACAGCTCAAACAAAGCCTCAAAACAAATTTCTACTCAAACTCAACATAAAAACGAGGTATTTGCTTGCAATTTATTCATAGAAAATAGTACAAATAAAACTTAAAGATAAAAGTTAACATGTTTTAAATTCACATAAATAAAAGGCAAATTGTTCAGGAGTAGATCAACAACCTAGTGTAACTGGGGAAACAAATTCTGAAGCAATCTGAAAGGAAACAGTTAGTTGATCAGGACGCTGTCATTAGGATCTGTTCACTCTAGTTACAGGAAGTCTGTTGCTCTGTTAACCATTCATCCAACAGAGTAACGCAGCACACATTAAGAAGTGCTACATTTACCAACATGTCAGAAGGTGCAACACCTATGATTTTCATTGTTTCTACATACGAAGAAGCTATGGAAATCATACATTTAGCACCTTTAACTGAATGAATCAATAACATTTGATAGCTTACATGAGACATACAGTAACAAGAAAACAAAGATGTGGCACAAACACACAAAATAGTTTTTCAACATCTTTAGTCTTTAGCAGATGAACAGCAATTCCTTCATGCTGATACCTGACCCCCCCCCCCCCCCCCAACCCAGGAGAAATAAAACGGAGACAAAGCCGAGCTTCAGGGCTGCAGCAGGTTTAATGCTTTTAACGGAGGGAAGAAAAATGGCACACACGGCACAAAACACGCACACACGCACACGGCACAATCCCAACACACACACACGCGCACACACACGCGCACACACACACACGCGGCACAATCCCAACACACACAGACACACACGGCACAATACCAACAACACACACAGCACAATCCCAACACACGCACGCGCACACACACACACACACACAGTCACACACGCACACATGCACACACACACAATCCCAGTGTCATCTTTTAAAAGGCGTGTGGGGTCAAAGCTGAGAGGATTCAGAGGAGCGTCCCACAGTCTGTCTCTGCTCCGTCTCCTGTCCTGTCCTGTCCCGTCCTGCTCTCAAACACTATTTACACGTCATGGCCGCCCAGTCCGGGCTGGTGAAGTCATGGCTGCCCAGTCCGGGCCTGGTTAAGTAACGCTACATCACGTCAATGACGTGTCGTCCTACGGAACGAGAAGCCTCCACTGATGTTGGCTGCTCTGCAGGGTCACCCTCCCTGTAACCTCTCCTCCCCACAGAGTCCCTTCGGTCCCCGAGGGTCACGGTCCTGTCAGCTCTGGGCACGTGCGGTCCCACAGTACACGTAAATGATGGAGCCAGGATGAAGAACACAGGGATGCTTATACTTCCCCCCCCCCCCTCCTCCTCCTCCTCCTCAGGATGGCGGTTCTCTCTATAGCCGTCCCTCCCCCTCCCCCTGCTCCTCCCTCTCCTCCTCCTCCTTCTCCTTCTCGTCCGGATGGCGGGTCCCTCTGTAGACGTCCCTCACCAGGAGGAAGCGGGGAAGGAGGAGCTCCAGGATGCCGCGGTCCAAGGGGGCGGAGCTGAACCACAGGGGGCTGTCCGGGCTGACCGCCTCCTCCGGCGTGGCGTAGAACACGTCCGTCCTCTGCCTCAGGGACTCCGGGCTGCGGAGGAGACAAACATGAGCAACGTAGACATCTCCTCCTCCTCTGGTTGGTCTGTCTGAGGAACCTTCAGGCCATAGTTTAAGGGTTACTAGTACAGGGGAGGCTCCTCTATTGTAGAAACATGGTGAGTAAGGGTCTGGCAGATCGCTGGGGGTCCTCATATTACAGTATACAGTCAACATCGTGTTTCAGGATGTGAACAGCAGAGTTATAATCACTGGACACATGTGGACATGGAGAATGAAAGAGAAAAAAAGAGAGAGAGAATGGTGTATGAGGGAGAGAGAGAGAAAGAGAATGGTGTATGAGAGAGAGAGAGAGAGAGAGAGAGAGAGAGAGAGAGAGAGAATGTCACTATAGTGCTGGTGCACCTCAGGAGCGTTCTCTCCAGCGTGTGAGGTGCATGTGAGAGTGGTGGCGGGGAGAGACGTGGGAGGAGCTGTGCTGGCGGGGAGAGACGTGGGAGGAGCTGTGCTGACGGGGAGAGACTCACCACTTGGAGCAGTAGAGCTCGTACAGCCAGCACTCCTGCTTCTGGACCGGGCAGCATGTGGCGCTGCCCGACCCGTCGTCCGGGGGGAGCTCCGGGTCTCCGTCCTCCTCCTCCTCCCTCTTCCTCTTCCCAGAGCCGGGCGGTACTGGACCCGGAGGACAACAGCCTTAGATTAGAGGATGTCTTTGTGTCCACAGAGGACATTCGCTTTGATTCAGTCAGACAAACGCATCACTATACAACATCGCATCGCAATAACAATCACAATAAAAAGGACAGGACAAGCGACCCTGGACTAGCAGTGTGTGTGAGAGTGTGTGTGTGACTGTGTGTGTGTGTGTGTGAGAGAGAGAGAGAGAGAGAGAGAGAGAGTGTGTGTGTGTGTGTGTGTGTGTGTGTGTGAGAGTGAGTGAGTGAATGTGTGTGTGACTGTGTATGTGACTGTGTGTGTGTGTGTGTGACTGTGTGTGTGTAAGTCAAGACGTACCTTTTCGACCTAGCCTACAATCACTAGCCAGGGCCTTGAGACGCAGAAAGGCAGCCTCAAACCTACCTGTGAATCCTCTGTATACATTGGTGTTTATCCTGCTATGCACTGTATGTATATCAAGTAGAGTACAGAAGCTGGTTACCCTGAAACAGGCTTGTTCTGTTCTGACATCTGTGTTGCTTCAATGGCTCAGCGTGCTACTAACCGTTTTCTGCCTCCCCTAGTGCCTCTCTCTCTCCCTCCTACCTTCTAACCAGGTCCAGTGGATGCCCCACTGTCGCCCACAGACCACCCGGAGTCCGATAGATACCCCCGTGTCAGCTGTGGATGTCGTAGTATTTAGTACACACGCACGCACGCAGGCACACACACACACACACATCAGTCCACATCCGGCTTAGGCCTGCACCTGATGCTCTTAGCCTTTATTGCTCTGAAAATGTAATTTAATGTAATTTATTGCTCTATAAATGTTCTTAGCCGTTAGACAAATATATTCCAGGAGCTTGCTCCAGGTTGCCCGTTTTAATATCTGTGTTGCTTTTATGGCTCTGTGTGCTACTAACCCTGTTCTGCCTTCCCTCTCCCTAGTGCCTCTCTCTCTCCCTCCTATCTTCTAACCAGGTCCAGTGGATGCCCCACTGTCACCAGCAGACCACCCTGAGTCCGATAGATACCCCTGTGTCTGCTGTGGATGTCGTAGCAATTAGTTAACACACACACACACGTACACACAGACATACATCAGTCCACTTCCGGCTTTAGGCCTGGACCTAGTCCCCCCCTTCCCCTCACCCTAACCCGGGTCCGTATCCTTTTCCTACCCCCTCCCTACCCCAACCCCTGCCTCTATCTGGACCCAGGCACATTCACACACACAGACATACACCAGTGTTTGCCATGTCTCTCCTATGATGTTTTTAGCCTCTCTTACTCTGAAAATGTAATTTAATGTAATTTATTGCTTTATAAATGTTCTTAGCCGGTAGACAAACATACTCCAGGAGCTTGCTCGATCGCCTTGTTGAGAGGGGTCAGGGAAGAATTTTTACAGCTCACTTATCTGGCCCCCGGGTGATACTGTTTTTTTGCTTCCCTCTGGAATATGTAGGGGTGGGTCGTATGCCCACCTCCATTGTTCTCTGTAAAGCGCATTGTGTTGCCTCTGGGTATGAAATGCGCTATACAAATAAAGCTTTGGTTGATTGATTGAGTGTGTGTGTGTGAGTATGTGTGTGAGTGAGTGTGGGTGAGTGTGTGTGTGTGTGTGAGAGAGAGAGAAAGAGAGTGTGTGTGTGTGTGTGTGTGTGTATGTGTGTGTGTGTGTGTGAGAGAGTGTGTGTGTGAGAGTGTGTGTGTGTGTGTGTGTGTGTGTGTGTGTGTGTGTGTGTGTGAGAGTGAGTGAGTGAGTGTGTGAGTGCGTGTGTGTGTGTGTGAGTGTGTGTGAGTGGGTGTGTGTGTGTGAGAGAGTGTGTGTGAGAGAGTGTGTGAGTGAGTGAGTGAGTGAGTGAGAGTGTGTGAGTGAGTGAGTGAGTGTGAGTGTGTGTGTGTGTGAGTGTGTGTGTGAGTGTGTGTGTGTGTGTGTGAGAGTGTGTGCGTGTGTGCGTGTGTGAGCGTGTGTTTGTGTGTGTGAGTGAGTGTGTGTGAGTGTGTGTCTGTGTGAGTGTGAGTGTGTGTGTGAGTGTGTGTGTGAGTGAGTGTGTGTGAGAGTGTGTGCGTGTGTGAGCGTGTGTTTGTGTGTGTGAGTGAGTGTGTGTGAGTGTGTGTCTGTGTGAGTGTGTGAGTGTGTGTGTGAGTGAGTGAGTGAGTGTGTGAGAGTGTGTGCGTGTGTGTGTGTGAGCGTGTGTTTGTGTGTGTGAGTGAGTGTGTGTGAGTGTGTGTCTGTGTGAGTGTGTGAGAGTGTGAGAGTGTGTGTGAGAGTGTGAGAGTGTGTGTGAGTGTGTGTGAGTGTGAGTGAGTGTGTGTGCGAGTGTGTGAGTGAGTGTGTGTGTGAGTGTGTGTGTGAGTGTGTGAGTGAGTGTGTGTGAGTGTGTGTGTGAGTGTGTGTGTGAGAGTGTGTGTGAGTGTGTGAGAGAGTGAGTGAGTGAGTGAGTGAGTGAGTGTGTGAGAGTGAGTGAGTGAGTGAGTGAGTGAGTGAGTGAGTGAGTGAGTGAGTGAGTGAGTGAGTGAGTGAGTGTGTGTGTGTGTCAGACTCACGGCGGTGTTCCTGAGGGAGGGTGGGCCGGTGGATGTGTGTGAGGGGGTGTGTGCGGTCCGGCCCGTAGACGGAGTTGAAGGACAGGTGCAGGTGCTGGTCCACGGTGTGCAGGCCCAGGTTCTTGGTGTTGAGGTAGACCAGCGAGCGCAGCAGCGCCCACGGACTCTCCTCCCCCAACACCCTGCAGTCCCACAGACCCTGCTCCTCCACCCGGCCCCACAGAGAGCCTGGAGCACACACACACAAACACGCACACAAACACACACAGACACACGCACAAACACACAAAGTATGTAGCCTGTCTCTGAATCCCAAATGGACCTGAAGCTCCCCCCCCAGCCCTGTGTGAGCCAGCTGTATGGGTGGGTTAAAGCAGGGTCCATGTCCTCATATTTAATACACAGCAGTCACGGTCTCAGGGTGGGAACAACAGAGCAGTCAGGATCACAGTGACTCCACACATTCAGGAAATAATACACAGCTCTGAGAGCATCAGCTAGAGATCAAGCCATGCAGGAAATGTGCCCCGACTGATTCCCTGCTAGAGACGAGATGTTTACCATCGGGCAGTACGCTGGGCTGCCAGTCCCGGATGACCTTGTTAAGCTCCTCCCCGAACTCCCGGTAGCTGGGGTCGCTGAAGAGGTCGTCCTTCCTGCCTTTGGCCTGGAGATGCTGAAGACAGACAAACAAACAAGCGAGCGTTCCTGAGTGTGAGGCAGAGAGAGCAGGGAGAGATGCACCACCGAGGACCTGGAGGACAAAGGTCCTCATATCACAGTGGTCAACATCGGGTGGATCTGGATGTGAACAGCAAGACGTTATAATCACTGGACACAGAGAGCAGCCGGGTTTAAGAAAAGGCTGTAGTTCCTCAACTCAAAATGACTGAAATTAAGGGACTGATCAAGTGCAACGCGGAAAAAGAATAAGCGTGAGAGTCATGATGGATAGGTGGGTGGAATGAGAAAGGGTTTAGCCATTGACCTTATTCACACGGCGTCCATTTCTCTCTTACGTCACGCTCAGGGTGGGAGAATGCAGAAGTATCCATAGACCAGTTCGTTATAAAAATAACACTTCAAGATTCGAAATAGTCTTCTTCTTCTGACTATTTCGAATCTTGAAGTGTTATTTTTATAACGAACTTGTACTATATGGTCTATGGATACTTCTGCATTCTCCCACCCTGAGCGTGACGTAAGAGAGAAATGGCCGCCGTGTGAATAAGGTCAATTGTTACAGTAGTGAGTTCTAGACTGCTATTCTTGCACTTTGCCTTCAGCGCTAGATTATGCTTTTAGTCACTAGTCGCTTTGGATAAAAGTGTCAGCTAAATGACTGTCAGGTAAATGTGATGCTCTGTCTTAAGGGCCTGTCCCTTATTCCAGGAGGACAGCTCAGCCAGAACACAGACCGCTGGACCGAACACAGACCGCTGGACTGAACACAGACCGCTGGACCGAACACAGACCGCTAGACCGAACACAGACCGCTGGACTGACCAGAGAACACTGGACCGAACACAGACCGCTGGACCGAACACAGACCGCTGGACCGAACACAGACTGCTGGGGACACTTGTGAGAAACAGAGGAGCCTCTTCCGGTCAGAGTGGACTTCACACCACCGGCCAGGCTGCGGCGAGGCAGCCAGCTCACTGGGCGGGCCGTGACCACGAGTGACTGACCCGAGCGCAGCTCACATCCTACAGGCTCAGCCCACATGACGGCGTTCTCCTGCTCCGGCACCACAACCACCCAGCCAGAACCCCACCGGGCCACAGCACTATTCTGGGGAGCGCCGCAAAATAAAGCGGCCATGTTCTAAATGTGAGAACAAGGTGGCGCGCCCACGTGCCGAGGTTTCTACGGTAACGTCCCGTCTGTCACAGTGTCAGCCTCCCGGGGACGATGACATCAGCCAGCCTGACCAACTCCTCTGGGCCAATCCTGCGTCTCGTCACTGACACCTGCCGCTGGCGTCCTCAGTAGCAGCCTGGCCTCTGAGGCAGCACAGAGCCTGGTGCCCCCTCCCTCTCTCTACCTCCCTACTACAGATGGAACGGTGGGAAAATTTCACATCACAATTATAGTGACCAAAATTATCACGGTTATCAGTATTATTGCAGTATTGTAAAATGTGCAGAAAAAATTGTGAACCTACCGATACACACGCTGAAATAATTTCACCAAGTTTTATATTGAAAACTACAAATAAAATTTGCAGCACTGTGCACTTTTTTAGCATTAACATTAAAATAATGTGTCTGGGACTGTTGTGAGCTTTGGTTGATGCTGGACAGTATTTACAGTGAAAGGAAACCCTGGAGGAACACATGGACGCCTGCTTGGTTGACATCCTGCTCTGAGCTCGTCCAGTCTGCTGGGATCCATGATTAACAAGCTAACAGCTGAGAGGGGAGTGAGGGAGGAGAGAGGAGTGAGGGAGGAGAGGAGTGAGGGATGAGAGGAGTGAAGGAGGAGAGGAGTGAGGGAGGAGAGAGGAGTGATGGTGGAGAGGAGTGAGGGAGGAGAGAGGAGTGAGGGAGGAGAGGGGAGTGAGGGAGGAGAGAGGAGTGAGGGAGGAGAGGAGTGAGGGAGGAGAGGAGTGATGGAGGAGAGAGGAGTGATGGAGGAGAGAGGAGAGAGGGAGGAGAGGAGTGAGGGAGGAGAGAGGAGTGAGGGAGGAGAGGAGGGCTCGCTCCTCTCCAGGACTGACCTGCTGGATGCCCAGGCAGAGGTAGAGCACGCTGTCGGGGGCGTAGCGGTCCCCGTTGGGCCGGCGCACCTCCCAGACGAAGCGTGCGAGGGCGTGGCTGAGCTCTGGGGGGCTCAGGGAGAGAAGGCTGCTCCTCCTCCTGGCTGGCCTCTCTGGAGGGACACAGACAGATGACCTCATCATGCTGGACGGCTCTGCTCACAATATTGGACCTGCTATGGACGTCCATCCGGGGCTCCCATTCTGGGAAAGGGTCATGGTCACCTCTGCTGACTCACCGAGTTTGGGGCTTTCCTTCCCGTTGGTGTCGGCTGATTGGTGGAGTGAGGACAGCGCCCAGCGTCGCCAGGCGTTGACCCCGTAGCGCGGCCGCAGGGCTAGCGAGGGGAGGGCCGGGGGGGCGACCAGGGGCTCGCCCTCGACCGCACGCCTTTTCTGTCCCTAAAACAAACACCGCTTACATGACTGTCTGATGGCACTGTTGTTCTTTACAGTTGTAAACAGCATCTGTAAACAACAAACTGCTGCACTGTGTCCTCATACAACAAATACCAATCAGGGAGTTTCAGGATGTGAACAGCATGGGGTTCTAATCATTGGACACGCCAGCGCCTGGACAGGTCAGCAGGTGGGAGGTCAGCAGGTGGGAGGACAGCAGGTGGGAGGTCAGCAGGTGGAGGTCAGCAGGTGGAGGTCAGCAGGTGGAGGTCAGACGGTGTGGGGGGGGTTCCTACCAGTCTCCGGGGTCGGGGGGCCTCCTCCTCCAGGACGGGCAGCAGGGTGAGGCCCATCTCCATGTCCTCCTCCGGGCCCGGGGTCTGGGACAGTACTAACACAGGACACACGGGTCAGACCAGACCAGGACAGGACAGGACAGGACAGGACAGGACAGGACAGGCTAGACCAGACCAGACCAGACCAGACCAGACCAAGACAGGACAGGACATGTTAGACCAGACCAGGACAGGACAGGACAGGACAGGACAGGACATGTTAGACCAGACCAGACCAGACCAGACCAGACCAGGACAGGACAGGCTAGACCAGACCAGACCAGACCAGACCAGACCAGGACAGGACAGGACAGGACAGGACAGGACAGGACAGGACAGGCTAGACCAGACCAGGACAGACTAGACCAGACCAGACCAGACCAGGACACGACAGGCTAGACCAGACCAGGACAGGACAGGACAGGACAGGCTAGACCAGACCAGACCAGACCAGACCAGACCAGACCAGACCAGAACACGACAGGTTAGACCAGACCAGGACAGACTAGACCAGACCAGGACAGGACAGGTTAGTCCAGACAAGGACAGACTAGACCAGACCAGGACAGACTAGACCAGACCAGTATGAGTGAACCCGTCCTGGTCCAGTCTGGTCTAGAGATGTAGAGCTTGCTGTAGCGGACCCAACCAGTGGTCTACAAAGAGAGACCCAACCCACTACCTGCTATAACACCCCAGACCCAACCAGTGGTCTACAAAGAGAGACCCAACCCACTACCTGCTATAACACCCCAGACCCAACCAGTGGTCTACAAAGAGAGACCCAACCCACTACCTGCTATTAACACCCCAGACCCAACCAGTGGTCTACAGAGAGAGACCCAACCCACTACCTGCTATTAACACCCCAGACCCAACCAGTGGTCTACAGAGAGAGAGCTCATTCACTGATCCCTCTCCATTTATCATGGGAACATATAGATCCGTTTCAGTGCTTTAAAATCCCACATATTGTCCTGTCAGCCATCAGTGGCCCGTCTCACTAGTGCCCCCCGGAGGAGGAGCAGGACACAACAGAGCCTCACATTCCACATGCTTGCTAAGGACAAAGGAAACAGCGTCAAATATAGTTTGGTATCTGCACACGCCCCAACCCACTACCTGCCATTAACACCCCAGAGCCAACCCACTACCTGCTATTAACACCCCAGACCCAACCGGTCAGTCAGAGAGGGCTGACGAGCCGTCCAGAAACAACCTGGAGGAATTCGAATCTCTCTATGACTGTCCAGAAACACCACGTAGAGTGGAAGGCTAATGATAGACACTCACACACACACAAACACACGCACGCACGCACACGCACACACACGCACAGAGCTCCACCTTTCATAGAATCACCAACGTCCTTTATGAAGCATATTGAGGTATTTTTTGGTGCGGGTACCGGTACGTCATTGGGTCAGGACAAACGGTGACGTGAAATGATGACCAAGCTGCTGGGGTCAGGCGATGATGTCACATTGTTATTGATTGTCTCTCAAGAAAGTAGGCATAGTGGCGGAGAGGGCAAAACGGTAGAATAAAATGCACTGTATGTAAAAGGTTACAGTAGTTGTATCCAAAGGGGGTATGAATATGTTCAGTTGCTGTAGCTACAGTAGCTGTTAGTAACTGTTACTGCCAACTGTTGTTACTGTAGGGCAGGGGTGCCCACACTTTTTTGGGCTTGTGAGCTACTTTTAAAATGACCAGCTCAACAAGATCTAGCACCCCACACCCTGACTGCCCCCCCCGGCGGGCCCCCACGCCACGCCCCGGAACCCCCGCCCTCCTCCTGTCACTTGTCACTTAACATTGGCCAGGTTTTAATTCACGTCTCATTAAAGTCATATCTTACCATTGCTGGAAACCCAATAAAAAAATAACAACCGAAATAACAGCATACAGCTACTGTTTCAAAAACAAATAATATATTTATTAATCAAGCTACCAATTACTTAACACTGGAAGTGGAACGTTAACTTTGTTCTATATATGCCTTGCACAATCTTAACAGGTAACAGTCAGCTAGTTGTCAGAACAGTGTCTTTAGCCTACTTAAATAACAAACACACAGCATAATTAGGGATGGGGATCATTCATTTTTATTGATATTGATACCGTTATCGAGTCTGCTTAATGATCCGGGTCCTTATTGGTACCACTATCGTTACTTTTCTATGGGAAAAACGAGACGGACGGCAATACATGTTTAACAGAACTGGTTTTGCAAGCACTTGTGAACGAGTGTGCAAGGCACTAAAATAACAGCGATTGGCATGCAATTCAATTGAATTCAAAAACTTAATCAATCATATGTTTGTGCACCCGATCGGACAGGATGTATAATGTGGGTGACCAGACATCCCGATTGCCCGTGTCAAGCCGGTTGTACCAAGAAATATCTGTAGAACACTAGTTTTCAACATTTACTGCCAACGGTTTTAACCACAACATAATGTGATGCTTGTTAACAGTGCTCACATGACATTTATCAAGTTAATATGATCTTTATGTCGGCATTCCTACCTACAAGAATAAAAGTGTAGCCGAGTGTGTGCAGACCAATTGCTTGCTGGGAAGCTGTCCATGATGCTGAAACTGAAATACTTGTATCATTCAGAATGAAAACGCCTGGTTTTGGTGCTCGAGAATTATATATGCCTACTTGTGCGCTTGCATGAACGAGCAGTAGCCTGGCCTACACTTTTGATTGTCTGGGTTCAAATGGTCACTCGGCTGTAGGCTCAAAGCAGACCCGATAAGCTCCGACCTTATTGATTACCGGGTCTTGAGAAATTTGGAACCGGGTCCTTTTGGACCCGGGTTTTGATCCCCATCCCTAAGCATAATACACTCTGATGACTTGCACTGAATGGATCAGCCAGGGTTGCAGAATCCTGACTTTTTAAAAGTTTGACTTATTTTGCTGGGCTACTATCAGCTACATATATCAGCCTAAACAATGATTAAATCAGCCAACACATGATTAAATCATTAAAATACTCAGTTAAACTGCAGTACAAAAGGTCACACTTGTAATCTATAAAGGAGCAGGAGGATAAAGTTGCTCATTTAGACAACAGAAGAGGTGACGTGACTGCTGGCCTCTGCACACACGTCATTAAGAAGCCTTTTTTCTGACTTTTCTTTTGAATGGCTGGAGATCTACCAGCATAGAGATCTACCAGATACCGGTATTGATAAAATCCTAACGATACCCATCCCTACTTGTGTACAATTTTTGCTACTTCACTTCTATATACCCTGTGTGTGTGTGTGTCCAGGCCTGAGGAGCAGGGGTCAGATCACGGTGGTGCTACCTTCAGGGAAATCCTTCTCCAGATCCAGCTCAGGCTCATACTTGTCCTCTTCTTCATCCTCTTCTTCATCATCCCAGCTGCTGCTGCTGGAGCTGGAGCTCCTCTCCCCTCCCTCTCCTCTCTCCTTCTTCACCTTCATGCGCTTGACATCTGAAACAGTCAAACACGGTGTTCAGTACTGAAGATCAGTCACAGTCAAACACGGTGTTCAGTACTGAAGATCAGTCACAGTCAAACACGGTGTTCAGTACTGAAGATCAGTCACAGTCAAACACGGTGTTCAGTACTGAAGATCAGTCACAGTCAAACACGGTGTTCAGTACTGAAGATCAGTCAGTCAAACACGGTGTTCAGTACTGAAGATCAGTCACAGTCAAACACGGTGTTCAGTACTGAAGATCAGTCAGTCAAACACGGTGTTCAGTACTGAAGATCAGTCACAGTCAAACACGGTGTTCAGTACTGAAGATCAGTCACAGTCAAACACGGTGTTCAGTACTGAAGATCAGTCACAGTCAAACACGGTGTTCAGTACTGAAGATCAGTCACAGTCAAACACGGTGTTCAGTACAGAAGCTTCGGGATTGTGTCCATAATTCAGTCTCAGAGGAGCTCAGCAGCCCGTATGCGTGTGTCTCATGGATGTATTAATAGAACTGGACAGGGTCACTCCATTCACTGACTGCTCCAAAGAGTGAAGCCCTATAGGACCGCGCCATCTTTGAAAAAAACACGTCATTGATACCTTTGACATGCGCAGTCAAAGGTATCAATGACGCGTTCTTGTAGTCCACGAACAGATTGTGTTCATGTGAAACGCGCGTTCATGGCTCTCCCCGCTCAGAGTTAGCGATGAAAAGTGGCTTGCTTATTAATCTACTTTCGTCAAATATATCCGTTGGAAAACATTTTTTTATCCAGGCATCTTAGTTTTAACAGTATAATTGTGACTGAACATGTTTTGTTTGCTAGTAGTTGGTATTCATTCTGTTCACAACAGTGCGATGGGCAGCCAGGCGAAATAGCTTCAGTGGACCTGGTCCCAGGCGCTCATTGGCTGAAGGTGTTTGTCTGTCAAGGCAAGATCACCCTCCCACATAATCGCTCTCTATGGGGCGAATGCCAGACCGATATTGCTCGCTAGATCGGGATGGTCATACCAGGCTAAGGTGAAATAGCTCCAGGGGACCTGGTCCCAGGCGAGTTGAACAGCTGTCCACCCAGAGACGGGATCTCTCGTTGCGGCATAAAGTTTGCGGCTAACCCGCCGAGCTCCACTATAATTAGCCTACTGGTAAGTAAACTTCATGCTGCAACGAGAGATCCCGTCTCTGGGTGGACAGCTGTTCAACTCGCCAATCAGGGGCTGCTTTCCACTGTGGGGCGGGACAGCAGTTAAAACGGAGTCCCTGATTGGCCCGGTATGGTCTGGATTTTGGCATAATGGCTCTGGAGGAGGTGAAGGCCAGACCGTTCTGCATTAGTGAAACAGAACGTGAGCTCGCGAGGACAGGATGGTCATACCAGGCTAATTTCACCTGGCTGCCCATCGCGCTGTTGTGAACAGAATGAATACCACCTACTAGCAAACAAAACATGTTCAGTCACAATTATACTGTTAAAACTAAGATGCCTGGATAAAAAAATATGTTTTCCAACGGATACATTTGACGAAAGTAGATTAATAAGCAAGCCGCTTTTCATTGCTAACTCAGAGCGGGGAGAGCCATGAACGCAATCTGTTTGTGGACTACAAGAACGTGTCATTGATACCTTTGACTGCGCATGTCAAAGGTATCAATGACGCGATTTTTCAAAAATGGCGCGGTCCTATAGGGCTTCACTTTAGATTTTGAATCCTGGGGGCCTGGGCTGCGTTCAGAATCGCATACTACCCTACTATAGTATATATAGTATGCCAAAACAGGATGTAGTATGTCCCAATGCATAGTATGCCACATGCAGTATGGCAAAAATACCAGGATGTCCTACTACATCCGGTCGTATTTTGCAGTATGCAAGCCAGCAGGCTTTTCCTTTTCCAATCCTGTGCGCAGCGGAAATGTGCGTCACATGTGCGAGTCATGACAGCTGTAGACGAATGCCGCATTATGGACAGCGACGGATGTTGGCAAATTTCAAGGCGCAATATTATGACAAGGATGCCTACTGCTTGCAAAGTACGTACTTTCTAAGGGCAGCTGTAGTAGGTACTGGTAGTAAGAAGTATGCGATTCGGAACGCAGCCCTGGTGTGCCTGCAGAGCATGGAGGAGAACAGGAAGCTGTCAGACGCTAGAGGAAGTTACTTCCTGTACCTGGCTTCTGGTCCTCAGCGATGACCTGGGCCATGGCCAGGAGGTCAGCCTCCATGGGGTCTTGTGGCACCCTGGTCAGGAGGTCAGCCTCCATGGGGTCTGGGGGGACCCTGGTGAGGAGATCAGCCTCCATGGGGTCTGGGGGGACCCTGGTGAGGAGATCAGCCTCCATGGGGTCTGGGGGGACCCTGGTCTTCAGCTCACTGATGGCCTGGACGATCTGCTCGGCTCCCTGCAGCGTGGTGGGGAGGAAGACGGGCACGGGGACCTGGGGGAGAGAGGAGGTGAGAGGGGCGTGGCTAAGGCTGCTACAGCGCTGGGTCTATAGAAGCACAAGGGGGCGTGGCCAGGCTGCTACAGCGCTGGGTCTATAGAAGCACAAGGGGGCGTGGCCAGGCTGCTACAGTGCTGGTCTATAGAAACACAAGGGGGGGTGGCCAGGCTGCTACAGCGCTGGTCTATAGAAACACAAGGGGGGGTGGCCAGGCTGCTACAGCGCTGGGTCTATGGAAGCACAAGGGGGCGTGGCTAAGGCTGTTACAGTGCTGGTCTATGGAAACACAAGGGGCGTGGCCAGGCTGCTACAGCGCTGGGTCTATGGAAGCACAAGGGGGCGTGGCTAAGGCTGTTACAGCTCCGTGTCTAAGGCGGGCAGAATCTCATGGGATCAAACCCCGGCTGTAATGCAGGAGATGAGGCCTACTGGTCTGGCGCAGCTTACCGGCACGGGGAGGGCCAGGGCAGCAGGGGTCACCTGGGTGTACAGGTTCATGGGGACGGGGATGAAGACCGGGACTGGGATGGGCACAGGGATGTACTCCCTCTTCACCCCGTCGTCCACATCTGGACACACACACACACACACACACACACACACACACACACACACACACACACACACACACACACACACACACACACACACACACACACACACACACACACACACACACACACACACACACACACACACACACACACACACACACACACAGAGTAGAGGTTAGGCTGCACCCATCACACACACCCGGGGGTTATATTTTCATTACCTTGTCATTAACATGTGCCTCATTTCCAAGCCATGATAATGATACCTTTCTCAACAGAGTAGTAGAAGGTTTTAAATCCATCTTTACTTTACGCGTCTCATCCTCCAGGAAAAACTAATACTCTGTGGTAGTTGGTCATCAGCAGGACAGTGGCCATCCTGGTGCATGTAGGGGTTTGGTTACCTGTCTGGAGGGGTGTGTGTGTGTGTGTGTGTGTGTGACCTGTCTGGAGGAGTGTGTGTGTGTGTGTGTGACCTGTCTGGAGGGGTGTGTGTGTGTGTGTGTGTGTGTGCGTTACCTGTCTGGAGGGGTGTGTGTGTTACCTGTCTGGAGGTGTGTGTGTGTGTGTGTTACCTGTCTGGAGGAGTGTGTGTGTTACCTGTCTGGAGGGGTGTGTGTGTGTGTGTTACCTGTCTGGAGGGGTATGTGTGTGTGTATTACCTGTCTGGAGGGGTGTGTGTGTGTGTGTTACCTGTCTGGAGGGGTATGTGTGTTACCTTTCTGGAGGGGTGTGTGTGTTACCTTTCTGGAGGGGTGTGTGTGTGTTACCTTTCTGGAGGGGTGTGTGTGTGTGTGTGTGTTACCTGTCTGGAGGGGTGTGTGTGTGGGTGTTACCTGTCTGGAGGAGTGTGTGTGTTACCTGTCTGGAGGGGTGTGTGTGTGTGTGTTACCTGTCTGGAGGGGTATGTGTGTTACCTTTCTGGAGGGGTGTGTGTGTTACCTTTCTGGAGGGGTGTGTGTGTGTGTGTGTTACCTGTCTGGAGGGGTGTGTGTGTGTTACCTGTCTGGAGGGGTGTGTGTGTGTTACCTGTCTGGAGGGGTGTGTGTGTGTTACCTGTCTGGAGGTGTGTGTGTGTGCGTTACCTGTCTGGAGGTGTTTGCTCTGCATGTGTGGTTTGCAGTAGGTGGCCTTGGTCAGCGTGAGGGGCTTGCAGAGGACAGCTTTGTTCTTCACGTCCTTCATCCCCCCCCCGCCCGCGTACGTCCCCGCTCCCTGACCCAACACCTGGCGGACGGACAGGGGACAGCGTTCAGTTCACGTCACACCAGGAAGGAGAGGCCTCACGCCCTTTATTCTGAAAGGTCCATGTGAAGTGTTCTGGGGTTGGAAGGTTTCATCTAGAACTCACCGCCAGTTTGGTTCCCTGCGTTTGGAGTCCGATTTCTGTCAAAGAAAAGCATTTGGTTCTGTGAGTGAACTATGAACTACATGGATTTGCTTGACACTGGATATAGTCTCACACACACACACAACACTGTATATACTGTAGTCTCTCTCTCACACACACACACACACACACACACAGTATATAGTCTCACACACAGTATATAGTCTCACACACACACACACTGTATATAGTCTCACACACACCACTGTATATAGTCACACACACACACAACACTGTATATTGTTTCACACACACACACACACACACACACGTGTATATAGTCTCACACACACTAGTTTTGTCACAATACCAAAATTATGACTTCGATACGATACCTGCCCAAAATATCTCGATACCGAAACGATACCATGGCAAAAATCTAACACCGTGTCCTAACTGCTTGTGACGCGAGTAACAGAACGCGACAACGCATGCTTGCTGTCCTAACTGAAACCGTTAAATTTCCTGTTCTGTTACGTCATTTGTCTATATTCCCAACTGAAGACAGACGCCTGTCAACGCGAGCGACAGGAGGAAAATAGGAACAGGGCGAGCGTCAAAAGGGCAGTTAAAACGTCGCGCCGCTTTGTGCTGCGTCGCTTGCGTCCAGTTAGGACATAACTATAGAAAACAAAGCAATGGAACGCATTTTGTCGCTGACGCTCGCTCGCGTCGCGAGTAGTTAGGACACGGTGTTAAGCATAATGAAAAGTAATGGAATAATAGATGACAGAACATGGAACTTTAAATAGTTGGCTTTTTTTAGTGCTCTGTTCAGTCTTTTTGCATCTTTTGAGTCTCTATTATATTTCCTGTAGCTTTCAAACACAGCTGGAAGGGAAGGCTGCCTCGACTGGGTGGTTTGGGATTGTGCTGGCATCTGTTTGTTTGTCTGTGTGGGAAGAAATCAATAAATTATGCCTATGTTGTTGCAAACTGAGATAATCAGAAGAACTTGAAAAGCTTATTATTATTATTATTATTAATTAATTAACCCAGGCCTATTGAAGCCTTTTTGCTATTCCAAATTATCAGAAGAGATAATTGTCTCACTGTTAACAGTTCTCTCGCTCTAGGAGGTCGGAGCAGGTATTGATTTTTTGTCACACGTGCGCTAGGCAGAGAGCTAGGCTTGCAGCCAGGCTGCAGCTATGCTAGCTAAAAGTCTCATGCTACGGATGAAAATTGGCTTCTCTAGCTATCATCTGGTGCAATAAATGTATTGTGCATTCATACATTCAAACATAAGGTAGGCTAAATATCCTTCGGTTGTATTCAGTAACTGGTGTTGCTGTTGTGTGTATCTTATTACATACGTATATCACATTCGCTAACCTGTCGCTCTTTGAATTCTTTGTGTACTGTAAAAAGCCGGCATGTCTGTCTGCAAGATGCTTTGCCAGGTTGGTCATATTGGCTCTCCTGGTTTGTATAGATTTGTAGCATCGTTTACAGATGGGCGTTGTAATGTCCGTGGGCTTGCCCTCATTGTCGGCTCTTTAAGCAAAATAATGCCAGATTTCGCTGCGCGCATCAGCTTTATCGACAAGCTGTGGGCGATCGACATTTGTTCTTGTAGCCATCTCAGGTTAGACTACTTAAAACTGTTGCACTGCTCGCTGCAGTGACAGAGCGAGGAGAGAGAGAGAGAGTGCGCGCACGCACACACACGCACACACACGCACACACACACCACACTGCCCCGCGACTCGGGGATCTTGGGAGAGAGAAGCAGAGCGCTATTAGCCTACAAACAAACACGGCTTCACTGTCACATGAACGCAACTCAATATATACAGCTCTTATTAAAACACTGTCTTTCTTAAAGTATCGATACTTTAAATTTGGGTATTGTACCGTTTTTGACGACGTATCGCGGTACTTTTCTAGTATCGATACACCATGCAACACTAACACACACAACACTGTATAGTCTCACACACACACACACAACACTGTATATAGTCTCACACACACACACAACACTGTATATAGTCTCACACACACACACAACACTGTATATAGTCTCACACACACACACAACACTGTATATAGTCTCACACACACACACAACTTGTCTTGGACTCGTTTGCTGCACAAATCAACTCTATACATAGAAACAGAGGAGGACAACACATCACATGTCTCACATACATATACTACACACAACACGTTGTCCACAACATATTGCACATACAAAACCCATTACACATATTACTCACAACACATTGTACATACACAACCCATTGCACATACACAACACAACACATTGCACATACATAGACTATTGCACACAACCCACATTGCACTTGCCCCAGTGAAAAAAAAGAGAAGAAAACACCTTGACTATTGCACAACTTAATTCGGCCCCATTCAACATTCTAACTGCGGTCGGCACAAATGAGTATTTAAAACGATTCAGTTTCCAGCTGGGAGCCTTGTACCGTCTGCCCTAGGGCAAAAGCTGGAATTCGGTATGTAGAGCATGGGACGGGTCAGACAATATACCCTGAGTCTGCCTGGAAACAGACTGCTCATACAAGGACTGGAGAGACTGGTGTTCCTCCCTCCCCATGACTTTCATGGCAGTCTGGACCAGGCGAGCAAGTTTGGATTTCAGCTTCACACTAAGGTTGCCGTACCATGCAGACACCTAACAATGCTCTCTAATACAGCCTGGTAAAATAGGAACATGATCTTCTTGTCTACCCCATGCACCCTGAGTCTACGCAGAAAGTATAATCTCTGCTGTAAACGAGAACATAAGCTTTCCACATGGGTGTTCCAGCTGAATGCATTGTCTAGATGAACACCCAGGTATTTATATGAGCAGACCTCAGAAATGGCTTCCCCGTGTATGATCACTGGGCTGTGGTCCCCCACTGCCCTGGGGTCTAGGATCATCTCCTGGGTCTTCTTTATATTGAGTATGAGGTAGTTGGCATCACACCACTGCACAAACCTCTCCATCTCGTCAAGGTAGGCCGTAGGACTTGTGTCCTTATGCAGTAGGCCAAGGATAGCAGTGTCGTCTGAGAATTTAAAAATATAGTTACCAGGGCGGTTGTTTCTGCAGTTGTTTGTGTATAATGTAAAGAGGACTGGTGAGCTAACACAACCCTGTGGGGCCCCTGTGCTCATTAAACTGGCTCCCGAAAGAGTATTGTTAACTCTAACACACTGGGTTCGATTGGTTAAAAATGAAGAATACCATTTGGTTATATAAGGGTTGACACTCATCTGTTTCAGTTTTGTGATCATCAAATGAGTCAGCATCATATTGAAAGCAGAGCTGAAATCAACAAATAGTAGACATGCATAGGACTTGGAGTCTTCCAGGTGCTTGATGGCAAAATGGGTGATGCTGTTAATGGCATCATCCGTGCTCCGCCCTTGCCTGTAGGCAAACTGAAATAGGTCTAGTTCTGATTTTACCTCTGCTTTTAGTGCACACACCATGTATCTTTCAAAGCATTTCATAACAATCGAAGTCAGGGCCACAGGTCTATAGTTATTATTTTCAGTCGGACAAGATTTCTTCGGAACTGGAACAATGATTGATTTTTTCCAGAGGGCAGGGACAGTATGTGAGTCCACCGACCGCTGGAAGATGGGGCACCATGCTGGGGTAGACTCACACACAACACTGTATATAGTCTCACGCACACACAACACTGTATAGTCTCACACACACACACAACACTGTATATAGTCTCACACACACACACAACACTGTATATAGTCTCACACACACACACACACAACACTGTATATAGTCACACACACACAACACTATATAGTCTCACACACACACAACACTGTATATAGTCTCACACACACAACACTGTATATAGTCTCACACACACACACAACACTATATATAGTCTCACACACACACAACACTGTATATAGTCTCACACACACACTATAGTCTCACACACACACACACAACACTGTATAGTCTCACACACACACACACAACACTGTATATAGACACACACACACAACACTGTATATAGTCTCACACACACACACACAACACTGTATATAGTCTCACACACACACACAACACTGTAGTCTCACACACACACACACAACACTGTATATAGTCTCACACACACACACACAACACTGTATATAGTCTCACACACACACAACACTGTATATAGTCTCACGCACACAGCACTGCATATAGACTCTCTCACACACAACACTGTATATAGTCTCACACACACACAACACTGTATATAGTCACACACACACACACCACTGTATATAGTCTCACACACAACACTGTATATAGTCACACACACCCACAACACTGTAAATAGTCTTGCACACACAACACTGTATATAGTCTCACACACACACACCACTGTATATAGTCTCACACACAACACTGTATATAGTCTCACACACACACACACACACACACAACATGGTATATAGTTTCACACACAACACAAGTCTCACACACATACACCACTGTATATAGTCTCACGCACACAGCACTGCATATACTCTCTCACACACACACACACAACACTGTATAGTCTCACACACACTGTATAGTCTCACACACACACACACAACACTGTATATAGTCTCACACACAATGTATAAAGTCTCACGCACACACACTGTATATAGTCTAACACACACACACACAACACTGTATATAGACTCACATACACACACAACACTGTATATAGACTCACACACACACACACAACACTGTATATAGTCTCACACACACAACACTGTATATAGTCTCACACACACGCAACACTGTATAGTCTCACGCACACGCAACACTGTATATAGTCTCACACACACACACACAACACTGTATATAGACTCACACACACACACAACACTGTATATAGACTCACACACACGCAACACTGTATAGTCTCACGCACACGCAACACTGTATATAGTCTCACACACACACACAACACTGTATATAGACTCACACACACACACAACACTGTATATAGACTCACACACACGCAACACTATAGTCTCACGCACACGCAACACTGTATATAGTCTCACACACACACAACACTATATAGTCTCACGCACACACAACACTATATAGTCTCACACACACAACACTGTATATAGACTCACACACACACACAACACTGTATATAGACTCACACACACACACAACACTGTATATAGTCTCACGCACACACAATACTGTAGTCTCACACACACAACACTGTATATAGTCTCACACACACAACACTGTATATAGTCTCACACACACACAACACTGTATATAGTCTCACACACACAACACTGTATATAGTCTCACACACACAACACTGTATATAGTCTCACACACACACAACACTGTATATAGTCTCACACACACACACACACACACACACTGTATATAGTCACACACACACACACAACACTGTATATAGTCTCACACACACACTGTATATAGTCTCACACACACACTGTATATAGTCTCACACACACACAACACTGTATATAGTCACACACACAACACTGTATATAGTCTCACACAAACACGGTATGTAAACAAATCAATAATCAGTTGGTCTGACATAGATCAGATTTTTTTTAAAGTGCACATGAAAGCACCTGAAGATGTTTGAAGAACTAATGTACATAATAGGACTTTTTCCAACTGTGCAGGGCAAAGAGCGCAGGATAAGGCGATAAGAAGAAATATTCTCCTGCATTGATGACGTGTTTTCCTGTTACGTCCTTGTTGGCCTAGTTAATTAATTTCCTTCCGATATTCGCAAAGCAGCAACACAAAGCTTTTTGCAATTGCAGTATATCCCACCATGTGTGTGTGTAACATTAGCTTATGTGCTTGTATTGTAAATCAAAAATAAAATAGGCGTGATGACGCATTACAATCTGGCTTAGTCAGGCTGGGCAACACACACACACACACACACACACACACACACACACACACACACACACACACACACACACACACACACACACACACACACACACACACACACACACATACACACACACACACACACACACACACACACACACACACACACACACACACACACACACACACACACACACACACACAGCTCATCACAGTACCAAGGCTGGTGTTCTCCGGGCCCTTCTGTGTGACCAGGTTGGGCTGGTTCTGCTGGCAGTAGAACCGGAGCAGACAGTGCTGGTCACAGAAGTGCTTCATCTCCGCCCTCCACTGGACCGACTCCGTCAGGCTCCCCTGCACCTTGCAGCAGTCGCAGCGCGCCGCCTAGTGGCCAGAGGGGAACACACAGGCACAGACACACAGGGGTGAACACACAGGCAGACACACAGGCACAGACACACAGGGACAGACCCACAGGGACAGACCCACGGGGACAGACCCACAGGGACAGACCCACGGGGACAGACCCACAGGGACAGACCCACAGGGACAGACCCACAGGGACAGACAGTTCACTACAGCAGACTGGAGGTCTCAGGTCGTCACGCTCAGCTTGTTGCTACTCCTATCAGCCGGTTAATCGCTGGACCACTGAGCACACCTGTCTCTTTCAGGTCTAATCAGACTCATTTGGAAGTACAAAAAACAGCAGCTATCCAGTCTGTGGTGACAAAAATATGTACAATAATCGAATGAGAAAAATAAATAACGACTTTGTGATATTTGTGGTCATCTCAGACCTGGGTGTTCTGCTCAGAGGGCTGACCTTGTGGTACCAGTCATGGAACTTCTTGGCACACGTCTCGCTGCAGAAGTCTCTGGTGACTCCTCCCAGCTGGCGGGTCACGCCCCTCTTGCACAGCTGGGTGCAGTGGTTACAGCTCACACACTTCAGCCCCAGGCGCTTAGCGAAGTCCTGCTTGAACAGCAGCTTGCAGCCTGGACAGGAGAGTGGGAGGGGCAGCACAGAGAAGATACACCTCAACCAATTAGGTTTCAGTAAAACATAACAACCCCCCCCCAAAAAATGAAATAAAATATCAATGTCTTTGAAAATGAAAGTGAGTGAGTGAGTGAGTGAGTGAGTGAGAGAGTGAGAGTGAGAGTGAGAGTGAGTGAAAGTGCAGCGGCTGAGTCAGGAGAACAGTTGGACCTTCGCTGCAGAACGGTCTCTTGACCCCGGAGAACTGGACGGTCTCGTGGAGCGTCTTCTCCTCCTGGCAGTGGTGGCAGAAGGTGACGATGCAGTGCAGCTTCTTGTAGTCCTCACAGCACGCCTTGCTGCAGAACTGATACACCTTGTCCTGCACACAGAAACAGCCAACACAGTTCTTAGACTGGTAAGAGTACACAGGAGGAAGTCATTTTAAGGCTTGAATTTCACCCACAGCGTGACAGCTGGGACCAACCAAATACTGATCTAGTCAGGAGATTTTTCATGCAGACTTGAAGAGTTGTGGTGAGTTTACCTCCCACTCCAGAGTCTCGGGCTGAAGGCTGAAGGCCCCACGACAGTAGTTACACTTCAGCTGGATACTGTTGTTGGTGGAGAGCTGGGCTTGGCCATTCGTTGCTGTTTGAATGGTGGCATTCTGAAAGAGGAAGAGATAGAGAAAGATACAGTGAAACATTTCCTTGAGCTGCAGGAAACCAGATAGAAACTAGACGGACTTGCTCTGTATCGCAAAGTTGCACGGCTTGAGGAACACGAGTAACTTCACATTCTTGAGATACGCACTTTCTTGAGATAAACACCTGAGAAGACCTAGCTCAGTGTTTACGTATGTAGTTTATGTATGTATGGCATTCATCAAGTGTGTTGAACTGGAGAGGTTGAACGGTGCTCAGACCAGCCCAGGTTCTGACAGGGGAGTGTGTACCTGGAACTTGGTGACACATGTAGAGCTGCAGAAGTTGAGGATGTTTCCCTCTGGGAGTGTGGCCTGGTACTGAGGCAGCGAAGTCCTCTTACAGAAGTGACACGTGGGCTCAGAGCCTACAGAGGAAGAGAGTAACACACACACACACACACACACACACACACACACACACACACACACACACACACACACACACACACACACACACACACACACACCACACACCACACACCCACACACCCACACTTCAAATGCCTAATACTGCATCCAACACATAAAGGCAATCACATCAACAGTCACGGGCGATGATGCATTCACAGTGTGGTCACGGCAGCCGTGACATCAGCTCCAGATACTGACTGAGGATGGTGGTGGTGACGGTGGCCATCTTGGACTTGTTCATGCAGGTGGAGGAGCAGTAGGTCTCCATGGAGCCGCTGGGGCCGATGCTGTGCGTCACCTCGCCGGTCTTGATCAGGGTCTTACAGCTGGAACAGCTCCCCATCTTGCCGTGAGCCTGCATGGCCGAGGGGAGGGACACAGATCAGGTCACTTTATAACAGAGGATCTGCATCAATGGAAACACCACAACATAAAGGCCACAAACCAATGAATGGCCTCATATGGGTCAATGTTCCTGATTAAAGGAGAAGTAAAGGTGAAATTTGAAATCGAGAGTTTAACATGTTTTTGAAAGATTTTTCAAGATGCCCACCCCCATCCATTGTATGACCAAAACGGTGGTAGAGCAATTATCAGACTCTCAAAAGTGCTAGTTTTGTCAACGTTTTGATCTGAACCATTGTATATGATCATAACTAACCTTAAAACAGAGCTAAACATGCATTTTCCCTTTACTACTCCTTTAACAGCGTGTGCGCGTAGACAAGTGAGTCTCCTGGCCGCCAGCCGAGGGTCCAGAGGAAGGCGGGGAGCGCGACAGCCACACAGTAGGAGACCCCACTACACGCCTGATTAAAAAAGAGGACACCACCAGCTTTTGGTGTCCCTCCTACCACACTCGGGCCGTTACCTGCTTGAAGTCCCTGACACAGTTCTGGCAGCAGAAGCGTTTGTTCTGGCCGTCCACCAGCAGGAAGTGGCTAGCGCAGGCGCGGCTGGGCAGGTAGTCGCCACACTGCTCGCAGCAGTTCATGATCAGCCCGTTCGTCATGCGGTAGCGGTTGAAGCACGCGTCGCTGCAGATTTTGTGCGTCACGTTCTTGAAGCTCACCTCATGGCGGATCTGATTCGGGAAGGATAACGGAAAGAATCCTTATTATCGGAGACCAAGTTCATGAATCAGTTCACAAAAGGGAATACAAAAACAGTGAGTTGAGATCTAGATGGCTTTGTGTTGTTTTTATCCTTAGAAATGATCACTTGAAAACAGAAACTACCCAGTTTTGGCGCCAGCTGATTCCCATGCAGTAACCATGGACACAAGGCTGAAGGCTTACATGAGGAACTGGGCCCTAGGCAGTAGAGAGAGAGGTAGAGAGAGAGAGGTAGAGAGAGATGCTGGCTATCAGACTGACCTCTGTGAGCTTGCCACAGACGGTGCACTTGGTTTTGATGGAAGACTTGGGCGGGTTCTGCTTGTTCTCGTAGGCCCCCAGACACCCGGTACTGCAGAACTCCTGGAACGACTCACTGGAGTCCACCTGGGCCACGATGGTGCCCTTCATAGTAGTGATGTCTCTGTCACACACACACACGCACACACACGTTAGAATAGAATTATGAAACGTTTATAACATTTCTCTCTCTATTTCACACTAGAATAAAACAACATATTTCTCTCCTTTTTCACAAACACATCATCATCATTAGTCAGGCTGCGTTCACACGGCTGATTTTGCGAGCTACTAAAAACGCGAGGTGCACCTCGTTGCCAAGTGACAGAACACAACAATCATAGGGCGCTTACTCCACGCTCTGTGGAAAAGTTCAAATATTTTCATCTTTTCGCCGCTGATAAAGAGCAGAGCAGCGCTGCTCCACAGACAACAATGGAAAGCAACGAGCAAACGTGCGGACTAAACCTGCGGACGTACTTTTTGCACATGGTGCAGCTCTTCTTGGGGGCGGGCTTGTGAGAGAAGGCGGAGAGGCAGGTGGTGGAGCAGAACAGGTGGGTGGAGCCTTTGCGCTGGTAGGCCGTCTGGCCCTTCCTCAGGGGCTTCTTGCAGTTGGCGCAGGTGACCTTGACGGTGCGGGGCTGCGAGCCCGAGGGCGGCGGGCCGGGCGGCTTGGCCAGGGGGGCGGCGGCAGGTGGCGTCTCCACCCCCGGCTGCTTCTGGTTCCGCGGGAACGAGGCGGACTGGGAGATCCAGGAGTCTGGAGGAGGAAACACACACGTCACTGGGAGACCCAGGAGTCTGGAGGAGGAAACACACACGTCACTGGGAGACCCAGGAGTCTGGAGGAGGGAACACACAGGTCACGCACGCACGGAGGGGGGGGGGGCAGGCTGACCGGCGGAGCTACTCACCGGACAGGACGCTGGCGCTATCCAGCATGTTAGAGGGGGACGGGGCCCCGGGTGTGGGGAGGGTGTGTGCGTTACCCGGCCGCTGATGCGTCCCCGTCTCTCCGTTCTGCACCAGGCTGGCGGCGCCGACCCTCCCAGGGTTGAAGGTGGGCGCAGCCCGGCTGGCGGACGCCTCGGGGCTCAGGCTGAAGCTGCTGCTGATCTGCAGACCGCTCTCCGCCCCCTCCGCATCCCCGGCCCCGCCCCCGGACGCGCCCTGCAGTGACGTCACGCTGGTGATCATCAGGTTCATGTCCCCCTCGGGCTCTGGGCTGGGCGGTGCCGGCGTTGGCGTGCTGTCGGTCCCCTGTGCGGGGGCAGGGCCTAGTGTGGTCACGCTGGCGATCTTGATGTCGGAGTCTGGCTCCGTGCTGCTGAGGCCCGCGCTCGCCGCGCTATCCAGAGCGCCTCCAGGGGGGGCCTCCGATGCCGAGTCTCTGTGCTCAGGGTCCTCCTCGTCGTCAATGACGATGGGCTCTGCGTGGGCGCCGGGGGGCGTGGTCGTCGTCTCCATGGCAGCTGTGGGGGCGGGGCCGGGCTCGGTGCAGTCCGTGGGCGTGGCCGGGAGAGGGGCCTCCTCCACCAGCACCACGTCGTCATCATTGTCCACCGTGACCCTGGGGGGCTCCCCTGTTGCCACGACGACAGTTTCCTGGGCCCCCCCGGGGCGCGTGGTGTGTGCCGGGGAGGGCGTGGCGTCCGTGGGCTCCTCCTCTGCGCCGGTGCTCCCCTTCTCTACCGCCGGTCTGGGCTTCGAGTCCCCGTCCATCGCTTAGGCAACCACCTGTCACCACGCCACAGAAAACCCTCTCCAGAGGCTCCACCTGTTGATCTGGAAAACAGGCTTTTCTTATCCTTCATCACCTTGCCTTCACCTGGAAAGGAACACGCGTGTGTGTGCGTGCGTGCGTGTGTGTGGTGTGTGTGTGTGTGTAGACAGACAGCTAAATGCAGCAGTATACTGGAGGTCTACTAGCCTGAATTGAGGTACCTGTAATACTGCTGATAATCCTTGGGGGGCACTGTGTCCACCACCACCCTCCGTTATCTACCCCTCTACCCTTGTCCTCCAAAACAACTACTTCTACCCCGCCCTCCTCACACACCTATTCTCCCTCTCTCTCTCCCCCCTTCTCTCTCACTCCCCCTCTCTCTCTCTCTGTCTGTCTGTCTTTGTCTCATCCGTCTCCTCCCCTCTAGTACTAGGGAATCTCTGTTGCCGTTGGCAGCAGTATGCTACACCCTGGTTGCCGTAGCGATGACACACATGCGCACACACACACACACACACAACCATGGGGACTTGTTCTCAGAGGGTAGAAAGACATCAGGTCATGTCTAGACTCCAGAGCAGAAAGCAAGCGTTGTGGAATAAGCCAGAGCAGCGATACCTGGTTCTCCAGGAGAGCTCGCTCACCACAGCCGCTTGAATATCGGCTCCTGTTTGAAACAAGAGAAAGCCACTCTGGCTGGCTGGGTCTGTCAAGGACCAATCACACAGAGCTGCAGGTCCAGGCTGGTCAGACAGTACGGGGCATCTATGAGCTCCTCCGCTCCTCACTGAGCCCTGGAGCTGCGCAGCTGAGCGGTCGCTCTGTTGTGGGTAACAGATACAGGAAACAAGGTCACTGTCTCAGCATCACACAGGATCCATTTTGGCTCAAAGCGTGTGCACTGAGCAGCAGACCTGCAAGTCCGCCACACTGTCAGCGCTAAAACTAAGAACACAAACCAGCATATGAGTTCAGGGCAGCTGTTCTCTGGTCTCCCACTGACCTATGGGACAATACATCACAGCCTGGCAGCCTGGCTACGACCCTCAGCTAAGAACCACACACAGGCTGGCTAGGACCCTCAGCTGAGAACCACACACAGCCTGGCTAGGACCCTCAGCTGAGAACCACACACAGCCTGGCTAGGACCCTCAGCTGAGAACCACACACAGCCCAGCTAGGACCCTCAGCTGAGAACCACACACAGCCTGGCTAGGACCCTCAGGTGAGAACCACACACAGCCTGGCTAGGACCCTCAGCTGAGAACCACACACAGCCTGGCTAGGACCCTCAGCTGAGAACCACACACAGCCCAGCTAGGACCCTCAGCTGAGAACCACACACAGCCTGGCTAGGACCCTCAGGTGAGAACCACATACAGCCTGGCTAGGACCCTCAGCTGAGAACCACACACAGCCTGGCTAGGACCCTCAGCTGAGAACCACACACAGCCTGGCTAGGACCCTCAGCTGAGAACGACATATGAGACAGTCATAGGATATTAAATAACATACAGTTAACAAAAAGACATTTCAGCAATATCAAACTCAGAGAGAGAGTTCTTACAAAATTGCAATAGTGAACGTCCACAGTCATGTGACAGGAAGAAAGGCAATGGGGGTGATGTTCAAGATCATTCAACCGTTTCTGACTGTTAAGAACAGCAAGGCCAGTAGAGGCATCGTTGCATTCTATAAAATTGATATTTTACAGGCTTCTATATGCCTGTATTTCCCAAATACATTTGGTATACAGTTTGAGTTTGAGTCTGGCTATGGCTGTGGATTATGATATAGTTGGCTGGTGGTCTGGCTCTCTCTCTCGGTAACATTCTATGGAGGTTCTACTTCTAAGAGGAATAGAACCCAACTGGTATCCCCATCCAAATAATATACATGTCTCCTCTCACATCAAGCCAGTCTTTACCCACCACAAACTATGTCTAAGTGCAATTCAGGCTCAGCAAACTCACAGATTGCACTGAAGAAAAAATAGCCCTCTCACTGCAATGCAGCCCTATGGAGAAGACTGCAGATTCCCGTGGATGGAGCTTCTGCAAAGAGACTGTTGCAACCTTCCTCTAAACACCGCTAGCAGTATCCCAGGTGACGCCTCATAGCGAGGTGAGCGCCATGCGGGATGCGAACTCAACACCGGACCCAGCGCAAATGGGTCACATGCAGCGCTATGACAAGACCCTGCCGTGTGTTACCTATCCTGCACTGTGTTAACCCCCGAGTCAATTAGCGAAGCATATTAGCCAAGAGCCACATCGCAGTCATTTCCATTAGGTCATAGGGGTGAGGTATGATGTAATTACCACGAACACATTTCCAGTGCGCGTGCAGATAAACAGTTAAAAAGTGGTACACTGGTATTCACAACAGAACGACCGTTCGGTAATGTTATGTAATGCTTAAGATACTATTTACGACTGATGCATAATGCGCAGTGAAGCATCTTATGCCAAAATAAAAAGCGGATGTGCTAAAATTGCCCGGCTGGCACATTGCGAATGCAACTCAAAATCAACATCTACTCCAGACAAGCCCTGTGACTAGTTTATCCCACCCAACAGCTGATCATCGCATTCTGAGCTCTGTAGCTGAGAATACACGAGAAAGCCTACCACGTTTGGCCCACAGAACCATCCTCTGGCCGTGCCCTTGACTACACAACCGGGCAGAGCCCCCGTTCCATCGCGAGGACCAGAGCACCACTGTCAAGGCAACCGGATAACCCTGTAGCCTGTGTCACCCGCCCTGAGCAGCACTTTCACCCACACAACTCATAGAGAATTGACCAAACTTTAGATTCACGAGGACCAATGCCAAATCGTGGTTAAGCCTGATAAGCCCTGGCGTACAACTCAATGACAGGGTAGATGGGGTTCGTGATCCAACTTGAGGACCGCAACCGTGCAGCTCCGAGTGAACCGTTCCCACCCCGGCCTTCCCTTCCTCCGCACACACATCCATTGGATTAGCGGCGAATCGAGGGAGGAGAGCCGTTGGCTGCGCCATTGCATTGTTAATACATCAAATTGGTCGTAAATTACAAGCGACTGTTAATGGCACAGGACGAATAGCCATCCCATAATCATATGATTAATAAAATGAAGTAGCTCACGTTGTGTTGTGAACAGTCTGCGGTGTATTTGTCAGTTCCTCTCCTCGCCGAGACAAATGGTTTTGTGGGGTAGGCTATGCTACACAAGCCGTTATTCACAAAACTGCTTGAAAATCCAACCCAATATATTGTTTTTGTGATACCTGTGTAACGTTAACGTTTAATTGGAAAGTTACCCCAAAGAGACCACCCTGGGCAATCAGAGAAAAATGCACGTGGCAACCCGAGGGGGCGCTACACTGTTACATATCAAACCAATTGCCCCGTTTGTGTGTCGACAAGAGAGGAAACGGACCATAAACATGATCTGCAATCAACAAAGGCTCCCAGCAGAATGGTTAACTCATCCCGGGGACGAATATCGCATTTTCAACTCGGGCTACGATTTGCCCCCCTTCGCCAGAAAGCAGCACTGACTCATGTCCGCCATTAGAGAGCGAGCTAAACAATACGTGAGAGCAGTGGCAATAGTACCCTGCCACGGCTGTGAGGGGGAGAAAATCTCAGGCGGGGTAAAATTAACTGTTAATTCGTCACAAAATGAGACTTTCCAGTGTTCTAGGAGCCTCAAGGGAGTCTTTGGGTATCCATCTGAATCCTCCAATAGTTGTTGAAACTTTAACTAATAAACCGTAAAAAATCAGAATAAAATGTGTCTGAAATTCTTACCGGAGTATGGGGCTTGAAACGATATAGCGCCACTTTTGTGCCTTGACATTAATCCCGGGAACGCATGCGCCTGAACGTTAACGTTCTTGTCGGCGCGTGGGAGGATACTGCCAACGAGATCCTCGTCGTTTTTCTTCGTCGCGCAAGCGCACAATGTTCAATCAGGAGTGGTGCGGTTAACAATTAAACTAACCACAGCCCATTGCCACAGACTAGAAACTTCGTTAATGCGAGTCTCCATTAATCATACCCGCTGATGAAATCGACTATGATTGCGCATTTTACCTCAGCAACTGGGGGTATTTGTTGAACCGTAATTTGTGGTCGCATTGACCACAGTGTTGAGATCCAATCAGCATCCAGCTTTTCTAAGGTTACGTTCATGTTGTTTATGCAGTCAGTGGTTACAACACAAAGATCTACGGATCATAACATGTTGTAGTGATATGAGGAAACGGTGTGCCATGTCAATCAAGAGATAATGCCTTATATAGTCGACCCCAATATGATCATGATTTACCTAATTTAGACCATTGCAACAATGCCGCATGGATTATTTAGGATATGGGAAAGCAAGCTTCAGTTCTCTCTCGAACACAAAGCTCTTTAGTTATTGCAGATTCATGAACATAAATCGTGGTTATATTTCTAGAGATCTGCTTTAGGAACCCATATATGATCCAACTATTCGTGGACGAGGCAGCGTGTTGGACCACCACATTAACATGTTGAGAGCACGAACTCGCTGGTAAAGTGAAACGGACACTGGAGGACTAGAAGGCGTCTAAATATGGCGGATCAGGTGCGCTATATCAGATAATGTGGTTTTAACACAACCTTTATGCTTGTATTACAAACCAGGTGCTGTCCAGTCTACCTTTACATCTGCAAACAATCTACCTCTACATCTGCAAACCGAAAAATGACGAACCATTTGGTTATTACTTGCAAGTCAAGTTGATGGATATAACGACGACATTTACCAGAGCATCTGCCTCTGATTGAATGTTGGTTCGGGATCCGTCTGCCTTGACCCAACTTTTCAAAAATCTTCTCCAAAATGCAAAGCTGGCCCTCAGACTGTGAGGGGTACCCATCCACGTATTTCGGCCAGACTCCACCCAGCGGCGAAATAAAGTATTACACGACATAAGGCATGATTGCAAAACTATAGACGGGGTTAACGAACGGGTCGGTGTGATGAAGGAATACCAGCCTTTCATTATCAAGAGGATCCAGGATTTGTATCACTGGTTTCATATTTCACTGATCTAACAGAATGTCTCTAGCATGGACGTGTCCGTCCACCACCTCAATAGCATCTCATTCTGTATATTTGCTGTTATTGCCTAGGCTACCTATCGTTTTATTTTCAGGATAGCATCTTTTCAAACATGATTGGCAAAAACTTAATATGGAAACATATGGAGCCTACCCTTAGTTTGTGGTAGAGCCTTGCCTCCAGGTGAGGTAGTTGGACTGCCGTGTCTGGAGAGGTTACATGCCGTCACACACGCACGCCCTCCGCCACACCAGTAGCATGAGACATCAAATATCCCTCCTTTTTAACTTGAGCAGAATGTTGTCACGTTGTCAATATGGGGGTAACAATCATTTTAGATTTCAGATTACAGTAACATTTAGAAAAAGGCTGACAAATGCTTAACAGCTTGTCTAACTAAGAACAGTAATATTTATGGTTAATTACTGCCCATTGTTCTTAAGTCACTAAACCGGACCAGGCATTAGCCTGGTCCAGACACTCGAATCCACCCACTCCACCCAAGTTGACTGAGTCTTGAAGATCTCAATGGAGAGTAACAAGTTGAGATTTTGTCATATTTGCATGTGTTATATCAATGCATAGCCCATCTCTGTTCTATTTCACCCCAACTTCACTGGGTTTGCAAAGCAACTGTGAAGATGTCAAATTCAACAGAGGTGCTATAAAGGCAAGATGTAGACATCACCACATTTAAAAAAACAAACAAGAAAAAACCTTAGTAACATCACTTCCTTCATATTAGCATTTCCTTCCAGACAGTTGTATTCTCAGCAATGTGACAAGCACCTGGACTACCTCCTGATCTCAGACATCATATATGACGCTTACATGATGCTCTTCCATAGAGTGTCATGACTCAGGCTTCTTTCATCTCCTTCAGTAGAGCATGACTCAGTCTCAGGATTGTAGGTTCACAACCCACGTTGGGCTAAGCATTTCATTGTACATGGTACCTGTATCATGTACAAATATGCAAGATTTTTATTTTTTTTATTCCTAAGGAGGGACAAATTAGCTTTTAAGTAAATATAAACATTAGGGATGACTATACACTACATGCTATACAACTAAACCCACATCTATAGTGGCAAAAGTGCCTAATGCAACAACGCAAATAGCAGTCGATTTGATGTATTGACATATTGATGACAACCCGCACTTGTATGTACAGAAAAATTAATCAACAGCAGTGGGAGAATTATACAACTTTGTCTTTAAAAGGAACAATCGTGTCTAAAATAAAGGGTCTATAAAACAATCGGGCAAATGTTATTCAGCTTGGTCCAAAAAAACAACAGTATTCCTCTCAGACCAAGACACCACTAACGCACCGCAAGGAGGAAGTGAACTGGTTCAGCTACGCTTCCTATTCCTCCCTCACTGACTACACACATACTACACATCACACATTCACTCTGCTGGAGAAACAAACATAGAAAACTTAGCAAACAAAGGCGTGACCCAAATGTTTCTGGGTAGAGGCAGATACTGGGGAAGTAAAAAGTAGTAAAAAGTTACTTTGCAGGATTCACAACTAACAACATGACTTCCTTGCAGTCTCTAGAACCTGCAAAGGGATCTCCAGCACAGTGCTGTGTGTCAGTAGCCGTGTTAATGACCTTGCAAGATCCACAGAGCTCTGCTTCCCTCTCAGACCAACACAGAGGACAGGGTTGAGATGTCTGTCTGAATGGTTGCTCTGGTCTTCTTCCCTCTCAGACCGACACAGAGGACAGGGTTGAGATGTCTGTATGAATGTTTGCTCTGGTCTTCTTCCCCAGAGGAGAGGCTCTCAGACTCAGCTGGGTTCTGATCAATGTCCAGCAGACCTCCAGTCCATCAGTGGCCAGCAGGTTGCTTGCACCGTTTGCCTTTGTGTGTGTGTGTGTGTGTGCGCAGTATTTCCTGCTCTGTGCGTAGGAGCCAGTCTTCTTGCAATCTTTGACCGGGCCAAGGAAAACATCACTGGAGTTGGACTCTGTATGCGCAGATGAGCAGCTTGACCTGGGGACAGACACAGAGGGACAGGCCATCATCACAGCTGGGGGGTTACGACACAGAGGGACAGGCCATCATCACAGCTGGGGGGTTACGACACAGACGGACAGGCCAGCATCACAGCTGGGGGGGGGACACGCAGAGGGACAGGCCATCATCACAGCTGGGGGGGAGACACACAGAGGGACAGGCCATCATCACAGCTGGGGGGGGGACACACAGAGGGACAGGCCATCATCACAGCTGGGGGGTCTCCATTCCTCTCTTAGCATGGCCTTGGATCCGTGCGTGTGTGTACATGCGTGTGTGTGTCCCATACCCACCTTGGCTGTAGGAGACTCTGCCAGGCGTATGAACAGCTTGTTGATGCCGGGCATGGGGCTGAAGGAGTAGATGAAGTGACTGTCCTGTGGGTGACCAGGGACAAGACCAGCAGACCAGAGAGTGAGAGAGTAAGACTACACACTAACAACCACGCTTACCAGCCTACACACTAACAGACTACACACTAACAACCACGCTTACCAGCCTACACACTAACAGACTACAAACTAACAACCACGCTTACCAGCCTACACACTAACAGACTACACACTAACAACCACGCTTACCAGCCTACACACTAACAGACTACACACTAACAACCACGCTTACCAGCCTACACACTAACAGACTCCACACTAACAACCACATGAGTTGTTTGTTTTGCATCTCCTGCTTCACGTCGTTGAACACATCCCCGTGAATTTCATCCAGCGCAACATTTTATATTTTATATATATTTTTTCTTTCTTTTTTATTTATATTCTTATTGTGTGACATTATATTCTTATTGTGTGACGTTATATTCTTATTGTGTGATGTTGCCTGTGTATTGTGGTGATGTCCGCACACTGTGATGTTGTATGTTGTCCAGCAAACTCAAGTTGAGGCCAATTTAATTTCGTTGTACCTTGGCACAATGACAATAAAGACATTCAATTCAATTCAATTCTGGGTTCTCTAGCCAGCAGGTTCCGTGGCAGGCGGGACGACTCCGTGGACCAGCTGTATGAACACCCCTCTAGAACCCTGAGTGGGGATCTCCCTGCTCTCCCGGTCCTCACGGTAGCTCACCAGGAAGATGGGCAGCTGGAACTTGTCGTTGAGCACCACGGCGTGCACGCTGCAGGGCCCACACAGACGCGCTGAGATCTCACTCTGGAAGTTAGCATGGAAGATGAAGAGTATGATGCCCGAGCCTGGAGAGGGAAGAGAGAGAGAGAAAGAGAGAGAAAGAAAGAGAGAGAAAGAGAGAGAGAGAGAGAGAGAGAGAGAGAGATAAGCATGGTTATCAAGGAGCCACAGTTTTGCATGCTCTCCCTTGCTCTACTGAGTGCACCTCCAGGGACCCATTTGTCAAGCTCCTCAAATGTGAGTATGGCGCCTCCCTCGTCGGCCTAATCTTCAACAGGGACGAGTACGCCTACCGACCGGAGGTTGATGGCCTGGCTTCCTGGTGCGCCCCTAGCCTGGAGCTCAACGCCTAAAAAACCCTGGAGATGGTTGTGGTCTCCATTCACGTTCCCGGGCGCATCACATCACAGGACCTCACGTGGGAGGAGAACATCACAGGACCTCACGTGGGAGGAGAACATCACAGGACCTCACGTGGGAGGAGAACATCAGCTTCATCATCAAAAAAGGCCCAACAGAACATGTTCTTCCTGCGCCAGCTGAAGAGATTCAATTAGCTGCAGGCAATCCTGGTTCCAGTTGTACACAGCCATCATCGGGTCCATCCTCACCTCATCCATGTCCGTCTGGTTTGCTGCCCGGGACGAGGGCAGACTGCAGCGCATCATCTGCTCAGCAGAGAGCTGCCCACTATCCAGGACCAGGAGGCCCAGGGAAGATCAGACCCCTCACACCCTGCTCACCGCTTCTTCACAAAACTCCCGTCCAGCACGAGATGTCAGTCCATCAAGGCCAGTCCTCACACCACCCCCACACTTTCCTCCCCAAGGCATTGGGGCTCACAAACAAGCGCAGGCCTCCGCAAATGTTGGTGTCTACACCTAGCCACATGACTGTGTGTGTGCGTGTGTGTGTGCGTGTTTGCCTCACCCTCTCCAGGTGTGTGTGGAGGTGGCTTGTAGCCGAACTCCAGGGAGAAGTCTGGTCCTTCACACAGCCGGTGACAGGCCAGAGGGAACACAGGCTCCAGTAGAACCAGCCTGGACTCAAAGTAGGCCCGGATAGTGTCCTCTGCAACACTAGACAACCTGGGAGAGAGAGACACGTTCTCCACATCCTCATCCAGTATTGTTTGACTTGATAGACTGCTACTGTAGAATGACTGTGTGTGTGTGTTTGTTTGTGTGTGTGTGTGTGTGTACTCACATTTGGACATGGTCCTTGATGAGGTCGTAGACTACGAGGTTGTTGCTGCTGACCTTGGCGAAGTACAGGGCGGTGGTCTTGTGCTTTGAGGTGATGTTGCAGTCAGCCCCATACTCCAGCAGGAGGCGCACCACGTCAGCGTTCCCCCTCTTACACGCCTGAGGAGGGGGGGCACCGTTAACATGCGGTAAAGAAGCACGGCCAAAACAACCAGAGATCACACTTGAGGAAGGCATAAGCCTTTCCCGCTCAAGAGTTCTTGGCTGATCTTTGTGTCATTCTACAGTCATTCTACTGTTCTCTCCTCTTCCACCTCCTCTCACCTTCATCAGAGCGGTCTCTCCTACGAGTGTCTGTGCGTTCTCTCACCTTCATTAGAGCGGTCTCTCCTACGAGTGTCTGAGCGTTCACATAGGACCCCGCCTCCAGCAGGATGGCCACAGTAGTCAGGAAGTTCTGAAAAGACCCTGGGCTTATGAGACTATGGATGCAGTTATGATACATCTCCAATCCCAAATACTGTGGAGTTCACAGCGTTCCCACACATCTGGGCGGCCGAGGGGGGGAGTGCATGGGTGACGGGGCCAGGGTCGAGTGCGTGGGTGATGGGGCGAGTGCGTGGGTGATGGGGCCAGGGCGGAGTGCGTGGGTGACGGGGGGGAGTGTGTGGGTGACGGGGCCAGGGAGGAGTGCGTGGGTGACGGGGCGAGGGGGTGGAGTGCGTGGGTGACGGGGCCAGGGAGGAGTGCGTGGGTGACGGGGCGAGGGGGGGGAGTGCGTGGGTGACGGGGCCAGGGAGGAGTGGGTGGGTGACGGGGCGAGGGGGGGAGTGCGTGGTTGACGGGGCCAAGGCAGAGTCTTTGGGTGACGGGACCAGGGGGGGAGTGTGTGGGTGACGGGGCCAGGGAGGAGTGTGTGGGTGACGGGGCCAGGGAGGAGTGTGTGGGTGACGGGGCGAGGGGGGGGAGTGCGTGGGTGACGGGGCCAGGGAGGAGTGCGTGGGTGACGGGGCGAGGGGGGGAGTGCGTGGGTGACGGGGCCAGGGAGGAGTGCGTGGGTGACGGGGCGAGGGGGGGGAGTGCGTGGGTGACGGGGCCAAGGCAGAGTCTTTGGGTGACGGGACCAGGGGGGGAGTGTGTGGGTGACGGGGCCAGGGAGGAGTGTGTGGGTGACGGGGCGAGGGGGGGGAGTGCGTGGGTGACGGGGCCAGGGAGGAGTGCGTGGGTGACGGGGCGAGGGGGGGGAGTGCGTGGGTGACGGGGCCAGGGAGGAGTGCGTGGGTGACGGGGCGAGGGGGGGAGTGCGTGGGTGACGGGGCCAAGGCAGAGTCTTTGGGTGACGGGACCAGGGGGGGAGTGTGTGGGTGACGGGGCCAGGGAGGAGTGTGTGGGTGACGGGGCGAGGGGGGGGAGTGCGTGGGTGACGGGGCGAGGGGGGGGAGTGCGTGGGTGACGGGGCCAGGGCATACTGCGTGGGTGACGGGGCCAGGGCGGAGTGCGTGGGTGACGGGGCGCTACCTTCTCGGCAGCGTGCATCAGCGCCGTGGTGCCGTTCTTCTGCCGGCCATTCATCTTCACGCCCTTCTTGATCAGCAGCCGCAGGATGTCGTCGTTCCCACCTGCTGCCGCCAGCATGCTGAGGGACATACCGCTGGAGTCCTGCACGCACACGCACAGGCACACGCACACACACAGTACACTTAGTTCTAACGAAAAGACATCTAATGTTCAATTTCATTCATACAAAAAAATTAACAGGGAAAAAGGCGAGCAATCTTGTGCCCATTCATGTTTACCAAATATAACTGTGGACTGAACTCTGCTGATGTCATGACTCTTTTTAAAAACCCTCAATCTCCTGGAAACCACTTTCAATCTGCAAAAAAGTATGCTCGATCCTACCACATCCTTTCACTGAATATTTCAAATATTTAAGTATTTCAATCATCCTCAGCTGACAAGACCACTTTTTTTTTTTAGCACACAAACACAGGGTCGTGTGTGCGTGCACACACACACAGTACACTTCATTACTTTTTTGTTTATGGCAAGTAACAATTTATTAACAAAACAGACGTGGCATCATACAGTTAACAGAGTTGGGTAACGCAAGGCATCTAGACAACACCACGCTGAGAAGCAGCACAGTTCACACAAGAGCAGTTCAACAGTCTACAGATAGCGAGGGGGGGGGCCCAAATACTCAGCCAACAACACTGCTTATGTCTGTATGATTATAAAGTATAAACATATTTCCTAACATAACAGATTAAAAATGACAGTCTCCTATACATAACACAGGTGGCCTATACAGATTTTTTTTTTTACTTGTAATACCACTTGAACAAGATAAGCAAATACCAGAAATGTATAATCCTAGCCCTGGGTTGTGCTGTGTTGAGAGGGTCTTGTTTGGCACAGTTCGCTATCAATATTGAGATGACGTAGCTTCCAAACCCCAAAGCTGTGAGCTATGAGCAATAGCTTGTCTTATAAAGTATAAACTAGGCTTTAGTCGACCTACAGTAGTGTTGGGGAAATTGACAAGCCTTCACTCCACACGTTTGTTCACACTATTGCAGTTGAAATGTGGTAGCGGTGATACAAAAATGTGTCTGGAACGTGCTTCACTGTGCATGTGCTCAGCATGTTACCAGCTCTACTGCTCCAGTCTGCAGGATTCATTGTGTGGACAGGGCTCATTCTAGAAAACATGGTGAAATGACAACAAAATGGAGAGTGGATAACTAATGAGAACCATTGTTAACTTAATTACTGGAGCTTGAAAATGGTCTCAAATGTTAGGTATTAATGTTAGGTATTTGTCTGGGCATTGCAGGGTCACCACCCCCCCAGAACTGGTCATGTACATAATCAACTACCTCAACTTAAAATGATTAAACCAAAAAGAAAAAGAACAAAACACTCTTTAAAATGTGCATGGCTTAAAACTTTTACAATAATTGCTGTATTGCTATAAAAAAATAAACTACAATGAAAACCATGCTACACCTCAATTTTTGTTTTCTCATGGTATTCTAAAAGAAAAGGCAATCTCACCATTTCTATAATTTATAAATGGGTCTCCATCTAAATATTCAACTATATAACAGTTGTAGAAATACATCATTAGTACCAGAAGTTTCACAGGCCAACTCATATAAAATCACTAACTTGATGAGCATTAACACTTGACTTGAAGCCTGTATATCTGAAACATGGTCTATATAGAGACCCACTGTTGGTCAGTCTCTGTCCACTGATTCAACAAAATCAAAGTACATATAAAGGCTAGGCTACACATACAAACAGTGCAGACATTAACACGTACCGTTACACACGTTTTACACATCGGGATCCATATCCATTTGTGAAAGGAAAGTAACAGAAAAGGCAACAAAATACACAGATGTAATAGCTTAATTAGTTGTATGTTTACATATTTCACTGAACTGGTGAAAAAAAAAGGTTGACTGTACTGGGTATATCATCTCTAAACACAAGCTCTACTCTAAAGCCTCTGCCCTGGATATATTCATGCAACAGTATCTGAGGTTAACATATGCATTTATAGGAAAGGAAAAAAAAAAAAAAGAGTCTGTTGGGTTTCGTTTGCATGTCCTCTGGGTGAAGGTTGACAAGCTGCCATTCAAAGAACAGTCTGATTTGATAGATGATTAATCCTTATTAGCAAAGCAAGCATCCTTTCCAGAGGCATTAGGGGTATAAGCATCACTTCACTTGAGGCAATGTAATTTAGAATAGTTTACATTCAGATTTGACAGTTATGGTTTCATGCCCAATATATGTAACATCACTGTCGCTGTTGAGTTTGTTGAATGAAATATTAAGCTACAACCTTAGAAACATACAATAGTGTGTGAGGATGGTCACACTGAACCGATTGCCACTCTTCTCTGGCTGTTACCCTTGAATGTTTTCAAAAATAGTTCAAGGAAGGCAGTCACAAGGACAGATAGACCAGAGTGTTCTGTATATCATCCAGTTCACTCTTCTGAGCCTCCTGGGCCACGCCTCCAGCGCCCCCCTCTGGAGTGCGTAGACAGCCTTTCTTTTTCATTGTCTGTAGTGTGTTGTGCACATAATTCTTTATTTCCTTCCACATCCTGCCTTTTAGAGCAGGTTCAGCTGCTATACAGGCGTCACACTGCCTCTTACCTGGAGCCTTCACCATGGAGACAAACTCTCTGAACTGGCGCCTCACCGCCGTCTGCTCCTCCCCACTCCAGCACCCTCTCTTCCTCGGAGAGGCCCCAGAGACCGCTTCTACCTCCTCAGCATCACCCTGGATATGGGCTGTTTTATTCACACCATTTATATCCACATCTTCCTCCCTCTTTCTCTTTTGATTTCTTACTGGTCGTTCTGTGTCTGGACTGCCTTGGAGATTCTTCTTTCTTACTGTTTGTATTGTGTTGTGCACATAATTCTTGATGGCCTTCCATGACCTGCTCTGAAGAACTGGTTCAGCATCTATGCATACGTCACATTCTCTTTTTCCTGGCACCGTCATCTTTGAGATTAAGTCTCCTAACTGACGCTTCACAGCAGCCTGTTCCTCGCCACTCCATCCCTTCTTCCTGGGTGTTGATGTACTTGGACTTAAAGTACATGCCCCTGAAAATTACCAAACGAAAACATTAGATTCGGATGAACATCACAGTTTTATGAAATCAGAAAAATCTGTTTCACTTTAAAACAACATGTATGTCAAGTATTGTATCTTGAATGAAAAATACTATTATAGAAACTGAAGAATTTCACATTTGTCAATGGTATTCATGCAACACATGTTCATGAGAGTTCTCAACAACTGAATCTCCAATTCAATATTTTAGCATTAAAATGTCAGTGAAATTGGCATTCAACAACTGCCTACATCACACAGCAACTGACACTCACCATCTCTGTCTGGCAGTTTTGCATCCAAGTTCCGATCCTGTGCAAGCACGAGTTTGCTGAGTTCCTCCAGCTGTGAAGGGTCTTCTGCCAGTCTGTGGCACCACTCTCCGTGATCCCGTCCAACCAACTTTGCCACATTATCTAGTTCACTCTCCTTTAAGTGCAATAGCTGGCAAAGAGATGCAATCCGTTTCCTTACTCTGCTGGATGTAAAAATATCTGGGACTTTTGCCTTACAATCTTGTGAAGCCTTTCTGATGCAATCAGACCCTCTGGTGTTGGACAAAGCTTCCAGGCGCCCAAATACATAGGGGTTATCTTTCGACACTCCGGCTCTCTCTCTGTTTTCAATGAGGATATCAAGGGATGAAAGCATTCTTTTACTGAGCATGAGCGGCATTTTTCTACCCCCATTGCCTTCTAGTTCCATCCTGATGAGTTTGTCACCAAGGACCACCTCCAGCCAGGTCAGCCTGTTCAGGACGTCTGCAGTGGCCGGAGCACTCTTCTTCTTCCTGCCTATATAGGTCTCCAAAAGCAGCTTGCCAGCATCTCCTCCTCTACTTTTGTTAAAGAGAGCCACCTCTGCAAGAAGAGTTTCAGACAGCTTTTTCCATGCCGATGGGTTGGGTCTTTCTAGCAACTCTTTTATTGCTTCATCCTCTGCATTCTTGAGAAATTTGTGGAGTTTCATCAAATCCTCAGTCAGTGATGATGTGTCAATTTCCTTTCGCTCTGCCCGGCGGAGAGAGTTGAGGGCACTGCGAGAAAACAAGTTACTCCATTCGGTATCAAGAAGTTTAATGAATTCCCTGATATGGCCTTCTGTCTCACTGTCTTCAGTCATGCGACTCTCTCCAAAAGCTATTTCTGCAGCCCTTTTCAAAGAATACCCAATCTTTGAAACAAGTGTTGTGGTCTTAAACTTGCTGGAGCCTGCATCAAATCCACTAACTTTCTTGGCACCTTCAACAGCCAACTCAAATTTAGATGGTAGACATATTTCATGCAGATATTTAACACTCCGGTCCACCTTATTTACAGCAAGCATAAATCTAGCCAATTCCCTCATTTTTTGTGCAATGTAAGCAAACTGTGATTTGTCATGGTCATGCCGTGCAGATAATGCATTGCCAAATTTACAAATCAGCGGATCATTTCTGATATGGACTGCAATCTCATCTTGATTCATATTGTGGATGATTTCTTCACACCCTCCAGTGGCGTACACCAATGGAAGAAGTCGAGAGGACATGTTCTGGATCCGCTTTCGTCCTTCGTTCTTTTTCTTCTCTTCTCCCACTCCCTTTTTGAATTTACACGCACGCTCGTGTCTCCATAAGTCACTTTTACGGAAAAAAGCACAACAGAATTGGCAAGGCAGGAAATCTCGGACAGATGCGGGTTTTGATGGCCGTTTCTTTGTTACGATTTCCCCATTTCCACTTCGAAGAACTTCATAATTGTGTTGGTAGTCCCCTTTGTTGCGAAGTTCGTCAAACAAAGTGTTTCTCATTTCCGAGCCTTTGGGAAAGCTTAGAGCATGGCCGACGTCTTTTTCTCCTCCATGTCTCCTTTGTAAATGTCTAGAAATCTTGGAGTGTGGTGTATTGCAGTACACACAGAAGTGCCTTTTGTCCCATTTTCGTTTACCATCAACCATCTTGCTCAATTTGATGGTCATTTTGGGGATGGAGCTGGACCTTAAACTTGATCTCACAGCTTTCCTGTCCACATACTTCTTGCGGGGAGTTGTTTCCTTTGAGCACTTCTCAGTTTCTGAGACAGTTTCATTGTCTGAACATGGAAGATAGTCAGATCCACTTGAGACTGTTGAGTCCTTACCTTCAGACTCATTGCTTGAATTGCTGTCTTCACTGGAACTCTCTGCTTTGTTACTGGAATTCTTTTTATCACACAAACTTTTCTTTTTGTCACTTGATCTCAATTTGACCCTTGAACCCTTCTCTTCATCACCAGAGTTCTCTTCATCACTTGAACTCTTTGCTTTGTTACATAAACTTTTCTTTTTGTCACTTGATCTCAATTTGACCCTTGAACTCTTCTGTCCGGAGTTCTCTTCATCACTTGAACTCTTCTGTCTATCACCTGAGTTCTCTTCATCACTTGAACTCTTCTGTTCATCACCTGAGTTCTCTTCATCACTTGAACTCTTCTGTTCATCACCGGAGTTCTCTTCATCACTTGAACTCTTCTGTCCATCAGCTGAGTTCTCTTCATCACTTGAACTCTTCTGTCCATCAGCTGAGTTCTCTTCATCACTTGAACTCTTCTGTCCATCAGCTGAGTTCTCTTCATCACTTGAACTATTCTGTCCATCAACTGAGTTCTCTTCATCACTTAATTTCTTATCTTGATCTTGAGAATTCTTCAGATCATTTGAACTCTTCTCTTCAATCAATCTCTTCTCTTCATCAATTAAACTCTTCTCATCAACAGTACATGCCTGTAAGAGAACAAGTATATGTAAGATTCATAATGCCTCAAACCTGATGATTAATTAATTTGATGAAAAGGGATCAATATCAAAATCCAGCAACAAACCACCCAAAAGCATCATTTTAGTAACACCATGACACTACACTACACAATGACTACACTGGTCTAAAATTAGGTCTGAGCATTTGGTTAAAAAGTCAGTAGTTGTGTTTAATATGAAGGCAATATTGCAATGGAAAATAATAAGCAGCATTGCTCTTTAAAAACATTGTGCTCTATCCAATAGCTGAATGATAGAGCACCTTGGCAATGGCCCCAAGCACAGTCAAACGAGCCTCAATGAAATTGCCACACAATCGCCATGTAAACTAACATTTCCCCAAAACAGGTACGCAAAAAAAGCCCTTTCACCCCCCTAATCTTTTTATAACAAAAACCACGTGACCCATTCAAGGAATAGTTTATGGCTTTATTGTATTAAGCAGCGACTACAACGTTTTGACATTGTAAAGGAATCCGACGAAAAATGAATAATGTAATGTTGGATGAAATGCTGCATGGAGACAGAAGAGAAAATGCAATGAGGACTATGTTCTGCTAGTGGCTATGTTACTGTGTTAATGACTTGAGGTGTTTTCACAATTGAACCTCTGATATGGTCCAGGTGGCTTATGGAACATATGAGCCAAGAATCATGCTTAAAGTGTACCAGATACTGGCCCAAAGGGTACTGTGAATGCAATTATGCCACACAATTTCTTTATATTTCGGTTGAAAACGCTCACATTCAACTAAAGCTAGAGAATTCATATATGAAAACACTCAATGCTAATTGTTCTGCAATAAAACCAATTGTTCTGCAATAAAACCATTCACAATAGTACAGCATCTTAAAATGAACAGCAATGTGTCTTGAGTAATTACTTGCAAGTTCTTCTCATTTTGCAATTGTCAACTTAAATCTACACACCAATACAGATAAGCCTACTTCAAAAAAAATTAATGAAGATTTTTAATCCTATTTTCACATTGAAGTAATATTTTCTATTTGCTTCAAAAAGTAAAGTAAAAAGTAGATTATCATCATATAGATTTTTCAAGAATTAAATGCACCAGAGCAGACAATGGCCACGTCTAGAAACGCACAATAATGTGATTTCTAATACTGATATTAATACATTAGTTCGATTAAGCCGTTTACATGACTCTACAATGTGACAATTCCCTTTAATAATTTTATTAACATGTCTCATTTGGTGATTTCGATTATATAGAAAGAACTGTGGGACGGAGGTTTTTGCTTAAAAAGGAAAAGATTGCTTACTGTCCATCAAATTTGACCAAAACCAGCCATGATTCTGTGTCTCCCATCACTTAATGTGGTTCGTCGCATTTTTGGTGTTCATGTAAACGTGGCCATTGGCTGGCAAGGACAATCGACTGAAGATTCATACAGTTACTTAAACGACTTAGCAAGCTTCATGCATAGGTTACACTATTGAGTTAGCTTGCTATCAAGTTGCGAGTTAGCTAGCAGATTGGATATCCACCTCTCAAACTAATGTCTTGTTTTTACTGCTCGCCATCATTCACGGTTTTTCCACACTACACTTCCCACATCATCATCAAATGGTCATGCGCAGCTTGATCAGCGTTTAAAAAATTCAACTAAGGTGTGTACATGCTGACTGACCCCAAATAATGTGAGTAAGATTTTTGTTTTTCTACATACGTCCTTATGTTGAATCTTGCCAGAACAGAATCCAAACACTCTCCAAATGAGGCTTCTCAGATGTTCAGGAGTGGTAATCTGCAAGCTCAACATTTTCGCTGCAGGCTGCCGTGTATGTGTAAACCATGTCTATGGTGAAAACAAGCCAGAAGAAATGCAGGCTAGCTATCCTGACATTAGCTATTAGCTATCGCGAACTTAGACCTAGGCAATGCGAGAAACGGAGAGGGATGTGTCTTCGCAATCAAACACGTTTGAATACACGCATATTCAATTATACTGCTGTTTCTACCAATTCGAACAGCAATAGATTTTAGATAATTATAAATTATCTTTGAATTGTGAAATTCATTCTGACAGCCCTATTTGAAACAAAGCTGTGGTGATATGAGTGAATCATGCATTAAATACTGGTTTAAGTGCCAGAACTGGTCATCAAAGCATGTCAACAGTAACATGCACTGTGGATAATTAAACTACTCGAGGGCAGTACCAAACATACCTGCATCAAAGGTTGCACCTCCTCATCCACTTCATGTGTTCTTTGTCTTCTGGCCCTCCACGTGATTATTCTGCTAAAAGAGACCATACTACAATGTTGTACTACAGTTGTTGTAAGAGCATATGGCATCCGTAAGTCCGTAAGCATCCATAAGTCAAATTTTTGGGAAGAAAATCTGTGTACAGTATAGATCATGAACACCAATGACTAATGAGCAAAAGGAAAAATGAAGATTTCTGACTTTGAGGCAGTTAAGTAAAAGTGTGTTTATAGAGCAGAGCCCTACCTGTGGGTTCTCCTCAGGATCCAAGGACTGCTTCCACATCTTGCAGATTGTCCTACTGACCCTCTGATGGCTGTAACATGTGACAAGTACTCCGCTTGTGTCATCGCAACTAATTAGCTGGTCTTCTGTATTGACATTCTGGTGCACGTCATGTCGCTCTATTTAGGAATGCTACAGTCTTCAGATTGACTAGATTGTGGTTAATTAGAATCAATAAAGTGATAATAACCAAAATAAAGCATCTCTGGAATGTCTGCATCTTCGCAATGTTACAGTAGTGGTAGCAGGTGTAAACTACAAACATACCGTAAATGAACAAAGACAGCAGCTCAGTAAAGCGTAGCAAAGACCAGGACACTGTATGACGAGCTGCCGCAGATGGCCGCCATAGAACCGCTGAGGTCAGGAAATATGGCAAGTTATTCTGTTTCACTTTCAACTACTGTGGCAACAACCATTGTTATCAAAAGCATCTGTGTTGCTGTAGTCAGTTAATATTATATATATATTAATTAATTAATATTAGAAATAATATGTATATATACACATGTAATAAATATATATATATACACATATATATATACACACACACATATATATATATATATATATATATATATATATGTATTATCTAGTATTATCTACATAAGATTGAAATGTTGGTCCTCAAAATGTCTTCACTTGAACGCACGCTCACACACACGCACACACAGGGGCAGCCAAGGTGCAAAATACCAGTAAATTAGTGCTATGATGCTTTCTTCCTTCTCAGTCTTGGATTTGAAGTGCTCAAAAGGCAAACCACGACTTGAGATCCCCAATCTTACCTCTAATTTATGCCCTAGTCACCCATTTGATGTCAACTCATGACTTTGTGAGATCTTTAAGGATTTTGTCAACTACCAAGAACTCCTACCAAGAACTGAAACATTTTGACCGTCAGCTCTGACCTAACAAACAAAGCAGCTTACGAGTTCTCAGGCCCCTCCTGGCGAGAGTGGGGAATGGCAGTTCAAGGGCACCCTGGGATATTAGGACATTCAGAGCAACAAACAACGCACCTCCTGGTCCAAGTTGTAGTCCTCTTTGGAATTGAGTGCCAGTTTCACGGACATGTAATCTCCACTTTTCACAGCATCCCGCAGCTCACCTAAGGGAGAGGGGGGTGTATGAGGTTGCCATTTCCCTGGTTTCATTTAGAGTTGATGTTGTGAGGTGTGTGTTTGTGTGTGTGAGAGAGAGAGAGAGAGAGAGAGAGAGAGAGAGAGAGAGAGAGAGAAAGAAAGAAAGAAAGAAAGAAAGAAAGAAAGAAAGAAAGGAGAGACCTACTGGGAGATAGCGGTGGGGCAGAGAGAATCTCATCCTCTCCATTCAAATGTTTCTGAAATTCATCCAGTGTCATCCAGTCCAGATTCAGGTCCATTCCCAGACTCAAAGAGGCCTGCCCCTTGTCTGAGTCACACAAGGCAAAGGGAAGCATTTCAGTATTTCTGAATACTAAATAATGAACTACCACAAGTCACTTCATTATATATTCATCCAGCACAGTTAAAAACATCGTACCGGACTTGTCGGTGCACTCCAGGGAGTCCTGGGGGTCCTGATTATCGTCGCACGCCATGAAGAGCCGTGGCTCACTGTCTTCCTTCTTCCTCCTCCTATCCATGGCCTCTGAGGAAGGGGTCCTCCTTTCCCAACGCTCCCCTCCTGTCTGCACCTCCACCAGCCTCTCCCTCCTCTCCCGGGAATCCTCGCCAAACTTTGACCTTTGCGTAAGCTCCTCCCCCCGTTTGTCCCCCAGAGTGTCTGCCTCTGGCTCCGCCTTCTCCTCCGCCTTGGAAAACACATCATCTGATGGACAAAACAAAGAGGACAGACCACACAACCTCAGAGAGTTTTTCCTCAAGACAATGTTTACATCCAAACTGAGTTACAATATCAAACTATACAACTGAAACAGGGTTGTGGATGGATGCTGAACTTCCACTCACCATCTGCATGCTTGGGCTTCTCCGCCTTGTCCTCTGTCTTATGAGCCGGGGACTCTTTCGTTGGCTTAGCCCTCTTCTCAATCTTTCCAATCAACTGAAATTCAAACAGAGGATAGTTGAAAGGAATCTGACACCACCCCGTCATCACTCAAGTTTACAAGCTTACAACATAATCCCTCCCATGAGGCAGAACCTGGTTTACCTTTGGTGCTTTTCCTGCCTCAGTGGTAGTGGGCTGATGAACAGCCTGTCTGCGAACAACACGGTCCTTGGCCTCACAGTTCAGCAGGAACTTCTCGAAGAGGTTAGTAGACGAAGACTGCTCCTTGTCCCTGGAGGCTTCCTCTCTAGGCTCCTCCTCCTTGGCCCTGCTGGTGCTGGCTGCAGCGATGGAGGAGGAAGAGGAGGAGGTGGAGGAGGCTGAAGAGGGGACTTTGGGCGGTGCGGATGCACTCTCCTGGCCCTTGCTCTTGGCTTTCTTGTGGAGCGTGGAGCTGTCGCTGGAGTCAGACGACTGGGGCGCAGCCTCGTCTCTGCTCTGGCTCTTGGAGGAGGTAAGGCTCTTGAGTTTATCTTTCTCAGTGGCTGAGGGCGTTTCAGGCTTCCTGCTCCTCTTGTCCTGGAGGAAGTCCTTGATACCCTTCAGCTTCAGTTCAGACTTTCCTGCCTTCTTCTTGGACTTCTTGTCCATGCACCCTTTCTCTGACGACTTCCCCGCTGTATCGTCCGTTTGGGACTCGGACTGACCGTCGCTCAGGTCCTCCTCTAACGGGGCGGTGGTCTCGTCCTCAGAAGACTCTACCTCATGCCTCCCTCCCTTCATGTCGTCCTTCTTACCCTTCTTCTTGCCCTCCTCTGCTCTCTCTTTTCGGTACTTCCCTCCATCTTTGGACTTGTCTTTCCTGTGCTTCTTGGAGGGAACAGGGACCTCATCCTCGTCTTCTGAATCTACCAATCTCTTCTTGGAGTCGGACGTTTTGTCCTTGCGTGACGACGGCGCCGGAGAGGAGGGAGCTTGTTCCTCTTCCTCCTCATCGGACTCAGGCGCCGGTCGAGGCCTGATATCCTCCTTTCGTTTCTCTTTCTTCTTTTTCCTCTTTTCCTTCAGAGATGGCTCCTCCTCTTCTTGTGGCTTTTTCTTTTTTTTCTTCTTGACGGGCGTCTCTGTGGGCCGCTCCTTGTCGCTGTCACTCGAGTCTGCATCAAACACATCGCTCTTCATGGGCAGCTTCTGATGATCAGAGACAAGATACACATTGTTAGTGAGAGGGATCATAAAACCAGACAGGAGCAAGCGCTGTGCGATTGTAATGTATTCTGTGGATGTTTGCTGGAGACTCAAAGTCAGAGTCAGATGGGGAGCCACATCTTTGACTTTGTTGCATTGCTGTATGACTACAGTAATAAAGCAAGGTGGATTCAGACTAGAAGTCCTGGTCCTAGGGGAGACTCACCATGCCTTTCTTGGCATCCTGCTCCTTCTTGGCCTTGGCCTCCGCAAGGATCCTCTTGTAGGCCAGCAGGACCTCTCGACAGTCCTCCAGGTGGGCCTCAGGCTCCCAAGTGTCGTCGTCGGACGCATAGTTCTTCCAGCGCACACGGTACAGGACTTCCCCCTAAAGACACAACAGAGTCATTCCAAGCTCAATACTGACCTGGGCAGTCTACCTTACACAGATGGTTTGTTTGAGTTACTGAACTGAGGTTGTATGGTGCATCTTCTTAGTATCCTGCTCAACAGATGCATTAATAAACAGACATACAGAATAAAGTGAAGATGAGAGTGCAGGGTCAAACTGGGTGAGCCAAGTACACATCCAAATAAACCACAAGTCAAACCTGATAGAGAATGTCTTAGGAGAGAATCACATATTCCCACTAGTTTATAGGTATAAATAGTTGTACACAAAAAAATGTCGCTTCAAACTGGTTCTAAATCATGAGTTTCTTGTTGCTTAGAAACACAGCTATAAACTAGTTCAGATGGAATACTAGGGCTGCACAATGAATTGTGTATTAATTGTTATCATGATTTTGGCCTATGAGATATAGGTCGACTATTAATGCATTCCTTTGAGCTGCCCGCAGCTCAAAATCACAAATTCCTGGTTTTAAACAGCTTGGCTCAGCATGTGAGCGCAACAAATCACAGACATGTGCGTTAAGTGCACTGTGAGCAACTTCACTCCAGTTGAAAGATAACGTCTACAGTTTTGGCAATCTAATTGTCTGTTGACGCGTCGGACGATTGAATAAACCAACCTTTAATCATTTTGCTAGAGAATAGAATAGTAACTTGAGGTTCCCATGATACTTGGGCTAGCTACTAGCGTGTTGCTTTTGAGCTAGATATTGTCTGTAAACAGGCTAGCTAGCTATATGATAGACAGATGTGTCCTAGGCAGGGCTAGCAGTGGCACACTTGATACGACTTGCATGATAGAAACATATGGTAAATCATAGATTTTATATCTGACAACGAATTCAAATGAACTATTAATTTATTATATCACCTTAACAAACATCCTTTTATCCATTTGTGCCAGTGAACCTTGAAGCAGACGCTGTGCAAATGGTGTAAAACAATTGAGGCTTATAGATGAATAACCATGTCCGTTTGTGAATAACCATGTCCGTTTGGATTTTTGGGGGAGAGCTTGATCAGTAACAGATATACAGACCATCCTAATTGTATGTTGTGTGAATGATATACACAACTTGCAAGTACACAATGTCTTCTATGTAATGATATGCATTTAACCCTCTTCTGACAGACACTGAGATTACAAAACAGTAACACACCTCTAAATGTATGTGACTTATATGGTTATTTGTCTGTAGGCATCACCACTGCAACACCTCGAATCACCTTGTTTTTTATATGACACCAGTTAATCGCACTTAATAATTGTGATTACAATATAATGTAAAATAATTGCAATTATATTTGTTTCTCATCATGAAGCCCTATGTTGCCTACTGCCTAAGCATAGCCTATGTAACCCTGACAAGCATGATCCTTCTCTTCAAACCCTAACCTCCCTATTTTCTCACTCTATTGTCTCCATTTAAGTGAATCTGCAGGATTGTGGCTGCTATTTTCACATTATTTAGGCCTAAACATGCCTAAGCCATCCTCCAAATCTTGTATTCTCGCACACAGTGAATGTTCACATCTGGAAAGTTCTCCGGTTGAATTTAAAGACTGTGCCCAGGTGAAATGATCACCATCACCACGGATTTACCCTCAGTCTGTGATCCCTTTTCTGAAGTCCACAGGCTTTCGGAAGGCTAGTGAGAAAGCCTATGTGGAGGCTCGGTCGGCCCCTACTGGCAGAGCTCTCTGACCTGGACAAACACATTCAGCTGAGCGGCTGAGTTCGCCTGGAACAGTCAACAACCTCCTCCTTCCCCGCTGCGCGCCAACCTCATCCCCGCCCCTCGACCCACTCACTCACTAGCAAACACCACCTTAAATGTGTTCATTCAGAGACAGCCATGTTGTGGCAACACTGCTGCACCTCTCGTCTCCTGTGGAGTACTAGTGATGTCATGGGACTGTAATATGATAGTCGTCTGTCTGACTCCCTGAAGCCATTTGCAGACAAGTTGATGTCTGGGAGGCCTAACCTGTGCTAGACTTACGGTTAGCATGTCCCCAGTCAACACACAGGAGAAACCCCATACTGGGACGCGTACTACTTGACTTGTATATTAGCTAACGTTAGTAGCTAGCTAGGTGCTAGCTAGTATAGATGGGGAACTTACTTCACAAAATCTTCAAAATATTAAACGGTATAAAGCTATCTGTTATACACGATAACGTTGTGTAGCTAATCTTACGTCCACGTTATACTCATTACTTTTGCAAGCTGCCAAAGAAACCGCTAGGAGGAGCAAAATCAACTAACTCGTCCTTGCTTGGCCTAGCCCCTAACGTTAGCTAGCTAGCTCATTGTGCCGTGGACGGAACGGGGCAAAGTTGTGGAGCAAGACATTGCTTTCCGCTCGTATTTAGCCTCTGCTAAGCTAACAGCCAACGCATCACCACTCAATCTGTGTGTGTCTTGCAACCGAATATGCACATTCAATGCAATTGCTGGTGTTAAAGTGCCCCAAAATCCATGCCAAATTATTGAGATGGTGGCGCCTTTTACTTAAGTTACTCACTGAACGTTTGCCAGTAAGGTTAGTAGCTAGATTGCTTGGCTAACGACGTAGCCTAGCCAAGTTAGCTAGCTAGCAAGTTGGGACTCACCGCCTCTGTTCGCATGTCAATAATCCTCTCCACCTCGTAAACATCTTCTTCGTCGTCTTGTTCACTGTCTAAAGGCTCAGTCCTTTCGGCCCCCGATGCCATTTTCGTTACAACTAAATAACTAGCTAGCTACGTCTTTCGCACACGTTTATCTATACCTTTGCCAAGGCCCTTGGCCAACTGCCTAATGATGCTACGCACTGAAGAAGATACCTCGGTGTCGAGCTCATAGGGCAGTTTCCGCTGAAGCTCCGTACCGAGGCCTCGTTTTCCGAAAGGCACGTGATCGATGACAAACTAGCTTTCCCTCGCCGTAGAACCATGTGATCGGTTTGTTTTGGGTTGTAGTCTGGTTGTAGAATCAGAATCTTTTCTTTTTTTTTGCCATGGTAGTTTTACATAGGGTTCTATACCAAGGGGGCAAAGGCGGGAATTTATCAGGGTTTAATTTATCAGGGATCAGGAAGTCATATTCCTCAGACTCGGGCCTGGATGAGAATCTTGATGAAGGGAAACTGTGTGGAATGGTCTTACTTGATCTTCAGAAAACATTTGACACAGTTAACGTTAACCTTGATCTACTGCTTAATAAGTTGATGGCTCTGCGTCTGAATGACACAGCCGTCAAGTGGATCACTTCATACCTGACAAACTAGGGATCAGAGAGTAGAGGTCAATATGTCAGATGCCAAACCAGTAGAATGTGGGGTGCCACAAGGAAGCATTTTAGGACTGTTGCTATTTTTACAGTACATTAATGATATGAGAGATGTTGGACCAGAGGGACTAGCTCACAATCTCCGTTCTAGTTCATTCGATGGTTGAAGTCAGGGCTCTGTGTGGGCCAGTCAAGTTCTTCCACATCAACCTCACCCAACCATGCCTTTATGGAGATTGCGAGCTAGGCCCTCTCGTCCAACATCAGCGTCTGACCTCACAAATGGTCTTCTGGATGAATGGACAAAATTTCCCACACTCCAAAATCTTGTAGAAAGCCTTCCCAGAAGAGTGGAGGCTGTTATAGCTGTAAAGGGGGGACCAACTCCATATTAATGGCTATGAATTTAGAATGGGATGTCATAAATCTTCTAGGCGTAATGTGTAGGTGTCACAATACACTTCTGTATATGGACAAAGGTATGTGTGTGCGGTGCGTCCTCTGTCTCAATGTCGGTGGGCTCCGGGGTGGGGTGGGGGGGAGTCAGATGGGGCACAAGCCTTGTTGATGAAGCTGGTGGCCGTGGGGAAGAGGATGCTTCTGTGGCGTGCAGACATGGTCCTGATGGACCACAGCCTCCTGCCTGAGGGAAGAGGCATGAAGAGATTGTCGCTGGGGTGGGAGGAGTCGGCCGCCATCTTCCTGGCCCGCTTCATGGTGAAGGAGTTGTGCAGGACCAGGAGATAAGGCAGGTTGCAGCCGATCACCTTCTCGGCAGAGCAGATGACGTGCTGCAGTTTGGACCTTACTTTAGCTGTGGCAGCCAGATGGTGTACCAGATGGTGATGGAGGAGGAAAGGATGGACTTGATGATGGAGGTGTAGAAGAGAACAATCGTTGTCTTTGGTAGTCTGAATTATTTCAGCTGCCTCAGGAAGTACATCCTTGTGAATAACACAAATAATAGTTTTTATAAGGCTGCTCATCCCTTGGAAGTTTGAAATGTCAAACACAATTTGTCATCATGTACCTACGTATACGCCAACAGTGCACTCAGTAATTACCTCTGCCCCAGCAATAGTACAGGACAAGAGGTAATGTTTTTGGTGGCATGTTTGTTTGTTTGTCAGCGCACCAAAGATAGCAAATGTCCGGTTGTCACTCCCTCCCTCCGTCGTGTCGTTGACCTGCAGTTCCATCTTGCTACCACAAGAGGCAGTGGTGCCAGAACATCAAAACAAAAACACTGACACCACACACTTTCCAGATCCTCGGTGGTGTATTGGATAGGGTGCCTGACTCCCATGCCGAAGGTTGTGGGTTCAAGCTTCGGTGTGAATGATATTTTGTCACTGGATGTTATAGAAGCTATGTAAAAATGCGGTTACCTGGTGGTGCTATGTCAGTTATTGAATTTATGTGCAGTTATTGAACTCCTGTTTTGAAATTATCCCTACAGTATAGGTGTCTCAGTAATTACCCATTATATACTAGGCTATACTTTGCATGTATTTACCAGGTAAATGTTTAGTTTTTTCAGACGGACGGAAGGCCTTCCCAAACCCTCAGACCCCTTGGTGGTATAACGGGCTAAGCACTGGACTCCCACAATGTTCGATTACCTATTGAGGACTTCTAACCACGTTATCTCTTTTCCTTCTCTCTGTTCTCGTTTCAGAAGGATGGGGGAGAATGTATGTCCTAAACCCTCAGTGGTGTAGTGGGTTAAGCATCTGACTTCCACGCTGGAGGCCAGGGTTCCCGGTTGGGGGTTTGATTCCCGGTTGGGGATGTTCAGCACTGTGGCATTCTAGCCTGGACTAGGGAAAACTCCCAATTGGTTTAGACTAGGTTAACGCTAAAACTACCACACTGATTTTCATGAAACAATGTGGAAGGATGTAGCATGGGCCAACTAACAACCCATTCGATTCTGGAGCAGATCCAAATCACAGGGCTGGTCAAACAAGGCCAGGCCGTCCATTCACCTCCATTTATTTTTTGGACTAGGATTATGCAAAAACTACTAAACCGCTTTTGATGAAACTCGTGGAGGGGTGTAGCTTGGGCCAGTTTAGAAACCATTCAATTTTAAAGTGGATCCGAATCACGGGGTGGGTCCACAAGCCGCCTAAACAATGAATTCACCTAAATTCATTTTTTGGACTTGTGGAGCAAAAAATTCCCCCAATTCAAGTTGACCAGAGAAAACCTTTTCTTTTCATGCAGGTTGAAAAGCTCTCATGTTTAGTTACTGTTGTCAAGTTTTCTCTGAATAAATCTTGACTTCTTTTCTAATTCAACTCATGTATACTATAGGATTATGAATCCTAAGAGTCATATAATTGATAACATGTTTATTATCTGAACATAAAAAGGCATATTGACTCATGGGTCTCACATTTTGGCAGAAACAAACATGTAAATTAATTAGGTTAAAAGTAACATGGTAAAACAAAGGTTTATAGGCAGTGATGCTGTTATGTCAAAGATATAATTTAACGGCAATAACACTAAGAAAGTGCTGGAAAACATAATTGAGCAGCAACTGCGGTCGACTATAACAGAGTCATAACAGAGTCAACTGCGGTCGACTATAACAGAGTCATTCTGGGACTTTAAGTAGTTGATGTAAATGATAAGGATAAAGTCAAAAGGTACATGAGTAGCTGACAGTGTGTGTATCTGTATGTAGATGTAGGATAGCATGACAGTCCCGGTCTGGACCCCCAAACCCCCAGGGGTCAGACGCCGAAGATGACCCTAAGGTCAGCCAGGGAGAGCTTGGTGAAGGAGGCCCCCGTCCCTGACAGAACCTTCTGGGCCAGCTCCTTCTTCCTCTCCTGCAGGGTGGAGATCTTATCTTCCACTGTGCCTTCACACACAAATCTGCACCATGACACACACACACACACACACACACACACACACACACACACACACACACACACACACACACACACACACACACACACACACACACACACACACACACACACACACTACATCTCACAATGGCATCAATGCATCTTCAATATGAAAATGTGAGCTGTCACACTTGCCACCAGTATCTGAGCCGTGTAGAGTATAAATGTAATCCGTATCTACAGAGAACCATTCACTCCTCCAGGGCAGCACAGCTGACATCTCAGAGAGGGCTCTAGTCCCCTCCAGCCCTGTCCTCTACCTGTCCTCTCTGAGCTCTAGTCCCCTCCAGCCCTGTCCTCTACCTGTCCTCTCTGAGCTCTAGTCCCCTCCAGCCCTGTCCTCTACCTGTCCTCTCTGAGCTCTAGTCCCCTCCAGCCCTGTCCTCTACCTGTCCTCTCTGAGCTCTAGTCCCCTCCAGCCCTGTCCTCTACCTGTCCTCTCTGAGCTCTAGTCCCCTCCAGCCCAGCCTCTTCAGTACCTGTGGATGGTGACGTCTCGACGCTGTCCCACTCTGTAGATGCGGTCGCACGCCTGGTCCTCCAGGGCTGGGTTCCTGTTAGAGACCCCCCTCACCCAGAGGTCCTGTTAGAGACCCCCCTCACCCTGAGGTCCTGTTAGACCCCCCCCCCTCACCCAGAGGTCCTGTTAAGAGACCCCCCTCACCCTGAGGTCCTGTTAGAGACCCCCCTCACCCAGAGGTCCTGTTAGAGACCCCCCTCACCCTGCGGTCCTGTTAGACCCCCCCCCCTCACCCAGAGGTCCTGTTAGAGACCCTCCCCCCCTCACCTAGAGGTCAGAGCCCTGCAGCGCCTCATCACTGCATGACTGACCCCACACAGACGCTGTGTACTTGAGTGAGCAAATATACTTTACCTTTATAAGTGAGCACATATACCTTTCAACATCTTCACTTGTTTTACAGTCTGGATTTAAAATGGACTAAATCAAAATGTTTACACCTTTATTCACACATACAGTAGGAACCTACAGCTTAGAGAAAAAAAAGTGTTTTAATCCATTTTCAAACCCGCAAAGCAATAAAAGGTGAAGATTCTGAAGTCTGGAGATTTTCTATAGGCACTGTACATCAACAATATAAATCAGTAATTTTTGTGTGTGTGTGTGTGTGTGCGCGCGCGTCTTACCAGTGCATGTCCATGAGGAAGAGGTGGTTCCCACCAATCAGATTGATGCCCACTCCTCCAGCACACAGAGACACCAGCATCACCTGGAACACAGTTCAACATAACTAATACACCCTAATAAAACGGTCAGTTACTGTCATGGTCTTCGGTCGGCTACCTGTGGTCCTTTAGGGTTGGTGTTGAACTCCTCCACCAGGTCCATCCGGCGTTTGGGGTTGACTGAGCCATCGATGACCGTGTACCGCAGACCCATCGCCTTCAGGTGGACCGACACGATCTGCAGCATGCTGGTCCACTGGGAAACGACCACACTGAGACACACACACACACACACACACACACACATTCCGTTTCTTTCTTTATCCATCTATTACTGTAGATCACACACATGTTGAACAGCAGGACACAAGGTTGACCCTGAGGTGAGATCTGACCTCTTCTGATCCCCACTCATCTGTCTGATCTCCTCCAGCTCAGTCAGGATGGCACAAATCTGAAAACCACAACAAAATAAAACCCAAATACAACTTTAAATACATTATTCATATACGGTAGTGTTATCAAGATAGAAGTGAATCAAATCCAGCCTGCTGAGTCACCTTGGTGCTCTGGTGGGTGTCCTCAAACAGCTGGGTGGGGAAGCGTGTGCCGTTGAGGGACACGGTGGCTTTGGGGTCGGGACCCGAGGACTCGGAGAGGCACAGGGCGCTGAGCTGCTCGTCCAGTGACAGGGTGACCCCGTCCCCCTGCAGCTCTGCCTGGTCCAGGGTCTGGTACACACAAACACAAACACACACACACACAAGCAAATATAAACGGATCTACGACTGAACCAGTCCTTGGGCTGTATTTTGCTGGAGCTATTTCTTCTAATCTCACAAAAATATTTTTATAGTTTCTGTAATGTACTTTTTTTTTTTCCTTTTAGGTATTTCCCCTCCATTCTTGGTGTTACCTTTTTTTTTTTCCAGAGAATTTGCGCCTCGTTCTGCTCCAGCAAAACTGTGTATAGCCCTGTCCAGACGGATTTTTTACCTGAGGTCCCCAGTGATTTTAATAAGTACCGATCCGGATGGAATAAGAATTATCTTTATAACTCCGACAAATTAGAGTGCGCATGTTTGTCTGTTTGGTTTATAGCAGATGTTGAGGTCTTGACTGAGTTTGGAGGCGAGCGTAGAAGAAGACGAGCCGCTTTATTCGTCACATGTAGGTCCTAATGTACAGTGTACAGTCACAGTATGTTGCTCGTATTTCCATGTAGAACTGCGCACAGCGCATGCTGGCCCCATCTGTAAACAGCCTCTCCTCCGCTCCTCTCCGTGCACTCATACGTTGAAGATAGCTGAGTAGAATCAATGTCATGCAGGCAGGCCTACATGGATGAAAATAACTTTATTTCTAACCTCCTAGCTTATATCACAAAGTTCTGGCGAGTAACGTACACAGCCATGTCTTGCTGTCTGATAGGCTACTGTCGCAGTCGGCCAGCGGGGTTTGTCCAGAGCAATCGGTCATGATCATAAGCATGTCAGAAAAGTGCCACCGTTTACTAGCTGCTAGCAAGCACTAGCTAGTAACGTCAGCTATTTAGCTTACTACTACATCCATGAGTACGGCCCATCGCAGCAACTTGCGAGACCTGGCTCTTCTGCTGGAAATGATATAGTTTCTCCGGATTGGTGTCCATGAGGGGGTCGTAGAACGCGCAAAGGGTTCGTGAAACAACAGGATTTCATCCATTTCACGTATTTTAGCAGCATAAAGTAGGCTACAGAAAGCCGGAAATGCAGTGTAATATCCCGCCCAAAATAATGTAAACAATGCATTTTCTATCAAATAGCTGACATGTCGATCCACACGGTAATAAAATTACCAGAGGACCTCGGACTTTGCTGAAAAACAGTAGGTAATTTCAGCTGGAATAATTACTCGCATCCCCAGTGAAAATCACTGACATGGTCGATCCGGACAGAAATAAAATGACTGAATTACCCTGGTAAAAATGACATTACCTGAGGTCCCCAGGTAAAACTAATCCCTTATGTGAGAGTGAGTGTGTGTGTGTGTGTGTGTGTGTGTGTGTGTGTGTGCGTGAGAGAGTGAGTGTGTGTGTGTGTGTGAGAGAGAGAGTGAGTGTGTGTGTGTGTGTGTGAGAGAGTGAGTGTGTGTGTGTGAGAGAGTGTGTGTGTGTTTGTGTGTGTGAGAGAGTGAGTGTGTGTGTGTGTGAGAGAGTGAGTGAGTGTGTGTGAGAGAGTGAGTGTGTGTGTGTGTGAGAGAGTGAGTGTGTGTGTGTGAGAGAGAGTGAGTGTGTGTGTGTGTGTGTGTGTGTGTGTGAGAGAGAGTGTGTGTGTGAGAGAGTGAGTGTGTGTGTGTGTGTGAGAGAGTGAGTGTGTGTGTGTGTGTGAGAGAGAGAGTGAGTGTGTGTGTGTGTGTGTGTGAGAGAGAGTGTGTGTGTGTGTTCTGGCATTCCCCCGCCGGTGGGACGTCGCAGGCTTTGCCACGGGAGCCCGCAATACTGGGGTAGGCACCCGGTGTTCAGCACCATGGAGAGTGTCACGCCGGAACAGGCACACCTTGCCCTCCACTTCAGAACCCTGGACAGCGGGGATCTTTGGTGGAGGGAATCTACAGGCCATTCGCCACACCTGACCCTACTCAGCTCGTCAAGGCCCAACCCAGCTACCAGCCAGCTGGGTCCAATCACCTAATCGCTGCAAGGAGAGGTGAAAAGGCCAGGCTGGACAGACAGAGAGGGGGAGGAACACAGTGAGTGGTTGTGTCAATGGCATGCAGATGCTATGGTTGTTTGTAAGCCTCCTTTATTGATCTACCTAATACCCTGTTTTTGGTCACCGGCAGGACTAACCCAGGGTTCCACGCAGCCCGGCTGACCAGCCCTCGAGGACCCGCCCCAACACCGGGGAATCTTGTGTTTGCTTTTTTCAGTTTTGTTGGTGGAATAAATAAGTGCCCCGGCGCTAAAGAGTGCAGCCCCGACCGGAACTTCCCTTTGTTTCTCCCTGGCCTACCACAGTGAGTGTGTGTGCGCGCGAGTACGGTACCTTCTTGAGCAGGGACAGGTGGCAGCAGCACTGTCTCAGTCGGAGCAGCAGGGACAGGATGTGGATGGTGGAGGCCTGCTGAGGCTGCTGGGAACACGCTGGCTCTGACTGGGACTGGGACACACCGAACTCCTGCGCCACTGAGGACACACACACTCAATTTAAGAGGCTAAAGGACAGAGACACTGTGCTCTGAGCATACGTGTCCTCACACACACACACATGCGTCCTCAAACACACACACACACAAAGACATAACTAGATGCAAGGAGATGGTGAGTTTGAGCCTGAACCTTTGTCAAAGGGGTTGGAACCGCTTCCCTTCGTCACGTCTCTTCCTCCCTCGTGTCTCTTGAGGTACTTCTGCAGTGTGGACCTGTGAGAACGCAAGACTGACGTCAGACGCTGCAGGGTTCAGGGTTCAGGAGCTGCAGGGTTCAGACGCTACAGGGTTCAGGGTTCAGGAGCTTCAGGGTTCAGGAGCTACCAGGGTTCAGAAGCTGCAGGGTTCATGGTTCAGGAGCTTCAGGGTTCAGAAGCTGCAGGGTTCATGGTTCAGGAGCTGCGGGGTTCAGATGCACCGACGGACCACAGGAACCCCGCGCTCCCAGCACCACTAAAGCAGGAGAGACTGAACACTACACAGCAATGGGAGGTGTTGAGGTGCGGTGTTACCTGGACTGGGCGAACACCACGTCATAAACACGCTGCTCCTCCTCTGAGAGCCTCAGACGGTGCAGCTGGCAGGTCCTCTCAGGCAGGCACACCTGAGACCAGGGAACACAGACACACCTGAGACCAGGGAACACAGGCACACCTGAGACCAGGGAACACAGACACACCTGAGACCAGGGAACACAGACACACCTGAGACCAGGGAACACACACACCTGAGACCAGGGAACACAGGCACACCTGAGACCAGGGAACACAGACACACCTGAGACCAGGGAACACAGACACACCTGAGACCAGGGAACACAGACACACCCGAGACCAGAGAACACAGGCACACCTGAGACCAGGGAACACAGGCACACCTGAGACCAGGGAACACAGACACACCTGAGACCAGGGAACACAGACACACCTGAGACCAGGGAACACAGACACACCTGAGACCAGGGAACACAGGCACACCTGAGACCAGGGAACACAGACACACCTGAGACCAGGGAACACAGACACACCTGAGACCAGGGAACACACACACCTGAGACCAGGGAACACAGGCACACCTGAGACCAGGGAACACAGACACACCTGAGACCAGGGAACACAGGCACACCTGAGACCAGGGAACACAGACACACCTGAGACCAAGGAACACAGGCACACCTGAGACCAGGGAACACAGACACACCTGAGACCAGGGAACACAGACACACCTGAGACCAGGGAACAGAGGGGCAGTCAGAGTCCAGCGGCCCTCAGCCCAGGGGGTGAGAGAGAAACAGAGAGAGAGAGAGAGAAGTGAGAGATGGATAGATGGAGAGAGTGAGAAAGGGTGTATGTCAGCATGATTGTGTTAGTGTGAGCGCGCGTTAGTGTATGTACCAGAGGTTTGTATGCTAGTGACATTGTGTGCATGTTAGTCTTTGTGTATTAGACTGAGTGTTTGATAGTGTGTGTAGTTTGCGTGTTAGTGAGATTGTGTGTATGTTAGTCTGTGTGTATTAGTCTGAGTGTTTGCTAGTGTGTATTAGTGTGTACCAGAGGTGTGTGTGTATCAGTGTGTACCAGAGGTGTGTGTATTAGTGTGTACCAGAGGTGTGTGTATTAGTGTGTACCAGAGGTGTGTGTATTAGTGTGTACCAGAGGTGTGTGTGTATCAGTGTACCAGAGGTGTGTGTGTATCAGTGTACCAGAGGTGTGTGTGTATCAGTGTACCAGAGGTGTCTGTGTATCATAGGTGTGTGTATCAGCGTGTACCAGGTGTGTGTGTATCAGTGTGTACCAGAGATGTGTGTGTATTAGAGTTGTGTATCAGTGCGTACCAGGTGTGTGTATCAGAGGTGTGCATCAGTATACCAGAGGTGTGTGTATCAGTGTACCAGGTGTGTGTGTGTGTGTATCAGTGTGTACCAGGTGTGTGTGTATTAGTGTACCAGAGGTGTGTGTGTATCAGTATTTACCAGGTGTGTGTGTATCAGAGGTGTGTGTGTATCAGTGTGTACCAGGTGTGTGTGTGTATCAGTGTACCAGTGGTTGTCCGGCGGGGTCCTGCTGGTCCTTGGTGCGTCGGAGCAGCAGCGCTCTGGTCAGGATGTTGAGTCTCTCTCCTCCCCTCTTGGAGCCGTTGTCCACCTGGTTCTTCCACAGCTTGAACTCATCAAATGGAGAACAGCGCAGGAACCTGGGAACAGCCGAGCCGTGAGGAAACAGGGGAACTTGAGAAACGTGTGAGGGTGTGTGTGTGTGTGTGTGTGAGAGAGAACTCAAGAGCAAGAGGAGTGAGGTGTGAATAAAGAGGGGTCAGGGATGTGTGGTCTCACTAGAGCGATGTGTTTAATCAGCAGTGTTCTGGATGTAGTGATCCTTAGAGCAGTGAGAGCCTGATGGAGCAGGCGTGGGGTGGGAGGCCTGACCTGAGCAGGGAGTACATGTCCAGCAGGTTGTTCTGGACGGGCGTCCCGGTGACGGCCCAGCGGGCGCGCGCCCTCAGGCGGCACACGGCCAGGGACGTCTGGACCTTGGGGTTCTTGATGTTGTGGGCCTCATCCAGAACCAGGCGGGCCCAGGACACCCGCAACAGTGGGGCCTGGTCAGAGGACTGGGGTCGAGGGACAGAACGGTGAGTGTGAGAGTGTGTGTGTGTGTGTGAACAGTTAGACAACACAGTTCTCTCATTGGCCAGAAATGTAGTGAAGTCTCACTCCTGTAGCTCGAGGACACAAAGACAAGTGAGATCCTAGATGAATCACTAGGCCAGCGTTTCCAGGGCAGACATCATGTGATCAGGACCAGGAAGCTGTGAACAGGCGTTTTACCACAGCGTCAACGTCTGTGTTGGGCTTGTCTGCGTCCTCCTTCTGGACAGGGATCTCCTTGGAGACCAGGCTGTACGTGGTGACCACCACATCGTGCTCAGCAAGCCTGTAGACACACAGTCTGGTTCAACTAAAGATGTTGGTGGGGTACACGTGCGAGCTGTGTGTGTGTGTGTGTCTACAATATGCGTGTGGGTGTATGAGAGACAAGATGTGTGAGTGTGTGTGTTTGTGTGTGTGTGAGGGGTGAGTGTGTGTGTGTTTGTGTGGGCGCGTATGAGAAACAGGGTGTGTGTGTGTGTGTGTGTGTGTGCGCATGTGCATGAGAGACAGTGTTTTGGTTGGTGTGTTCGAGGAGCGGGTGTGTGTGTGTGTGTGTGTGTGTCTCCTCCACCTACAGCTGTGCGCTGCGCTGGCGCCCGGCTCCGTGGTACAGGTAGACCGCCAGCCGCCCGCCCGTCACGTAACGCTCCATCTCCTTCTTCCAGTGGTGCAGCAGCGAGGCGGGGCAGATGATCAGGGTGCCCTGGGACTCCACCAGCCTGGGCTCTGATGTCAGAGAAATGTAGGCTTTTCAGAGATTATTGGCTTAGCGTTTTGTTTTAGTCTTCCTCTACCTCCTGTTTGCAGTTCCTCACCGTTTCACATTGAAGACCCCTGCCTTGTCTGGCCTAGTGTGATCTCCCACTGTTTCATTGTCTCTTCCGACCTATTTGATATTTACCGCCCTTTCTCCAATTATTCTTGCCATTGTTAATGACGTGTAATGATGAGTTAGAAACGTCATATCCGGACATAAGATTGTATATAAGAGCGCGCAAGAACAAACTGAACTTACTTCCTGTTGGGTGAAACACCTTCCTGTGTTTTATTCTGAAGTCCAGTTGCATGTTTTGGCAAATAAACCAGATTGAACCTTTTTGAGCGAACCTCGGCAAATCCTTTTACTTTTGATAGTTATATCAAATTTATTCCATTACACTGACCAACAGGCATCACAAACCCAGCTCATCTACTGTACATCACCATCACTGAGCACATACTGTGTCAGCTTGATGTTCATGCATCATCAATCAACTCACAGGACAGATCAGATCACTGGTACAGCACTAGGACAGATCAGATCACTGGTACAGCACTAGGACAGATCAGATCACTGGTACAGCACTAGGACAGATCAGATCACTGGTACAGCACTAGGACAGATCAGATCACTGGTACAGCACTAGGACAGATCAGATCACTGGTACAGCACTAGGACAGATCAGATCACTGGTACAGCACTAGGACAGATCAGATCACTGGTACAGCACTAGGACAGATCAGATCACTGGTACAGCACTAGGACAGATCAGATCACTGGTACAGCACTAGGACAGATCAGATCACTGGTACAGCACTAGGACAGATCAGATCCCTGGTTCAGCACTAGGACAGATCAGATCACTGGTACAGCACTAGGACAGATCAGATCACTTAAGTCTCCTTTTACTGCACAACTAATTGCTACGGTAATATCCTAGGTCTAAAATCAATGATTGGCCGGTCCTATATGAATCACAAGGCAGGTGATTGGTCTTAACCCACCAGCGCATCTTGACAGTGGAGGAAAAAAACGACTGCTTGACTTCAAGAATCTCACTTGACTTGAGGTTCTCTGACTGATGATTGGACTAGTCGACCTTCAGGGGGCAGCCCTACACAGCACTATAATGTGTCAGTTGACAGCAACTGAGTGAGAACATTATGGCGTTACAACGTGTCACTCAGACACGTGATTGTGGCACAAGATGTAGTATGTCGACCATTTATGTATTACCATTTCTGGAGAGCCAGCACTCTTGTTTGGAGTGTCTGTCCTTCTCTTCCTGCTCCCTCTTCTGGGCCTTCTGGGCCAGTATGAGCGCGATCATGGTGAGAGTCTTCCCCAGACCCATGTCATCCGCTGAGAGGAAACATGTAGAAAACACAACTTGACCACTCTCACTTTATCAGAGCAGTTTGAGGTCTTATGGAATAAGTTATTACTACAGATAGTATCATTACAGCAGTCCAAAATAGCTTGACATTTGCACCACGTTGTGGCTGGTAATGGAACAGCACAAACTACTTAACCGACCAATCAATGCTTGATGAACCAAAGCTCAACCAAACAGCATACATAAACAGGATGGCTATGAGAGAATTACCCAGAATTCCTCCGCAGGGCTTCTGGGTCTCTCTCCAGAGCAGCCAGGCCAGAGCTCCTCTCTGATGGGCCAGGAGAGGCACCTGACCCAAGATGACATCACCACAACATTAAAACGACATCGCCACATTCAAATGAGATCACCACAACATTAGGTAGGTACTTTATTGATCCCCTACCTAATGTTGTAGTGATCTTATTTCAATATGGCAATAACTATGACATCACCACAACATTGCAATGACATCACCACAACTTTACAATGACATACTCAAATGAATGGAGTATCGAATTAACTACTTTTGCAATTGAAATAAACATGCTGTCAGACGACAGGGAAACTGTGTCATACCTTACTGACTTACTGACTGTCGTCTTCCAGTAATTATAGTTTATGCAAATGCTACGGAGCTCTGAAATCCACTGGAGCGGAGTGATCCAGATTTCAGCGCATGTGAAGTCAGTTTCCCACTCTTATACTGTACATGGCTGTATATCGCCACCAACATCATCATCACTACAAGGTTCTGCCGCCATGACTGTCAATAAAGGTCTTGTACCTATTGAATGACAGCTAGCTAGCTGGCTAACATGACCTGCCCAAGTTCTCCCCCTGACAAGATTAGGATAACTGACTTGACATTCGCTGAAATCCCGTCATGGATCCCTCCGCGTCAGAAAGGTATGACACAGTTTCTCTGTCTTGAGTGTTTGTTGTTACCATAGAATAGTTTCAGAAAGTGATAGCATGTTTATTTAAATTGCAAAAGTAGTTGAAATTCGATACTCCGTTCATTTCTCCATTGGGAGTCAGGGGCTGTTAACTCTGAGGACGAGTCCACCTGACGGTTTCCCGACGCGTCCCAACAGTCTGTGAGCAGGTTGCAGTATTCCTTCCATCATGTTATATACTGTATATATAGATTCCTTCCATCATGTTATATACTGTAGACTCAGGAATAATATCTATTTTTAACAAATGGCCATTGTTCCCCTTTAACGTTTACAGCGCCAACATGAAGACAACATTAAATGGCAGTATTACAGTCTGTGCCCCAGTGCATATGGGTAGATGGATATGACATCATATCCAGACAGACATCAGACCCAGTAATCCTACATCAGCAGGTCAGCCTGTCGTCCCCCGGTCCCCTGATGGCCAGTCTGAAGGGACTGACTAGATCCCTGAGGGGGCTGGTGAACAGGACTAGTGAACAGGGTGAACAGGGCTAGTGAACAGGGTGAACAGGACTGGTGAACAGGGCTAGTGAACAGGGTGAACAGGGCTAGTGAACAGGGTGAACAGGGCTAGTGAACAGGGTGAACAGGGCTAGTGAACAGGACTAGTGAACAGGGCTAGTGAACAGGGTGAACAGGGTGAACAGGGCTAGTGAACAGGGCTAGTGAACAGGGTGAACAGGGCTAGTGAACAGGGTGAACAGGGTGAACAGGGCTAGTGAACAGGGTGAACAGGGCTAGTGAACAGGGTGAACAGGGCTAGTGAACAGGGTGAACAGGACTGGTGAACAGGGTGAACAGGGCTAGTGAACAGGGTGAACAGGGCTAGTGAACAGGACTAGTGAACAGGGCTAGTGAACAGGGTGAACAGGGCTAGTGAACAGGGTGAACAGGGCTAGTGAACAGGACTAGTGAACAGGGCTAGTGAACAGGGTGAACAGGGTGAACAGGGCTAGTGAACAGGGCTAGTGAACAGGGTGAACAGGACTAGTGAACAGGGTGAACAGGACTAGTGAACAGGACTAGTGAACAGGGTGAACAGGACTAGTGAACAGGGCTAGTGAACAGGGCTAGTGAACAGGGTGAACAGGACTAGTGAACAGGACTAGTGAACAGGGCTAGTGAACAGGGTGAACAGGACTAGTGAACATGACTAGTGAACAGGGCTAGTGAACAGGGTGAACAGGGCTAGTGAACAGGGTGAACAGGGCTAGTGAACAGGACTAGTGAACAGGGCTAGTGAACAGGGTGAACAGGACTAGTGAACAGGGCTAGTGAACAGGGTGAACAGGACTAGTGAACAGGACTAGTGAACAGGGCTAGTGAACAGGGTGAACAGGGCTAGTGAACAGGGTGAACAGGACTAGTGAACAGGACTAGTGAACAGGGTGAACAGGGTGAACAGGGTGAACAGGGCTTGGGTGTGTTTAATAAAGCAGGTGTGTGGAGGGTAGAGGAAGTGAGGAGGGGATGTTAACCTTGATGCCGCGGGGGTCGGTGGCAGCAGAGTCTGGTCCGGGGCAGGACTCCAGGGATTTGTGCAGGTGGTCGATGGCCTCGCAGGTGGCGTTCTTCACCGCCAGCAGACGGTCCCCCGTCATCCTGCCCCCGTAGAACGCCTGGTTCTGGAGGTTCCCTGAGCACCGGGCCAGAGGGAGGGAGGAGGGGAGGAGGGGAGGGAGGAGGGGGGGAGAAGGGAGGGAGGGAGTGGAGAACTCATGTGGTTACGGTGGCCGGCGTTTTGTTCATGTTTGAAAAGACAGATGGTGAAAAGGGAAATACTGTCACAGAAACAATCTGACAATCTAATGACAAGGCTCATCTCCAAAACCTACACCCGCTGAGTCAGACGACCCTGCTGGGTGTGTCTCACCTCCGTGGGTCTGGGCGTGGCCCTGGCTGAGCGGGGGCCCCAGGGAGCTGCCGGGGCCCTGGTTGGGGGGGGCGGGGCCGGCGGGCAGGAACACGGTGCCCCCCTGGCGGCTGAATGAATTAGCCTGAGTGGCGGAGGACTTGGGCCGGACTTCACCCTCTGAGAACAGACCCCCCAAACACCAACACCCTCTGAGAACAGACCCCCCAAACACCAACACCCTCTGAGAACAGACCCCCCAAACACCAACACCCTCTGAGAACAGACCCCCCAAACACCAACACCCTCTGAGAACAGACCCCCCAAACATCAACACCCTCTGAGAACAGACCCCCCAAACACCAACACCCTCTGAGAACAGACCCCCCAAACACCAACACCCTCATGAGGAGTCCCCCCCCAAACACCAACACCCTCATGAGGAGTCCCCCCCAAACACCAACACCCTCATGAGGAGTCCCCCCCCAAAGACCAACACCCTCATGAGGAGTCCCCCCCCAAACACCAACACCCTCATGAGGAGTCCCCCCCCAAACACCAACACCCTCATGAGGAGTCCCCCCCCAAACACCAACACCCTCATGAGGAGTCCCCCCCCAAACACCAACACCCTCATGAGGAGTCCCCCCCCAAACACCAACACCCTCATGAGGAGTCCCCCCCCAAACACCAACACCCTCATGAGGAGTCCCCCCCAAACACCAACACCCTCATGAGGAGTCCCCCCCCAAACACCAAAGCCCTCATGAGGAGTCCCCTCAAACACCAACACCCTCATGAGGAGTCCCCCCCCAAACACCAACACCCTCATGAGGAGTCCCCCCCCAAACACCAACACCCTCATGAGGAGTCCCCCCCCAAACACCAACACCCTCATGAGGAGTCCCCCCCCAAACACCAACACCCTCATGAGGAGTCCCCCCCCAAACACCAACACCCTCATGAGGAGTCCCCCCCCAAACACCAACACCCTCATGAGGAGTCCCCCCCAAACACCAACACCCTCATGAGGAGTCCCCCTCAAACACCAACACCCTCATGAGGAGTCCCCCTCAAACACCAACACCCTCATGAGGAGTCTCCACTGAGATCCAGTAAACGTGTGTGTGTCTGAAGGGAGCAGCAGCTCAGGAGGTCAGTAGTGGAGGAGGTCAGTAGTGGAGGTGGTCAGTAGTGGAGGAGGTCAGTAGTAGAGGAGGTCAGTAGTAGAGGAGGTCAGTAGTAGAGGAGGTCAGTAGTGAAGGAGGTCAGTAGTGAAGGAGGTCAGTAGTGGAGGAGGTCGGTAGTGGAGGAGGTCAGTAGTAGAGGAGGTCAGTAGTAGAGGAGGTCAGTAGTGGAGGAGGTCAGTAGTGGAGGAGGTCAGTAGTGGAGGAGGTCAGTAGTAGAGGAGGTCAGTAGTAGAGGAGGTCAGTAGTAGAGGAGGTCAGTAGTGAAGGAGGTCAGTAGTAGAGGAGGTCAGTAGTGGAGGAGGTCAGTAGTGGAGGAGGTCAGTAGTAGAGGAGGTCAGTAGTAGAGGAGGTCAGTAGTGAAGGAGGTCAGTAGTAGAGGAGGTCAGTAGTGAAGGAGGTCAGTAGTAGAGGAGGTCAGTAGTGGAGGTCAGTAGTAGAGGAGGTCAGTAGTAGAGGAGGTCAGTAGTAGAGGAGGTCAGTAGTAGAGGAGGTCAGTAGTGGAGGAGGTCGGTAGTGGAGGAGGTCGGTAGTGGAGGAGGTCAGTAGTAGAGGAGGTCAGTAGTAGAGGAGGTCAGTAGTGGAGGAGGTCAGTAGTAGAGGAGGTCAGTAGTGGAGGAGGTCAGTAGTGGAGGAGGTCAGTAGTAGAGGAGGTCAGTAGTAGAGGAGGTCGGTAGTGGAGGAGGTCGGTAGTGGAGGAGGTCGGTAGTGGAGGAGGTCGGTAGTGGAGGAGGTCAGTAGTGGAGGAGGTCGGTAGTGGAGGAGGTCAGTAGTAGAGGAGGTCGGTAGTGGAGGAGGTCAGTCGTGGAGGAGGTCAGTCGTGGAGGTCAGTAGTGGAGGTCAGTAGTGGAGGAGGTCAGTAGTAGAGGAGGTCAGTAGTAGAGGAGGTCAGTAGTAGAGGAGGTCAGTAGTGGAGGAGGTCAGTAGTGAAGGAGGTCAGTAGTAGAGGAGGTCAGTAGTGGAGGAGGTCAGTAGTAGAGGAGGTCAGTAGTGGAGGAGGTCAGTAGTAGAGGAGGTCAGTAGTGGAGGAGGTCAGTAGTGGAGGAGGTCAGTAGTGAAGGAGGTCAGTAGTAGAGGAGGTCAGTAGTGGAGGAGGTCAGTAGTGGAGGAGGTCAGTAGTGGAGGAGGTCAGTAGTGGAGGAGGTCGGTAGTGGAGGAGGTCAGTAGTAGAGGAGGTCAGTAGTGAAGGAGGTCAGTAGTAGAGGAGGTCAGTAGTAGAGGAGGTCAGTAGTAGAGGAGGTCAGTAGTGGAGGAGGTCAGTAGTGGAGGAGGTCAGTAGTGGAGGTGGTCAGTAGTGGAGGTGGTCAGTAGTGGAGGAGGTCGGTAGTGGAGGTCGGTCGGTAGTGGAGGAGGTCAGTAGTGGAGGAGGTCAGTAGTGGAGGAGGTCGGTAGTGGAGGAGGTCGGTAGTGGAGGAGGTCGGTAGTGGAGGAGGTCAGTAGTGGAGGAGGTCAGTCGTGGAGGAGGTCAGTCGTGGAGGAGGTCAGTCGTGGAGGAGGTCAGTAGTGGAGGAGGTCAGTCGTGGAGGAGGTCAGTCGTGGAGGAGGTCAGTCGTGGAGGAGGTCAGTCGTGGAGGAGGTCAGTATGGGTGCTCAGGGTTGTTGCGTGTGGGTGTCTCTTATCTGGGTTGTTGTTGTGTGTGTTTTTTGTGTCTTATCTGGGTTGTTGTGTGTGTGTGTCTTACATTGGGTTGTGTGAGTGTCCTATCTTGTATGTGTGCGTCTTACTTGGGTTCCATTGGGTTGTGTGTGTTACCTGGTTGAGAGGCAGCGGTGAGGCTGGTGTGTGTGTGTGTGTGTGTGTGTTACCTGGTTGAGTATGGGGTGTGATTAGTGCCAGCACACCATACTGAAACGCTTGACTTGCGCCTACCTAAGAAGACGTGATGACATCAAACGTCTAAACGCACGTGTATAATTTCCATTGACAAACAATGGAGAGACAGACGTCTCATAGCTGTAACGTACCTGTAACGCAGACGCTGTGCACATGTTGTTTACACGTATTGCGCATCGTGTGCGTGACGGCAACACTACAGGTTAGATGCGCCTCACATATGCGAAACCAACACTACACATGAAAGTTTGGTAAAATCATAGATGTACGTACGTACGTCTTGTAATGTGTGCAGAAATTGCATAGCGACGTGTCAGACGTGCCAGTGCCTTGCTAGCGCAGCAGACGTGTTAGCGGCCGCACGTGTAAGGTCAGTTGCCTTTAAATCATAGCTGGTTCTAATCTCGTCCTTGCCAATTGGTAATGCATTCTCAATAAATGGAATTCGCACATGTTAAGCAACTTGTTTTTAATAAAGCCTAATATCTGAATGACTCTTTCTTCGCAATTTAAAACAAATGTTCAGATACACGTGTTTCTTGTCAATAGAGGGCGCTGCAGCACCGTCAGCACCAGTTCGTGCGCGCTCTTATTTGAAAATGTAGCGATAGTGGAGATAAAACGACACATATCTAGGAAAAGTTATGCAAGGAGGGTCCTGGAATTTGATTGAGTGCAAATAAATATTCTTAATTTTTATTCAATATGGACAAATGAGCCCCGCTCGCAGCTTCTAGTGCCCGCTGACTTAACACGAGCGTGCAAACGTTACATGCATGTGCGCAAAAGTGGCACGGCACTTTTTACACGTCACCCTCTGAGAATGCGAGGGACTCGTAACGCGTGCGTATATGCACGCCTATTAATCAGCTCGCCAAAGTACCTTTATACACGCAATGCAGGCGACGAAAGCACTGAGTGTTTGTTACGCTGGCACGAATCACACCCCATAGTTGAGAGGCAGCGGTGAGGCTGGTGTGTGTGTGTGTGTGTGTGTGTGTGTGTTACCTGGTTGAGAGGCAGTGGTGAGGCTGGTGTGTGTGTGTGTGTGTGTTACCTGGTTCAGAGGCAGTGGTGAGGCTGGTGTGTGTGTGTGTGTGCGTGTGTGTGTGTTACCTGGTTCAGAGGCAGTGGTGAGGCTGAGAGAGAGCAGGGCGTCCTCCAGCTCTCTGACCTGGTTCTTCAGCCTCTGTCCTTTATCAGGTAGCGCAGACACGTTGACCACTGACAGAGTGGCCTGGACCACACAGGGATGAAGGGACAGGGACACAGAGAGACAGTCACAGTTCAGACACATGCTGTTCCCTACACAGTTACTAACAGCACATGGCATGATTGTACCTCACCTTCTTCTGTTTGAGCTGAGTTGTGAGCTGACTGTGGAGGACTCTGGGGTCTTCCTGTTGACCTTTGACCAGAGAGGCTGACTGGAACCCTGCGAACGAGGTCAGGGTTTTCTGAACCACAGCTGGTGAAGGAGAGATCCTCTGTGTGCCAGGTTGCACTGACACCAGCTGGACATCATCATCATCATCATCATCATCACTCCCCTCTCCAGATGGAGGACGGGGCTTGTCTCGGGGCGCGTCCTGGCTCTGTGGTGGGACACAGCTCTGCTCAGCTCTCTCAGCTCCAGGCTTCCCTCTCTCTGTTTGGATGGAGTGTGGCTGGGCTGGTTTGTCACATGGTGGTGTTGTGGAGTTTCCTGCATCCCTGGCAGGATGTGTGTCTCCAGAGGAAGTGGAACGGGGCTCTGAAGAACCAGACTTCTTCCCGCCTGAGCTGTGCTGTTTCCCAGCATGCCCGTCAGTCTCTCTAAGGACATCGGTAGGTGTTGAGTCTCCATGACGACTTGTGGAGTCAGCGGGCGAGCGTTCAGTGTGCAGAGTGCTGGTGTTGGAGGGGCGGGGCTTCCCTGCCTCTCCTCCTTCTCTGTGAGCAATGCTGGTGGCATTCTTGTCCTTCATCTCCTCCACTTTCTTTTCCTGAAGTGGCATCTCAGCACTTTTCTCCTCCTCATCCGAGACCCTCTTCTTGATCTTCATCCCTGCTGGAAGCTGTTTATCTTTCCAGGACTCCCCTCGCTCCTCCTCCATTCTTCTGCCTTCCAAACCTCTTCTGTCATCCCTCTCTTTCTCTGACCCTTGTCTGTGGTCACTCTGTTTCTCATGATGCTTCTCTTTCTCAGTCTTCCTCTCAGTCCCGTTTGACTCTGCTTCTCTGTGGTGGTGCTTGGTCCAGTCTGAGGCAGCGTCGGTCCTGCTGGGGGCCTTGAAGGGGTTTCTGACTGGGGCCAGGCTGGGAGGCTGCAGCGCTCTGTCGGCCAGCGGGCCCCGACACTCCTTCTCTGGCTGAGACGGAGACACAACTCAACCAGTAAAAACCATCAACTAAAGCCTGGCATGACAGCACTCAATATATGAACGCACCCAATAAGGTCTATTTGCAGTCTGTTCACATATGAGCTATTTTGGACCTATCTAGGCACCCTCATAATCTTGATAACTTCCTGCCTTAAGGTGGGCTGTCATTTTCAACACCAACAATGAAGTGCGTACCTCAGTCCAGGGAAGGTTTCCACACCATCTGTGACCTGCTTTCTTCCCCTCCACACACCGGTAGAACAACCTGCAATCAGAGATCACAAAACACGACTCCTGCTCTCACACACCATCATGTTAGGTCATGATCCACAGTTTGCATGACTGGCCGTGGTGGAAGTGCAAAAACAATAGATGCCAATGAGATACTGGACAGACAGAAGATATGCACACTCAAAACAGAGAGACAGAGACACGCTCACTCTCAGAGGAGGGGGACAGAGACACGCTTACTCTCAGAGGAGGGGGACAGAGACACGCTCACTCTCAGAGGAGGGGGACAGAGACACGCTCACTCTCAGAGGAGGGGGACAGACCTGTATCTGTGCTGCTGCTGGATGTGGACGAGCGTCTGGAGTTCCACCACCGAGTCCTCGTGATTTAGGCAGTGGGAGGGTGGGATACTGAGGAAGGGGAGTTTCTGCAATTAGTTATTATTCATGGTACAAGTTGTGGTTATAGTATTTAACCATATATTTTTCCAAAGACTCTTGTGTCTGCCAAATGATGACAGCGATCAGCTGCTATCCTGTCTGTTTCCATGTATTTGTCCTAGAGAGTCAGGCGCTCAGGGGATGTAGCTAGTAAGTGATGGTAAAGAGACCTGGCTACTTCAGTGAAATCACAGGGAGTTCCTCGGCGTTCGCTGCAGATATAGAAGCTCTTCCCCTTGTTTGGCCCATCTTTCACTCCGGTCTTCAGCATGCACGGGCTGCCTGGCGGAACATTCAGTAAGACTAGATAAATATATCCCCGCCTGACCGCGGTCAAACGAAGCTTATTAGGTGACTTCGTTGTTACAGTGAGAAAATCACAATGTGCGCCCAATGAAATCAGCATGACAAGTGAAATTCTCATCCCGTCTTAAAAGATATCTCTCCGAGTCCAATGTATGATATAAAATGATTTAAAAATATAGCTAGGCATACTTACTGTGGATACGGCATAAAACCTTCTCCATTTTTAAGAAAAGTTTCCAATGAGATTCGTTTTCAAGTCATTGAATGTGAAAATAGGCTCGTGCCTGGATGACAAGCTTGTGCCCATGAAATTCGTATGAACCAATCGAATGCGAGTTTGCTAATTATTACCGGGTTACAACGGTCACAGAAGTCACATTAAAAGTTCCAATAAAGATTGAACAAATACGAGACGTATGAAACAAAAATAAAAAAGCATAACTCCTTATAGATTTGACAGTTAAATTCAATTATTTAATGGCAGTTAAGGTGAAAGCTGTATTTCACACTGAAACGTGACTTTTATTATGAAATATTTAGCGAACCCAGCAGAAGGCTCAATTTTATTTTAATGTAAAATTGAAAGTGTTTGCGGTAATTAATATATTACCAGAATATTATATACAATGCGACTAACCATACGATTATAATTTATATGCAAAATTGTACGATCTACTGCGACAATAACTAATTAAATACAACTACAACACTTGATAAAACTACGTTACCCAAAATGCACATTTGTCTATTTTCTTCGCGTGCTTTTTTTTACCAACAAACTTCTGCCATAACCACGCCCCCGCGAGTTTTCATTGGACACCCTAACCCTAACCCTAAACCTAACCCTAAGCCAATGAAAACTCGCGGGGGCGTGGTTATGGCAGAAGTTGGTTGGTAAAAAAAATCACGCATTTTCTTCTCTCGCGGGCTTTGTTTTGATATGGCGGTATGCTTCGAAACTTCCACTTGTCTTTCGTCAAACATTAACCTGAAATACCCTGAATACTTGGATTTGTCGACGCCAAACAAGGTAACTAATTTGTATTCGATATTTTTTACATTGATATTATGACATTAGAACGACTTTTTCTATTTTGCCAACAACTTGAATCAAAACTTTGTTTTGGGCGTTTACACACCCAAGACATGCACTGCAGTCACTCAGTAAGAAAGCTAGCTAGCATGGCAAAGACCCACAGTTACTACTAACTAGCTGGATGGATAACATTTGCGTCGATGTTGACTTGCCAGCAAGCAAGCTTTTTGTTGTGCAAAAGAGGATCAAGTTACGAAAAACTCTTGTCGTACTGCTCCAGCGGAAGCTAACATTAGCTAGCTAATAATACCGTTAACGTTTACCCAGCTAAAGTTAGCCAACTGTTCCGTTAACTTTAGCTAGTCTTAACTGCTAATGTGCTGTGTTGTCACCAACAAACAGTCCTTTTAAACCGTCGAGCAGCAGTGTGTCATGACTCGTAGCTGCTTTAAAACAATTACAATGATAGAGAATGGTACACTATGACTTTCTTGACATGGCTCTAAAATCTGTCTAATCCGTATTAGCCCAGAGGACCGTCATGTCATCTCCAGCTGGGCTGCAGCAGTCCCAGTCCCAGTCCCAGTCCCAGCCAGACTTCCTCGCCCGATGGATACCCACCAGCTCCCGCGCCGGAGTGATCCTGAACCCTTCCCCGGACCTGGTCGGGTCTCTCAGGAACAGCTCTAACTGGGGGTCGCGGGACACCGACGACTCCTTCGGCTCGCAGTTCGTTCCCCTCCCCGCTTCTACATCCAGCAGCAGCTGCCGCAGTGTCCATGCCCTCGTCCAAGCAGAGATTGGGAATGACTTGAACCAGCGTTCAGAAGAAAGGATATTGTCAGACAAACCATCGTCTGGTCAGCGTCTGGGGCTCTTTGGAGAGATGGACAGTATGGACGAGATAATCAACCAGTCTCAGGATATACCCCTGATGCTCAAACTTGAACAGGTGAGAAGTTGGAGTGGTTTGGGTGTGTAGATTATGATGCATTACAGGTGAGAGAACATAGCTTCCTGCAGCTAATAGTCTCAACTAATAAATGTTGCTGCCGTTAAACCAGGCTGTAACTTGATGATGCAGTATTCATTCATGAATTCTAACTGTGGCTGTGTATCTGTGATCATACCGCCCCCTGGTGTTGCAGCTGAGGCAGTGGCAGCAGCACATGCAGGAGCAGTTGAAGGCGCACCAGCTGGAGGAGCTGCTGCGTCTGCAGGAGGAACAGCAGAGTCTGCTGGGGATGGTGCATGGCAACCAGCATGGCAACCAGCCAGGTACTACTACTCACACTAACTCATCTGTCCCAGTACCTCATGTCTTGTGCATTGAGCTATCCGTCACCAGTGGTCTGGAAAGCAGATTGATACAGTACCTTTAATGTACATGAGCTTGAGAATGAAGTCTATTTGGATGCCTGTTTGGCTGTTTATCAGTAATATATCAGTAATACATCATTGCTAATGATTACAATGTTTGTTGATCTATTGGGGGTGGCTGTGACTCAGTAGAGCGGGTCGTCCCAGTGATCGTAGGGTCGGCGGTTCGAATCCCTCCTCCTCCTGTCCATATGTCGAAGTGCCCTTGGGCAAAGACACTGAACCCCAAATTGCTCCCAATGAGCAGGCTGGCACCTTGCATTGCCGCTGCCACCATTGGTGTGTGAATGTGTGTGTGAATGGGCGAATGAGAGGCCATTGTAAAGCGCTTTGGATAAAAGCACTAAATACGTGCCATCCATTTACCATGTACCACACCCCTTTTCATTAAAATAAATGTATATCAGTTTCGGGCTGAGGCTTGTTTGAATGTGATTCTGATATCCCCCAGATTCCCCTGGGAGTCCCAGGATGACGGGAGCAGACTGGGGGGAGAGCACGCTCCAGGGGGGCTCCCCCCTCCCCCACAGCCCCACTACACACACATACCCAGCCCTGCAGAGCACACTCACACACCCAGCCCTGCAGAGCGCACACACACACCCAGCCCCCCAGAGCACACTCACACACCTAGCCCCCCGGAGCACACTCACACACCCAGCCCTCCAGAGCACACTCACACACCCAGCCCTGCAGAGCACACTCACACACCCAGCCCTGCAGAGCGCCCCCCTGGGCCCCACGTCGGGGTCTGTCGCCCCCCAGGAGGGGAGGCAGGGGAACGGCCTCAAGATGGTGCCGAGGTCCAGCAACCACGCAGAGGAGCAGGGCTGGCAGGACACACCAGGTAACAAGAGAGTATGAATGAACTGCTATGAGTGGAAAACGGCTGTGTTTTAGATGCAGGAGGAGTGAGTGCTGATGTGACCCAGCAGGGACAGGAGAGTGGAGCCCAGGAGGAGAGGCCCGGCATGGTGGTGACATCACGCTGTCTCCCCAGGCTGCTGGCTCTATGACTGAGGATCCCTCAGCATATGGAGGAGATGAGACTCAGCTAGACTCAGAGGACAGGTAAACACACCAACCACGCACTCCTCAGGTGTTTTGAGTGAATGCTCAGCACAGACAAGCTTGGCTGACGTGGTTGTGCTGATCCCCTCCAGGCCCATCCACCCAGGGGTCGGAGGTCAGAAGCAGACGTTTGAGGAGCTCCTGGAGGAGCAGCTGAGGCAGGAGGAGCAGAGGCAGCAGCATCAGGTCAGCACTGCTCCAGAGTCAGGGCTGTACATAAACGCAGGCAAAAATCCTTGATTATGCGGGCAAAAATCCATGATTATGCAATGGAATATGCAGGGGTTTTATGTGATTTTATGTGTTGAAAATGCGGGGATTTTCTGAAGTTGCGCGAACTTGCGAGAATATGCGAGAACCTGTCCTGTATTTTCGTGCACACCCCACTCTAATGCATATAGCCTACACTACTACGTCTTCACATGCTTGGAATGATACGAGAAATAACAAAACCATAGCCTATGCGAGCGTGCCTAGACCAGGTACGGTAATAGACAAGCGTCATGATTGAAGGCAGCCTTAAAACTTAGTGATGATGAAACTTATAAACAACCATTAGCCTATGCCAATGTCTGGTCTCTGCATTCATCCAGGTCATTTGCTATTTCCAAGTTTATCAGACCAAACATTTTGCCCATGTCTATGATCTGATGTTTATTGATTTGCCTTAATATAGCCTAATCAATGCAGCTGTGCTTTAGCCTACTCTTATTGGCTATTTATTTCCTTCATTCATGATGAGAATAGCAGAGAACTTTGATGCATTAAACATAAATTGGTGCAATTCACTAGAATGCAGGGAATGAGATGTCTGACACTCATAATCTCATGGGGGAGGACCACCAGACCCCTGCTTGATTTGTGTTCCGTGAGCATGGGACTGCTGGCAAGGTGTCCCTTATTTTTCCCCATTGAAGGTGGCAACCCTACAAACGAGGTGAAAAACATTAAAACTTAAAGCAGAAAAATGCGGGAAGTATGAAATCAAGCGAGCCCCGCATATTCCACGTTTTTTGCACGGAGTTCAGTGATTATCGCGGTGAAAATGCGCTCTTTCTAAAATTGTGACCCTTGCATAATCTGCCTTTTAATCTGCCTTTTGCCTGATTAACAGAATGAATTATGCGATCGCATCATCACATTTTTCTCGAGGGACTGAAACTCTGTTCAGGCAAGTGCCTCATGCAGTTGTCTGATTGGACAAGTAAAAAAAAGCCTATAGTTGAAGTGTGATAAATATGTAACGTTATCTAAAAAATACAGTCTAGAAACACGACGTGGAGCTACACCCAGTAGCCTAGCCTATGTTTGAGCCGAAGTGGAGCCGAAGTGGAGCCTCTTACGCGCTGCTGTCAGTCAGCAAGCATCATTTGTCAAGGAGACGCCCACACCATAAGCGCGAGTAGACTACAACATGCGAATCAGAGGCGCTGCCCTGACTGACTGATTGAGCGACCGTCTTTTTGGCTGGCTGAACCGAAAGTTTAACGACGCTAGCTTGCGTTAATGTTCCTCCAGCCACCTAAAAGTGCCAGTCAAAGCAACAGCAAATGCAACGAAATATCAGTTAAGCGTAGCCTAATCTAGCCTATTATTTATGTAAACCATGTAAAAAAGTCAGTGATTGTGGTAGAAGACAGGACCAGCACAGAGTTGAGGGACAGTTGAGAGAGGAGAGGATAGAGGTTGTTGAGAGGAGAGCAGGAGAAGAGAGAGGAGAAGGAAGGGGACAGGCTAAACATTGCTGTTTCAGTATACTTTTCAATTATATATGTCTCACGATTTTGTTATTTTCATTCTTTAAAAGTTACCAGAATACAGGAAACTAGGTCTGAAACTTTTGGGGGGAAGGACGCCCAGACCCCCGCTTTGGTATAGAAATCCTCCTTATTTTGTCTGTCTTCGGTTTGGCACCAACACACCAAGAGATCAATTCCACAGGAAACACTGGTTCCTTGTTCAGATCATAGAGAAAAACCCAAACAAACGAGCAAAGGAAAAAGGCAATGAGCAATGTTATAGTGAAGCTCTCTGCCTCATTCTAATATTAACATGGAGAAACCATTTCTTTCCCAGCAGAGCCAAGAATCAACGGAGGGGAAGAAAACCAATCCAAAAAGGGCATTTCTGAAGCGAGGGGAGGGTCTGTCCAGATTCACCAACAGAGGCAGAGCCTCCTCACCCAACAGAGGGGGTCAAACAGACCCCAAGCCCCAACCACAGATCCAGATCAACTCCCGCCGGATGAGGGAGGCCAGGACCAGCCAGAAGACCAGCCAGAAGACCAGCCAGAAGACCACTGTCAGCCAGCGTCCCACAGTGCAGAGGAAGACTGCCGTGCTCAACAAGGAGAACTGTCCCAGAGGCCCCTGCTCTCCTCCTCTGGGCAGCCGGCCAGAGAACAGGGCTGCTCAGCCGGCGGCAGCGCTCACCAGAGTTCTGGGCAGTCACCAGAAACAGAACATTGAGGGCGCTGATGCTGAGCAGGCTGACCCAGCAGTCAGACAACATCAACATGGACTGTTGAAGGAGCCCAGTAGCAGGAAGACAGGCCAGTCCACTCAAGCTGTGACTATAACCAGGACAGGGAACATGCCCCCCAGGGCTGGAGCCAAGCAGGCAGGGCTGAACGGTGTCAACGGAGCTCAGAAGAGAGCGGAGGGTTCTTCAAGAAGAGATGTGTCAGGGGGGAAACCAGTTTTGGGGGGAATTCCGGCATATTCCTTTGAGCTGTCGTTTCAGGAGAAGCTGCAGCGCTGGGACAGCGATCGGCAGAAGGAGAGCATGGAGCTGGGCGAGTTCGAGCTGCTGGAGCAGGCGGCCGACGAGCTCTCCTTCTCCTCCAACAGCTCGTTCGTCCAGAAGGTGCTGCAGCTCGACAAGCAGCAACACAGCCCCCTCCTGGGCAGCGGGGGGCGACATCCACGGAGGCTCTCCTCCACACCCATCAAATCCCCCAGACCCTCGCCCCCTGAACCAGCTCCGGCTGGGGGGGTGAACCAGAGGGGTTCCTCTGAGGCCAGGGAGGACCTGCTGAAGAGGAGAGGCAAAGACCGTGATGACCACGAAGATGAGGGAGACGATGAGGAGAGAGAAAGCAGGCCAGACAACGAGAGAGAAAGCAGGCCAGACGCCTTTGACATCTCGTTTCAAAGCAGCTCAGAATTCGGGGCTGAGGGCAATCAGGCGTTCCCCAGCAGCCTCTGCTTCTCCACATCCAACCCCCCCTACGACAGGCGGCCGTATCAGGACGGAGACGGAGAGGAGGGCTCTGGGGCAGAGCAGGCCGGGGACTCCAGCCCTGACGACTCCACCCTGATGGAGGGTGACGAGCAGCGCCAGGGTCAACTGGTGTTTGATGACGACGACACGTGGAATGATCTGGAAGAGGCTGGCGGCGTCCACGATGACAGCAGGAGGGGAAGCTTGGCTCCTATGGCGAGAGCAGATGACCTCACCCCGACGGAGAGAACTCTGAAGAGGAAAGTGGCTGCAGCCAAAGGGACGCAGCTGGATAAGGGTGGAGCTGTCAGTGCAGCCAACCAGGAGCAAGACCCTCCCCCCACCTCCCAGCTCATGGCCAGGCTGTTCCCCTCGCTGAAGCCCAAAGCCCAACCAGCTGCTCCCCCTCCTCCAATGGACCAGAGGACAGAGGAGGCATCAGGTGAGCACTAACTAGATGAGCACTAACGAGAGACCAGAGAGCACTAAACGTAGAAAGAGACCAGAGAGCACTAAACGTAGAAAGTTGTAGCTAGCACATCATTGTTAAGTTGTGTGTGTGGGTCGTACTGCCCCCTGCAGGCCGGCAGGCGCAGCAGTCCCGGCAGCTGAGGGAGCGCTTGGTGGAGCTGGAGATGGAGATCGAGCGCTTCAGGAAGGAGAACGCCGCCCTGACCAAACTCAGACAGGACAACGAGAGGAACCAGGAGAGCCTCCGGTAACAATCTGGCCTGGTCCTGTCCGGCCACATATAGTCCTACAGAACTCTGAGGATCTGGCCTCGTCTATTCTGGTCTGATGGGTCTGGTGTGAGGATCTGGCCTCGTCTATTCTGGTCTGATGGGTCTGGTGTGAGGATCTGGCCTCATATAGTGCTGTCAGACATCTGAGGGAAATATTGTACTTTCTAAAGAGTTGATTGAAATGTTTGATCAATTAAATATGTAGACAGTGCCTGACTGGGCCATTCTCCAAAAAGAGGCACAGTGTAATAATAATAATAATAATAAAAAGTCTCTACATCAGAAATGCATCAGAGTTGACGTGATGATGTTGTCAGGAAGGAGAGGGCGGAGTTTGAGCAGAGAAGGGGGGAGGAGCTGAGCCAGTTGGAGGAGCTGAAGAAGGAGGAGACCAGAAAGCTGCAGAGGGAACGCAAGGTGTTTGAGAAGCACGCCTCCGCAGCCAGAGCCCTCCCGGACAAGAGGGAGCGCCAGGAGATCCAGGTAATAACATCACACACACACACACGTACGTGTGCAACACATGCGTTAAATAATCTTGCGCCATCACACACAACCAGAGTGAATGTACAAAGAGAGATAAATATGCAGTGATTCAGATTCAGAAAACGTAGTCTGTCGTGACAGAAAATCGTCTTGGACATCTTAGGCTCAACAATCAACACGAACACAACACGACTCAAGAACATTCAGTACATCCCTAAAACCAGCACAGAGAATCATTACAAATAGAGCATGATACTAGACTACTATCATGTGCAAAGTGGCATAGTGCGTGTGTCATTGTCCTTTCTCATTGTTTAAAATGTTAATGGCAGTGGGAATAAAGGAGTTTTGGTAAAGGTTTTCTTGGCCAGGGGGACTCTATAGCGGCGGCCTGATGGCAATAGCTGGAATGACTTGTGCAGGGGGTGAGTGGGATCCTGTAATGTTAGCTTTCCTTCTGACTGCTTGGGTATGGGGTACTGATAGTTGAGTTTGGGTATTGCCGGTTATTTTACTTGCTTGGTTGATGATCCGGGAAAGCTTGGATTTGTTCTTAACAGAGGTGGAGTTGAACCAGGATGTGATGTTGAAGGTAAGTACAGATTCAATGAGTGATTTGTACACAGCTGTTAAAGCAATACATCGCGATATTTGGACCTTTACAAACATGTGTGGTGCTAATTCTCCAATTAGATTTACTAAAAGTAAGCTGAATCGTCCAAATAGTCTACTCAGAAAGATAATACATTGACATTTATTACCTTTTAAAACTCGCGCCCCCGGGACGCAGCATTCAGTCGAAGTGCGCATGCACAACGTTGTGCTTAAACAACACAGTAGTAACTAACTATTCCGGCGTCTATGGATATCATGCGTTTTTTAGCTCAATGATATGGTGGAGGTAAGAAAACCAAAGTGAAACATCACAGAGGAAGCCAGAAAAAGACAATCGTATAACTTTACGACAGTGCACTTACTCGCAGAGCCTGTGGGGGCGCAGTTCCGAGAAAACGCGATGTATTGCTTCAAAATGTCCTTCCTGACATCAAAGCTCCTGATTTTCCTCAGCAGGAACAGGCGTTGTTGTGCCTTCTTGTACACGGAGTCAGTACAACATGAATCTTTCACTACCTGGACAGGGCAGACCTGAGAGTGATGGCAGGAGTAATGAGCACCTCCCCCTCTGATAGGAGTAATGAGCACCTCCCCCTCTGATAGGAGTAATGAGCACCTCCCTCTCTGGTAGGAGTAATGAGCACCTCCCCCTCTGATAGGAGTAATGAGCACCTCCCCCTCTGATGGCAGGAGTAATGAGCACCTCCCCCTCTGATGGCAGGAGTAATGAGCACCTCCCCCTCTGATGGCAGGAGTAATGAGCACCTCCCCCTCTGATGGCAGGAGTAATGAGCACCTCCCCTTCTCCCCAGTCTCTGAAGCAGCAGCTGAGCTCCCTGCAGGAGGAGCTGCGGAGCAGGGAGAGCCGCTGGTCCTCCTCAATCAGCCGGCTGCGCCAGCAGATGGACGCGCTCAGCGCCGACAACACCGCCCTCAGGGACGAGGTCCGCACCCTGGAGAAGCTCCGCCTCAGCACCTGGAGGAGGAGCCAGCCGGACGGAGAGAAGGAGGAGAAGGAGAGGAGGGGCAGGGAGTCCGGGGGACCCGGCGGCGCTGCTCTCAGGACCAGAGTGGTCACGTTTTCTGTGAGTGTTCTTCAGCTCGGTTCTTCAGCTCGGTTCCATCAAGTGTGGAGCTGAAATCGACCCCAGCTTTCAGGGTCTTGAATTCAGTCACTCCTTTTTTTTCTTTCCTCCCTCCTCCTCCTCAACTGACCACTGACCAGGGTGCCATAGTGAGTTACTGTTATAGTTGAGCTCCATAGATCATGGTTGTCGTCTGTCTTCTGTTCTGTGTTCAGAGTCCACCTGAGATGGAGAGGAGCCGGCCTCTGAGCTGCACGTCCACTAGAGGGAGCCCTACGGGGGGCAGTCCACTCACTACAGGTACCAGCAGTCTGAAGGGGTCGGGCCCATCTCCAGTACCAGGCCCAACCCCAACCATAACCCCCGAGGAGAGACCACAGACTGGGAGCAGGGGTCAGGACTCACTGCCCAGCCAGGAGCACTCTCACAACCCATCCCCTGTGAGTAACACACACAGACATGCCTCCTAAGAATGCTCGCTGAGCATACCACATCAAATACTGCAGTCAAGTGAAAGAGGTCGGTGTCTTAATCAGCAGAGGGCTGGAGGTGTGAAGACGGAGGCGGAGCTAAGAAAGGCCCAGCAGCAGGAGTCCAGTCAGGAGGTCATCACACACCCTGATGGAAAGGTGAGAAGCATTGTAGTAGTAGTAGGTATGTTATTGATGCCAGGGGGGAAAATGCACTGTTACAGCATCAAAGGACAACAAAGTAACACAATTCAGACTAGATATAAATGTTCCAATACAATAGATGAACAAATCCTGTCCAAGCACCCTTAGCAGTGCCCCTCCCAGCTAGCTCAGGTCCGTAGTGTCCAGCCGGTCAGGGATGCACTGGACAGTCAGCAGCGCGGTGCGAAGAACCTCCGGCAGCGCTCTGGGACTGAGCACCGCAGCGCTCTGGGACTGAGCACCGGAGCAGGTTCAGACTGGGACTGAGCACCTGACTGGTAGAACAGACTGGTAGAACAACAGACTGGTAGAACAGACTGGTAGAACAACAGACTGGTAGAACGCGGTTTCAATATTGTGTAGGGTGTAGTTCTGGCCAGAGATCTAGAGCGCAGTCCCATAGTGCCTTATGAGGCCTTACACATTAGACATGTAGTCAGGGTATTATGAGGCCTTACACATTAGATATGTAGTCAGGGTAGTATGAGGCCTTACACATTAGACATGTAGTCAGGGTAGTATGTTATGAGGCCTTACACATTAGATATGTAGTCAGGGTAGTATGTTATGAGGCCTTACACATTAGATATGTAGTCAGGGTAGTATGTTATGAGGCCTTACACATTAGATATGTAGTCAGGGTATTATGTTATGAGGCCTTACACATTAGATATGTATTAAGGGTAGTATGTTATGAGGCCTTACACATTAGATATGTAGTCAGGGTATTATGTCATGAGGCCTTACACATTAGATATGTAGTCAGGGTAGTATGTTTTGAAAGGCCAGAGGTTCAAAACATTGCCTACTATCCATCATTCATTTAACTTTTGCAGAGGGTTCATTGAGACTGGGGTCTCCCTTTTATTGTGGACATTTACATAGAAAGTGTCCTTGTTTTGACTGGGGGCATGTGTGGCGTGTGTTCTCTCAGACAGAGAGGGTGCTAGCATGTGGCGGTCGACTCATCGTCTTCCCCAACGGCACCAGGAAGGAAGTGTCAGCTGACGGCCAGACGGCCAAAGTCTCCTTCTTCAATGGGGACATCAAGCAGGTCATGGCCGACCAGAGGGTGGTGAGAGATGAACAACATGCTTATTTTTTTTTTACAAAACATCTAATGTCCACAATGTTGATCAGACAAGTGATTAGTCGAGTGAATGTTTTCTTCAGTAGCGTCATCTCCTCTGACAGATCTACTACTATGCCGACGCCCAGACCACCCACACCACGTATCCTGACGGCATTCAGGTCCTGCAGTTCCCCAACAACCAGACTGGTGAGGGCTGCCTGAACACCAGTGTCAGAGCCTGGTTTATTAAAGGAGAGACCTGCCTCGTCACTCACCCTGAACACCAGGGTCAGAGCCTGGTTTATTAAAGGAGAGACCTGCCTCGTCACTCACCCTGAATACCAGTGTCAGAGCCTGGTTTATTAAAGGAGAGACCTGCCTCGTCACTCACCCTGAACACCAGGGTCAGAGCCTGGTTTGTTAAAGGAGAGACCTGCCTCGTCACTCACCCTGAACACCAGGGTCAGAGCCTGGTTTATTAAAGGAGAGACCTGCCTCGTCACTCACCCTGAACACCAGGGTCAGAGCCTGGTTTATTAAAGGAGAGACCTGCCTCGTCACTCACCCTGAACACCAGGGTCAGAGCCTGGTTTGTTAAAGGAGAGACCTGCCTCGTCACTCACCCTGAACACCAGGGTCAGAGCCTGGTTTATTAAAGGAGAGACCTGCCTCGTCACTCACCCTGAACACCAAGGTCAGAGCCTGGTTTGTTAAAGGAGAGACCTGCCTCGTCACTCACCCTGAACACCAGTGTCAGAGCCTGGTTTATTAAAGGAGAGACCTGCCTCGTCACTCACCCTGAACACCAGGGTCAGAGCCTGGTTTATTAAAGGACAATTCCATTACTTCGCTGTCAAGCTCGTCTGAGTACGACCTAATGAATAATGAACTTTGTAGCCTCTAAATACAATGTAATGTGTCTCGTTTACAATTAACTTAAAATAAATCAGAAAATTGCATTCTTCGAGCGCTAAGGTTAAAGGAGTAGTAAAGGGAAAATGCATGTTTAGCCCTGTTTTAAGGTTACTTATGATCATATACAATGGTTCAGATCAAAACGTTGAAACATTTTCGAGAAAGTTGATAATTGCTCTACCACCGTTTTGGTCATACAATGGATGTGGATGGGCATCTTGAAAAATCATTCGAAAACATGTTAAACTCTATTTCAAAGACAAGAAGCTCACCAAGGGGGTAATTGGTGTCCGTTAGAGTTCTGACATCAAATTTGCCGCAAAGTATGAATCCTGTAGGGTTTTATTGATCATTTTATGAAATCCATTGACTTGTATTGACGCGACCGTTGTAGATGTGTAGATCAATCCGCAGAGGGGATTCAGGAAGTGGAACTACTTACGGTAGCTATTGTTTATGTTGCTAGGCTACCTAGTTTGCGGAAGTTTACACACGTATGTGCTGCGACTAAATAGTTCTATGCTAAATATTTAAAAAAGCCTTTCCAGATGAACTAGAATCTTACTTTATGGCAAATTATACGTCAGAACGCCAACTAACACCTAGGTGTGTTTCTTGTCTTTGAAATCGAGAGTTTAACATGTTTTTGAATGATTTTTCAAGATGCCCATCCACATCCATTGTATGACCAAAACGGTGGTAGAGCAATTATCAGACTTTCTCAAAAGTATTTGATTGGCTAACGTGGGTGAGTGAGAGAAACTCAGTCCCGCCTCCCTGAAGCGAGGGACTGGAGATATGGAGCGGTTATGTTTAGAAATGTCATCATGACTGTATTGAATCACTGATGGGAGGTTGTTTCCTCTGCAGAGAAGCATTTCCCCGACGGTGGGAAGGAGATCACGTTCCCGGACCAGACGCTGAAGAACCTGTTCCCCGACGGCAGGGAGGAGACGGTGCTGACGGACGGCACCATCGTCCTGCTCAACACGTAGGTCCAGACAGCCCTGCTCAACACGTAGGGCTCATACCAACATGAGGATATCACAAGTGTTGATGCTTAAGAGAACCTCTTTTGGTCAACTTTATTAAATAAGCCGTGTAGTCAATGCTGTTAACTGTATCAGGGATGTTGACCCTGTCCTTCCTGGTCCCCAGGGACGGCAGTAAGGAGATCCAGTTCAACACGGGCCAGAGGGAGGTCCACACGGCCGGCTACAAGAGGAGGGAGTACCCCGACGGCACGGTCAAGACCGTCTACACCGACGGCCGCCAGGAGACCCGCTACCCCACTGGACGAATCAGAGTGAAGGACAAGGACGGCAACGTGGTCCAGGACAGCGGAGCCTAGGACCGCTACGCGCCTGCTGACCGCGCGGTAACCCCCAACTACGCTGCGCTGCTCGTCACAAGACATGTCTGCTGGGACTGGCCCTCAATTTGTGTGTGGTTTTCAAGAGTGGGACTGGCCCTCAATTTGTGTGTGGGTTTCAAGAGTGGGAGTTGAATGCAGTGACTGTGTAGCCATTTTTATTTGTATAAATGTCCAATACATATTTATTTTCTTTTTATTGCCGATTGTACATTTATTGCCGATTGTACATTTTGTACATGTTCTTGTAAAATAAATCATCTAATTGTCTGATGTACTGTGTTTGTGAGGGTGTCTTGTAAATGTGAAGTGATGTAATCACAGACCAGCAGGTGTACGTCAACTGGACCAGTTTAATAAACGCAGTACCCGAAGGATTTAACATAATAAAGATAAAGTACAAAGCAAAGATGAGCCTGTTCAGGGAAAGAATAACCAAAATACAAACCTCTTGAACATGAAAGTAAACAGGGATGGAAAGCAGAACAGAGACCTCAGCAGGTCTGGTTGAACTCTAGAGGAACCAAAGCCAGATAATGCTACACGTCATCAAAAGCAGCAAAAAACAAAGCGCCTTCCATCTGTCCAGGCGATGGAGTCTGGCCTCAGTCCACGTCTGCCAGGCCTTTGTACAGCAGGGGGAGCTGCACCAACGCCCCGCCTGCGTCATACAAGTACATGGACAGCTCCGGCTCCGTGGCCTGGGACAGGGAACAACACAGATGGCTATTAATTATCAGGTCTGCCTGATGGAAATGCTGTGGAGAAATCAAATCAATCTAAACAGAGCTGGAATGACCACGGTGGTTCAGTTGCTGTGGTCATTAATTTGTGTGGTATGTGTCAGTGTAACCATGGCGACGGGTAGGACGGACCGTCACAGAGGCGGTGATGTCTCTGTGCAGAAGGTCGGTCATCTCCAGAACCGCCCTCATGCTCCACTCTGGGCGGTAGGACAGCCGCTCCTCCTCCTGGTCCCTCTGGGGGGGGCGGAGCCCGGCCACGCGCACCTTGATGGCCTGACACGGGAACCCCAGCAGGGGGGGCGGGATCTGACGCAGCCTGGGAGGGGGGGGCACACATGATAGGACACGTCTATGGGGCTATCCATGCTTCTGATTAACTAGCCTCACAGCTGCTAAAACATGGTAGTTTGTCTCATGGGAGCATCTAGTGCGAGGATTGTGTTTATAATCTACTTGTTCTTCTGTCCAGCACCTGGAGCTCGTCACTTTTTGTTGTGCGCCCTTTTTGCAAAACCAGTTTGTCGCAGGCTTTCTTCTTACCCAGATACTGTACAGCTGAAGCTTTCTACTGCAAGATTACATTATGCCAAAGCACAAAAATATTACCTGCTGGTCCAAGTTACTTGGAATATTAAATGTATAGTATGTACATTCTTTGGTCATTTCATACAGTAGACATCAGTGGCGACTGGTGACTCAAAAAACTGAGGACAGGAGGAAGAGGCGAACCGCCCATGGGCGCCGGGGGGCACTTTCCCTCAGTCAGTTATTATTTGAAATATCAGCTTTAAAGTGGATTTACAGTCAATTTTCGCATATGAAAAACTGAATAACACTTTCTTTACATGCAGCATTTATTTATCATATTCATGATAAAATATTACAAAACAAAACATTGTAAGCAATAGTTGTTCTCTAAAGAGAGAAAATAATTGATATTGGTGAGGTGCTGGAGAGGTTAGATGATATATGATTTTTTTTTTTGATTTGGGGACACTGAGGTGTGCTGGCTCTCAAACAGTTTGTTGGCAAATAGATTCGACAACTGGACAATGGAATACGTTGCACAGCAAATGCAGTATCCAACAGTTCGCTCATGGCTAGCTAGCAATGGTACAGCTATGGGATTAGCTCATTTGGGTTGCTGTCAAAGCTGCCACTCTTATGTTGCTATAGCCAGGGTTGGGAAGGTTACTTTTAAAAAGCAATCCCTTACAGTTACAAGTTAGTTGTGAAAAATTGTAGTCAGTAACGTAATCCGATTACCACAATTTAAAAGTAAAGTAAGGGATTACTTTGTTACTTTTGGATTACTTTAAATAAAATGTACTGTGTATTTCACCAGATATAAAATGTACTGTGTATTTCACCAGAAATCCTACATTATTTATTATTTTTCTGTGTTATAGAGCTGACAACATAGCTAAACAGCAGTTGCCCAGCGCCCGCCCAGTTAGAGCAAGGGTTAATGCCAAGAGGTTAGGGTGCGTGTCATCTTGCCTTGGCTAGTTAATTGCAGTCTGCAAAACACGACACTTGTTGTAGCTAATGTTAGGTGTAAACATCGGAGCCAGCTCTTAAGCATTCTAAGCAGCTGTGATTGACGCTATTCAGCTATACAGCTTGCCAGTGGACACACAGCCTTATATATTTTGGATAAAGCACCCACTGACCAGTTTTCCCAGGCAGTTAGTTATAGCTCTTGAATAACGCCGACAGGCACTATTGAGTGAAAATAATCTGAATGGGCGCTTAGGTCTGGTTTTCTGGTTGAACATTAGTGTTTTACCGTAGAAGCCTACTGCTAACTAATTTAGCTGTCAGTGGAAGTAAGGTTAACGTTAGCTACCCTAACGTTTGACATTAGCTAACGTTAACTTACCTGCAAATGCTCTTTCAGGTTGGACGTTGAGTCCTTGGCCGTCGAGAGGGTTTTGTTGGCTGGGAGGCATAGTTTACACTGTGCTGTAATATTGTTGTTGTTCTGTGACAGGTAAATAAAAATAATGCTGGTATTTCCAGGATTTTAATGCACATTGCGGTATTTCTGCCATGATGCCCGTGCTGCTCGCTGTCTGTCTGGCAGCTGTGGTCCAACGAGCACATCAGTGGGAAACTTGTTGGCGCGCTGCGTGCAATTGGTTTTAGCCTGCTACTACTTCTTTTTCTTTTTTAAAGCTATTTTGTAAAACTGATGAGGCGAGGGGTGATTGTAATCACGCCTGTAATCCCCGCTAATAAGCAAATGTAACTGTAATCTAGATTACATATTTTAAATTGTACTGTAACGGATTACAGTTAGTTTTTTTGTAATCTGATTACGTAACGGCGTTACATGTAATCCGTTACTCCCCAACCCTGGCTATAGCCTACAATTATCAGAACAATATGAACATTCAGTTGAAAGTTTTCCATCCACCCATCCATCACTGGATGAGGAATAAGCACTGCAAAGTGATCAATTCTCACACAAGCAGGAGCCAGGCTGTTCAGTGCATTTCTCCGATCCGGTGTTGCGACCCAGTCTCTAGAAATGTTTTGGACGAGTTGCCGACAGTTTGCGCCTCCAGCCAATCTGTGCGCCTGCCTATGCCGTAGCCTGACGTGCACCTCGTAGCTAACGTTACCGGCTATAGCCAGCCAGTGGAACTGTCATGTTCAGGCAGCTCTAGCTCAAAAAGTATTTATGTCATCTTAGATATTTAGATGGCTAGAATCAAGACAAATAGACGAACAGTTTGATGTATTATGTCCCATAATACTTTCGGATGTATTATATTATGGAGCTACGAACACACAAAAAGTCTCCAATGGCACAGGGAAGAGAAACACAGACATCAACGCCGACTCAATCAGCCTTCACTGTGGTAAATCAGGAATCTGGAATGTAATTGGACTAACACAATGTCAATCATTAAATCCTGTTCAGAGTACCGTCTTCCCTTGCGGTAAATTTTCAGCGTTTTGGCCAATCACAAATTAGCATGAAAAAATGGCATTTATTGATAGACCTCTAAGGGACACGCCCAAGGGAGGCATTCCTCCCTTCCATAGATATCTATGGGTCCTCCAGCTGCATGTTATAGATGTCACTGTTGGAGCTTTAGAATTTCAATAATGGGTTTTTATCCATAGGGAAAACCTGCTTTATGAACAAAACTGAGATATTAAATATTAATTATAAATAAATAAATTAATATATTTATATTTTAATCCCTCTCTTCTCTCCAAAAACTGAGGAGGACTGTCCTCCCCTACCTCAATGGACGAGCCTCCTCTGGTGTACAGTACATATATACTTAGTCACTTGTTGTTAAAGGAGATGCACTTGTGAGTTCTGGCGAATAGTGGTACAGTAGACTGACTACCTATGTTAAAAGTTACTCACTGATTTGTTATCTATATTTGGTATTTTTTATCATCACTGAGTGTCTCACAATGAAAGGTGCTTGAGAAATAAAACAAGTTATATCTGATCATGGGGCTCCTGGATGGGAGGGGGATGGGAGAGAGAAATGGAGGACTTCATGGGAGTTTGATTAAAAGGGTCCACGTTTGCAAAACTAACTTTTTCATTGTTTTTGCATGTAGATTTGAGTCTCTGATGGGCCTCGTAAGTGAAACAACCCAGTCATTTTGTTGCGGTCAGCCGAAATGAAAACACTAGAAAAAAAAGTCCCAGCAAGCTGTTCAAATCTCCCGTGTCACTCTACGTCACAGTCGGGGGACCTATTATAACAATTCCACCCCCATCTGAATACCTCCAATCACCTGCGTTTGTTTACCTGGCTATAGAGACATTATTTGCAGGTCCCGCTAGCTAGCATATATCTTTGCACAGAAAGCGCTCTGTTCTTGGATGAACTAAGCAGCACAGATCGTCTCCTAACCTTAAAGGACAGCAGAGCCGAGTGGATACATTATTTTTGATGGCAACATTCTCGTTGAAATTGGCAAAACACTGGCAGTGTGTGCTAACCATTTTTTGCCCGATTGCTTTTCCAACCTGGGTCAGTACAATGCAGGATTTTCAGATAAACTCTTTCTGAATAATCAAGCAATACCAACTGTACGTGGAAATTATGCAGAAACTGTAAGTAATTATGCAGTGTTTGTTTGCATATAGTACTAACGCTAGCTAGCTAACACAAACAAACTCCCCTTTTGCCTCAACCCGGATGCTCGTCTCATCATATGTTAGAGTAACGTTAGTGGAATGAAATTGGTAGATTTCTAGTTCATCGAGCAGTCATTAAAAATGATCAAATGTTAAGAAGTGGACATCATTGGATTCTCCTCGGCCTACAGAATCTAGCTTTTTATTGTTTGTAGTCGAATGGTGTCATATAGCCTGGTGGTGTCTAGCTAGCGAATGTAGCTAGAGGTAACAGCGTGCAACCGTGGAGATAATAACATGGGCACTAACGCTATCATGTTTACCCAGGGAGAGAGGACAATGAAATGTGTCACAGTGGCATCGAGTGTGGATGGTCCAGGCTAGCCAGCTATATTTGAGGTAGCATAGCGCCGTCAACAGCCCTCGTTCTCTACCCTGCCGACTTGCTCTTAGCTCAGCTCATTTGCATATAAAAAAAGCACTCAATCTGATCTCGTGGTCAACAGAAGGGTATAGAGGCATGCTAGAACACTTATTCTAGAGTGGTATTTTCAGCAAAAATACTCAGACATGTTTTGGGGACCCTAAAGACTTATTGAATTGTTCAAATCAGCATAATAGGACACCTTTAATGTTTGTTTGACGTTTTGTGTTTTTTTTTTTTTTTTTTTTTTTTGTGTATGGCTGTGAGAATGTATGTACATTTCTGTATGTTTTCTCTTGTGGTTGTGCTGAGGGAAAGAAAAAAAGAAAGCAGACATGTAATGATGGTTTCTACATTGGGGAGTCTTACTTGTTGGTGGGAAGGGTGTCGTCAGACCCGAAGTCCACATGTCGGATCAGAAGCTGGACCGGGTTGAGGCCAGCGAAGCCCAGCAGCTTGGCCCGGTAGAACTTCCCATCGCTGTACTGCGCCAGACACGGACCCTCTGGGGAGCACGCAGGCACTCAGTGAAAACTACACACATGCACTAGGATCAATCAATCTGATCACTTGATCCTAATTTGAAGCCAAGTATTTATCAACCTGGGAATGACAATGATCATCCAAAGTATAATATAATCTCAGACCAGAAATGAGTGTAGCTGCATTATTGTTAGAGGATCTACCTCTGGGGAAGTCAGAGAGCTCTGGCAGGTCCGTGATGTGGTCATTGACCCGGTTCAGAACCTCCTCAAGGCTCTCCTCCCCCTCGTCAACATCCACCTCCAGAGGGGACAGGAACACCTGGAAACACACACACACACGCACGCACACACACACACACACACACACGCGCACACACACACACACACACACACAGAAAGACCAACTCCTGTGAATAATGTGATCTCTCTGCACAGTGATCATGAGAAACCTTATATGAAACTAGGGATGGGACAGATGATGCCTGAACCAGCCGGGAGGGTGAGCAGTCTGCTGATGACCAGACGTGACCAGGCTGGCGCTGGGCTGGTCGTACCTCGTTGGGGGTGCGCAGGTGTGTGATCTGGACCCGGAAGCGTTCTCCCTTCTCAGGCAGGCGGGGGTAGGAGAACACCTCCAACACCATCTCCTGATCCCCGACACCCTGCACACACACACACACACACACACACACACACACACACACACACACACACACACACACACACACACACACACACACACACACACACACACACACACACACACACACACACACACACACACACACACACACACACACACAGACAACCTCATACCCAACACTAACCCTAACCCAGGCACCAACTCCTCCAGGCCCTACCTCGACAGAAGAGTGAAGACAGACTCGTATCTAATCCTTAGATGACAACATGTTTATCTCAGGTGATGAGAGCCTGACCAATCAAATCTAAACCCTTCCATCCCTGTTGTGTGCGGTCTGCTGACTGGGTAGCTGGATGAGCTTTTCATTATACATGCTATCTGTGTCTTGTACATAATGACAAAAAGCCTCCTTGAAATGTTCAGGTGTTGTACCTTTGTGTCTATATCCCAGCCGTCCAGGTGTGGGGCGCGGGACATGACATGTTCCTACACACACACACACACACACACACACACACACACACACACACACACACACACACACACACACACACACACACACACACACACACACACACACACACACACACACACACACACACACACACACACACACACAGGTAAATACAGGTAGTAAAATGTCATCACACACACACAGGTAAATACAGGTAGTAAAATGTCATCTCACATTCAACCATTTACAAACTGTGACCCTTATCAATACTGGAGCCACAAGCACATGAAAACTGATGTGACATTTCTAAAGCCACGGCCACTAAGAGCTTTAAACCTGCGGGACCCTTTGTTTGAAGAAGCGTAGGTCAGGAGAGGACAGACGGACACACACACACGCATGCAGACAGGTCACACACACAAACAGGACACACACACACAGGACACACACACACAGGACACACACATGCCACACACACAAACAGGACAAACACACATATACACGCAGACAGGACACACACACACAGACAGTTCCCACCTGGCCCATGGCGGCGGCCGGGTCCATGGTGGCGTGCTGGTGGTGCACCATGACCCTGCTCAGCATCAGACCGTCCAGAAACACCTGCAGTGTCACAATGCCCCGCGGGTCCCCGGGCAGCTCCTGACACACACACACACACACACACACACACACGTGTTTCAACAGGTCAGTGAGCTGAGAAACAGCAGGTGGAGTGTGTGTGAGTGTGTGTGAGTGTGTGTGTGTGTGTGTGTGTGCGCAGGGCTCACAGCACCTTGACCTGCACGTCCACCCAGCGGCTGAGCAGCAGCTCCTTCAGGAGAGACACAGCGTCCCACTGCCAGCTCCCGCCCACCTGACCACACAGCACAGCATGAGAGGGAGGAGAGACCACCTGACCACACAGCACAGCATGAGAGGAGAGACCACCTGACCACACAGCACAGCATGAGAGGAGGAGAACACCTGACCACACAGCACAGCATGAGAGGGAGGAGAGACCACCTGACCACACAGCACATGAGAGGGAGGAGAGACAGAGAGTCTGTGTGTGTGTACACACGGCTAACCCTCTGTGTGTGTGTGTACATTAGGCTTATTACGGTACTTGGTACTTCGGTACTAATTCGGTACTTACATTGCTACGGTACCCGTTTTTCCATGGTACCGAAGGTTTTCTATTTAATTTGCCGCTTGTCTTCTTCTACGCTGCTGCGTGCTGCCGTCCAATCACAGCACACCACCCATGACAGCAGCGTAGAAGAAGACAAGCGCTTGCCGGTGATTCATTTTGTGAAAATATGAGCTGTTTTTGAGCATAAGGTTGAACATGTTTATTAGCAGCGCATTTCTTTCAAAACCATGCATTTTTGAAGACGCAACCCTCTTGCTTCTGTGAGTACCTTTGACATTTCTCTGCAATACTTTATCGAGTAGTTTTGATCCCAGAACCAGGCGGAGTGACTGTTGAACCTGATTTCGCTAATGGGGGTTTAAGGGACTGCTAGTCCATCAGGTTAGAAGTTGTGTGAGGGGCTACCTAGTTTAGGTGCTGCAAGACTTAAGTGGAACTAGGGCTGCAAGCAGCAGTGAGCGGGCCCTCGCACCCCACGCATGTCGGGGTGCCGAGCCGTTAAATGTGTGTTATTTCGGTGTCCATTACTGAGAGAAACTTCCTGTCAACAGTAGGTGGCGCTCTAAGCGTGACTCAATACCGACGCATAGATGTGTTCAGGACGGTACCTTGATGAAGCGTGAGAAATGTTGGGTAAATCGGACAATGTATATAGGAGTTATGATGACTTCCTGCTTGACCTGTAGGCGGCGCTATAAGTATGACTCAATACTGACCTACAGATTTGTTCAGGACGCAACCTTTTAGTGTGGCTCGATGAAGTACATATGCCCACCGAATTTCGTTCGCCAACATCAAACTGAAAGGTGGGGCTCGCCATTTTTAATTTTCCAGGGGGCGCTCGAGACGTTTTGCCACGCCCATTTCCGTCACCCATGAAATATCACATTTTTCACCAGGACTGACGTATCTGCAAAGTTTCCTGATTTTCATCGATGTTTAGGCCGCCAAAAAGGCTTGTTTGGGGAGAAGAAGAAGGCAGGAGAAGGAGAATAATAATAACTAGAAAGTACATTTCCTGGAGAAAATGTAAGGTGGGCTAGCTGCTGCAGCTGTATGTAACAGCTACTACTAGAACTACTACGGACCGGGCAATCTCCATGCACCCACCGGCGAAGACCGTGCGTCTCTAGCCCACTCAGGGGCTGAATTGTGGGGTCCGTGGCGTGGTGGTGAGACTCCACCCCCTCAGGTCAGAGCTGGTCGGGGATAGTGTACCCCTCTCCGGGCCACCTACCTGACTCCACCGGTGAAGACTGTGTGTCTCTAGCCCACTCAGGGGCTGAGTTGTGGGGCCCAAAGCGTGGATAGTGGCGTGCTGGTTAGGCTCCACCCCCTTGGGTCACAGCTCGTCTGGGACAGTACAGTGACCTCCGGGCAATTTCCATGCATCCACCATTGAAGACTGTGTGTCTCTAGCCCACTCAGGGGCTGAAAAGTGGGTTCTGTGGCGTAAATAGTGGCGTGGTTGCGAGGCTCCGCCCCTTTTGGTCATAGCCAGTCAGGGACGGTGTACTCCTCTCCGGGCTACCCACTGGCCCCCACCAGTGCAGATCATGTGTCTCTATTCCACTTTGGCTGAGTTCTGTGCTACCACATTAGTTATAAAAGGGTGCCTGTACCTTTAAGAGAGGCTGCACATGCACACAAATTCAAAAAAAGCAACAGCTGCCACCACTCTAATCCCAACTGACACTCTGATCCTAGACATGGTCCGCTTCAGACAGCTCTATCGCGAATACTATAAATGTTACAGCTTATATAAAAAACTATTAAAAATATCAAAAATCTGAATACATCCGGGAAACAGCTAAAGACGATGAACATTTTAAAGTTTGAATGAAGTTTCTAGCACAAAGTATGAAGAAGTAGTTAAGGGCCAAAAAACTGTGGAGAACAATAATAAGTAAGAAAGAAATAGGGGGAATATTACAAGTTGCAGTCATCTAGGCTACAACCCCCATGCCTTGTCGATCCCGCCAGAGCTCGACGCAACTGACCGCTAGTTCAACTCAATAACGTTACGTTACTCGTTGATTACTTAAGACTGTCACTACAAAACACTACGATGACGACTGAGTTCGGCTAGAAACAGGTAAGCACGCGAGTAGGAGAAGCCATCTATTAGCCATTTGGTAAGGATAATTCATGTAGATGATAATGTGAAAATATAAGTGATTGACATTGTGTAGGGCACTGTGTATTGACACGAGTGACAGCGTGTAACATGTTATGTTTTATGTTTCGGTGCTAGTAGACCCAAGTTTGGGGAGATGCCATTTGGGGAAGAACCGTGATGGGGATCTCTGTTCCTTTTTATGACCTGCGCTAGCCTCTTGCTAGCAAGTTAGCGATAGCACTAGCGTGTAGCACTGTTGACACTTGTCACGTGGTTTGTCTAAATAAACGCGTCGTCATTCGGTCGAAGCTGTGTGATGAGCGAGCAAGAACGCTACACAGTTCAGTTGAATTGCTGCTTGCGGTACTCATGCACGTTGTACCGAGTACTGTGGAAATTTACTGGTACTGGTACCGACTACTGAATTTCTGGTACCGTGACAAGCCTAGTGTACATACGGTACAGGGATGACCCTGTGTGTGTGTGTGTGTGTAGGTACCGGGGTGACCCCGTGTGTGTGTGTATACGTACCGGGGTGACCCTGTGTGTGTGTGTGTGTGTGTGTGTGTGTACGTACCGGGGTGACCGCGTGCAGCTGGCAGGGCACACACAGCTGGGGCACGTCCTCACACAGCACGGTGGGGTAGACGTGACACACCGGGATGTTCTCCACGAGACCCTGATCCACGTAGCGCACCTGCGCACACACACACGGACACACACACACACACGGACACGTTGGCTTCGTCACGCAATAGCTCTACGCCGATTCACACTTCAGCCAAAGTCATTTGTCTGTCAACATGAAAAAGATCTAGAGATCCTGTCACATGCCAGGAGAATACCACTTTATCCTGCCCTGTAGTGGGGATGCATAAGGGCATTTCAAAAGACCTGGGGGTGTGTGTCTGGTCTGACTGTGTGTCTGACCTGTGTGTGTGTCTGACCTGGGTGTGTGTGTGTCTGACCTGGGTGTGTGTGTCTGGTCTGACTGTGTGTCTGACCTGTGTGTGTGTCTGACCTGGGTGTGTGTGTGTCTGACCTGGGTGTGTGTGTGTCTGACCTGGGTGTGTGTGTGTCTGGTCTGGGTGTGTCTGACCTGGGTGTGTGTGTGTGTACAGGGATGACCCCGTGTGTATGTGTGTGTACGTACCGGGGTGACCCCGTGTGTGTGTGTGTGTAAGTACAGGGATGACCCCGTGTGTGTGTGTGTGTGTGTGTGTACGTACCGGGGCCCCGTGTGTGTGTGTGTACGTACCGGGCTGACCCTGTGTGTGTGTGTGTGTGTGTACGTACCGGGGTGACCCCGTGTGTGTGTGTGTGTCTGACCTGGGTGTGTGTGTGTGTGTGTGTGTACGTACCGGGGTGACCCCGTGTGTGTGTGTGTGTCTGACCTGGGTGTGTGTGTCTGGTCTGGGTGTGTGATCTGGGTGTGTGTCTGACCTGGATGTGTGCGTCTGGTCTGGGTGTGTGGTCTGGGTGTGTGTCTGACCTGGGTGTGTGTGTGTCTGACCTGGGTGTGTGTGTCTGGTCTGGGTGTGTGTCTGAGTGTGTGTCTGACCTGTGTGTGTCTGGTCAGGGTGTGTCTGACCTGGGTGTGTGTGTGTGTGACCTGGGTGTGTGTGTGTGTGACCTGGGTGTATGTGTCTGGTCTGGGTGTGTGTGTGTGTGGTCTGGGTGTGTGTGTGTGATCTGGGTGTGTGTGTGTGTGGTCTGTGTGTGTGGTCTGTGTGTGTGGTCTGTGTGTGTGTGTGTGTGTGTGTGGGTGTGTGTGTGTGGTCTGGGTGTGTGTGTGTGGTCGGTGTGTGTGATCTGTGTGTGTGGTCTGGGTGTGTGTGTGGTCGGTGTGTGTGATCTGTGTGTGTGGTCTGGGTGTGTGTGTGGTCTGTGTGTGTGTGTGTGTGGTCTGGTCTGGGTGTGTGTGTGGTCTGGGTGTGTGTGTGGTCTGGGTGTGTGATCTGTGTGTGTGTGTGTGTGTGGTCTGTGTCTGTGGTCTGGGTGTGTGTGTGTGTGTGGTCTGGGTGTGTGTGTGTGTGTGTGGTCTGTGTGTGTGTGTGTGTGTGGTCTGGGTGTGTGTGTGGTCTGGGTGTGTGTATGTGGTCTGGGTGTGTGTGTGTGTGGTCTGGGTGTGTGTGTGTGGTCTGGGTGTGTGGTCTGTGTGTGTGTGTGGTCTGTGTGTGTGTTTGTGGTCTGGGTGTGTGTGTGTGTGTGTGGTCTGGGTGTGTGTGGTCTGTGTGTGTGTGGTCTGGGTGTGTGTGTGTGTGTGGTCTGTGTCTGTGTGTGTCTGGGTGTGTGGTCTGTGTGTGTGTGTGTGGTCTGGGTGTGTGTGTGTGTGTGTGGTCTGTGTGTGTGTGTGTGTGTGTGGGTGTGGTCTGGGTGTGTGTGTGTGTGGTCGGTGTGTGTGATCTGTGTGTGTGGTCTGGGTGTGTGTGTGTGTGTGTGGTCTGGTCTGTGTGTGTGTGTGGTCTGGGTGTGTGTGTCTGACCTGGGTGTATGTGTCTGGTCTGGGTGTGTGTGTGGTCTGGGTGTGTGATCTGTGTGTGGTCTGTGTGTGTGTGTGTGTGTGTGTGTGTGTGTGGTCTGTGTGTGTGGTCTGGGTGTGTGTGTGTGTGTGGTCTGGGTGTGTGTGTGTGTGGTCTGGGTGTGTGTGTGTGTGGTCTGTGTGTGTGTGTGTGGTCTGGGTGTGTGTATGTGGTCTGGGTGTGTGTGTGTGTGGTCTGGGTGTGTGTGTGTGTGGTCTGGGTGTGTGTGTGTGGTCTGTGTGTGTTTGTGGTCTGGGTGTGTGTGTGTGTGTGTGGTCTGTGTGTGTGTGGTCTGGGTGTGTGTGTGTGTGTGGTCTGTGTCTGTGTGTGTCTGGGTGTGTGGTCTGTGTGTGTGTGGTCTGGGTGTGTGTGTGTGTGTGTGTGTGTGTGTGTGTGTGTGTGTGTGTGAGTGTGGTCTGTGTGTGTGTGGTCTGTGTGTGTGGTCTGGGTGTGTGGTCTGGGTGTGTGGTCTGGGTGTGTGGTCTGGGTGTGTGTGTGTGTGGTCTGGGTGTGTGTGTGTGTGGTCTGGGTGTGTGGTCTGGGTGTGTGTGTGTGTGGTCTGGGTGTGTGTGTGTGTGGTCTGGGTGTGTGGTCTGGGTGTGTGTGTGTGTGTGTGTCTGGGTGTGTGTGTGTGTGGTCTGTGTGTGTGTGTGACCTTGACGTGTCCTCCCAGGACGTCTAGGACCTCCCCCCGGTACCAGAGCATGTCTGAGCCCATGACCACGCAGCCCAGCACCGTCTTCCAGGTGTAGGGCTTCTGCCTGGGCAGCGTCTTCATGTGCTGCTGCAGGCGCTCCCGCAGCTGCTCGAACTGGAGCTCTGACACACACACACACACACACACACACACACACACACACACACACACACACACACACACACACACACACACACACACAGAACGAACGGTTTGTGAGCATGCGAGAGAGATGAGATATTTTTGTTATTTTAAATGTAACATTTACTCAAAGCAGGGCAAGCCGAGTCCCAAGCCCTGCCCCCTGTACCGGCGTGCTGCGTCCTGGCGTAGATGAGGCCGTCCTCCCCCACGGCAGACACCATCATCTGGGAGCGTCCGTAGGGGGGCGGCTTGGGGGGGCTGTACAGCAGGGTCTTCACCTGCTCCTCGGAGTAGTCGCAGCGGGGGAGCGGCCTGTGGGGAGCGGGGGGGTCAGAGAGCAGGGGGGAGGGAGCGGGGGGGTCAGAGAGCAGGGGGGAGGGAGCGGGGGGGTCAGAGGGCAGGGGGGAGGCAAGCAGCTCCGGGTCGGCGCCGTCCAGCTGAGGGGTGCTGGTGACCTGGGGATCCGCCAGCTCCTCCTCCAGCCTGGGCATGGAAGACTCTCTGGGGGGGAGAGGGACAGGGAGAGTGTGTGAGAGAGAGAGAGAGAGAGTGTGAGAGAGAGAGAGAGAGAGAGGGGGGGAGAGAGTGTGAGAGAGAGAGGGATATGATGGCGAATGGAGATCTATCCTCATCTACTCCTCCGTCTGTCTCCGTTGCCCAGTCCCTTCTAGTCCCCAGGCCCACCTGGGTCTCCTCTCCTTCAGGGCCAGCCCCTCGCTGACCAGGAAGTCTGCCATGCTCACGCTCTGCCCCACCCGGTTGGAACAGAACAGAGACACGGGCACCGGTCGCCGGTCGGTGTTCTCCTGCTGGAAAACACAGTGGTCTGGTCAGATAGAAGAGCAGGGAAGCCTCCCTGTACCTGAGTGGACCTGGACTACAGGCCTGGCCTCCCTGTACCTGAGTGGACCTAGACTACAGGCCTGGCTCAGCTGAACCCCCCGAGGTCACGCCGTTCTCCTCACCTTGATGGTCATGATGCCGGTGGCGCCCGTCAGGTAGCAGGAGATGAAGTCGCAGGCTGTGGCTGTCCAGGTGGAGCGACCGCCTGCTGGCCTGAGAGAGAGAGAGAGAGAGAGAGAGAGAGAGAGAGAGGGAAAGAGAGAGAAAATAAAATAAATAATATATCCTGAGTTTATTCACCTCCCTGATCCCGAGAAACTGCCATATTTATGTGGAGAGAAAAGTCAGTGTGCAGTATTAGCTGCTAAATATGTTGACTGTTGTCATCATAGATATGAACACGTGATGACTCGTAATGGATTGAGCGGCGCAAAATACAGCCGCCATATTGGTCCGGTACCGCTGTCACGTGACAACCGCTCTCCTCAGCAGTTTCAGTCCGTAAAAGTAACCCTGCATCAAGAGATGTAGAAAGAAATATTTTTGTCTTTGAACTATCCATAACAGTCAAATAACATAAATAATAAATAAATACAAATAAAAATTACAAAGTGCAAAACAGCAGCATACAACAGTTTTAGTTGTATCCATCATCGTTCACTTAAAAGAGCTGGCACATAGAGCCGTATCGTTCGCGACCGACCCATCACTAGTTTACTCGCGGAGCTCCGTACCGGACAAAGATGTGCCGTCTAGTGTATATGTCTATGGTTGTCATACGTTAAGGGAAACAAGTTCTACTGTATAGCAAACATCTCAGTGATTACATCTGAAGGATATTGCCAGCTCCCCATGTTATTATATTATAAATTGAATTGTTGTTAAATGCTTTTGATTGTATTGTTGATATATAGCTTCATGTTTTGTTGTGTATGTTATGTTTTTATACACAAACACAATTACCATCACATAATCACTGATACTCACTCTGCGGGGCTGGGTATGGGAGCTGAACTCGCAGCAACCCAGACCCCTCACTGTCAGAGATAACACACCCTCACACTCACTTTTTATTTATTTAATTATACATAATCTGAATGTTGATTTTTTGAATGTTGATTTTATGTACTGCTTTGGCAATTTGAGAGAGAGCGAGAGAGGGAGAGAGAGAGAGAGATAGAGAGAGTGGGAAATCAGAGTGACAGCTACAGATAACTCCCCCCCCTTAAACCATGAACATCCATGTTGCCAGGTGAGTGAGTCTCACCTGATGTCGCTGAGGGCGCACTCCAGTGCCAGTGAGCCCACCAGAGAGGGCAGCAGGGCTCTCAGGCTGCTCACGTGCAGCTTCACCTTGTTACCAAAGTCACAGCGCACCACCTGACCCCACCACCAGAGGGAGAGTGAGCAGGTCAGAGCTGGGACAGCAGGTGATCATCAGTGACTGCATTCATTGTTGGTATTTGATGCTGCTGTTGAATGTCATGACTATAGCCGATACCATCCATGCCTTATTCTGCATGTCTCGTTGACGTAATATCGTATAGGTTTTTGCATTGGTCACTGTTGAAACACATGTGAGCATGCATGTCCGTGAATGTGTGTGTGTGTGTGTGTGTGTGCGCGTCCACCTCTGCGATGCTGCTGGAGGGGACCGTGGAGCAGATCTGTCCTCTCTCCCAGACCCCGTTGATGTAGGCAGCACAGAACATGTCAGCGCTCCACTCCACCTCCTCAGGCTCTGAACGAGCATACTCCTGCTTCAGCAGCTCACACACCCTGGGAAGGAAGGAAACGCGCGCCCGCGCGCACACACGCACGCACGCACACACCATTAAAACAATCATACTCCTGCTTTAGCAGCTCACACACCCTGGGAAACACACACATACACAATATTTTGTTGATGTACATTTATGTATCCATTTCTTAATCTTATCATTTATGTAAGGGTACTTTGGATCCTGTTTTGTGTCCTTTATACATTTGTTGACTTCCAGTGACAGCTTTGCCACACCTGTTACTGTGCGTCTCACTGAGCTGCTCTCCTGTTTCTCCTGACTGACCTCTTCAGCTGCTCCTAACTGACCCCTGACTGACCTCTTCAGCTGCTCCTAACTGACCCGACTGACCTCTTCAGCTGCCCGTCGGTGTGCGCCAGCTGCACGTGGAATCTCCCGGGCGAGGCCACGTGCGTGACCTTGACCCGCAGGTCTTTCAGACTGCTGGGCAGCAGCAAGCAGGGCTCCAGGTCGGGGGGACTCCGCTCCCCCTCCAACGGAGGGTCCCACACGGCCAGGTCCGCCCCCGACACCTGGGAGTCCTGGGGCTTCACTCTGACCAGAGGAGAGGGAGACCAGACCAAGAGAGACAATGATGATAAGACTTCAAAGTCGTTTATTATTGTCTAGCAGCAGATGAAACCTAACACGTGATCAGTGGGCGGCGGCTAAGAGGACATACACACGCACGCACACACACACACACACACGCAGTACTGGTCGCCGAAGAAATTGGTCCTCTGCATTTAGAGGAAAAACACAAACCTTGTGTGAGACTTATGAAGCGATTTGTCTTTGGCCATTGAAGGAGTAGTAAAGGGAAAAATCATGTTTAGCCCTGTTTTAAGGTTACTTATGATCATATACAATGGTTCAGATCAAAACGTTGACAAAACTAGCACTTTTGAGAAAGTTGATAATTGCTCTACCACCGTTTAGGTCATACAATGGATGTGGGTGGGCACTGTGAAAAATCATTCAAAAACATGACGAAACTAAAAAAAACATTTTACCAAACGTTTATCTGAAAAGAGTGAGCGGAAGTGGACGGAAAAGCTGCCGTTTTATAGTCGCACACACACTTGATGCTAACCAACATCTATAATGCTACCAATTCATGGAAGTATAAAGTTAGCTGGCTAGTGCTAATCTCACAGTGGTGAAGCTAGAATAGTACCTGGCAACCCAGCGTGCAGTACCAACGCTGTAATACTATTGGCTGGTAAGATATCGTGTCATTGTCGGTCCGTCAAAATTTCATAATGTAATAATTTCAGACAAAATATAATTTTTTTATGGAAAAGCAATACTTTTAATCTGCAGCCTTCACAAAGCCCTATGGATGTATTCTTTTGGAAAAAATGTTTATTTTAATCCACATAACATATTATACCTTTAACTCAAACTCGCATTAGCAGCAAAACGGCTACAGGAATTATCAAATGCTTTAGCCACTGATGGCTACCGTCTTCTTCACTTCTCCTTCGGTAACGCATGACACCGTTGCATTGTGGTATAGTGGAGTGCCTACGTCAGGGGTCATGGGTCAGCTAGCTAGCTTCCTACTGAACCAGTTAGCTACCAACTACGTGGACACAGGCTGATCTAGGCTACTGTATGAAATTGGACCCAGGAATGTTCTCATATGGAACGAAAGGAGGTGCACTTGTGCTATTCTGGCGAGTAGAGTGGTACTACAGTCGCTTTGGATAAAGCCAGTCCTGCTTGGGAACTTGCTGGCTAGTATTAACATAAGGGGAATGCGCAACAGCCATGTAACGCAAACGGAGATGGAAATGTATTTGTTGGTTACAGAAGGCTACATGGACCGCTGTGCATTGGAGAGCTGCGCTGCGCTCAGGACAAAGTTGGATGAATGGATGGACTTATATTGGAATCCTGGAAAATGCTGATTGCGCTCTAAAAACATGAAAGCATAAAGGTAAAAATGCAGCAACATGAAGTGGCGTAGATGAGATGGTGGTTTAAATTAATGACAACATGTAGAGGAAAGTCCTCAAGCAAGCATCAATTGAGGCAGGTGATAAATGCTGATAATCTGAGCTCATGGTTACAACCATTGATCTCTTACACAAAGGCCTACACAATACTTGCACAATACTTTGGATGTTAAATCAATCTATGAATCAAACTAGCAAATTCAGCCCAACACCTGCGGCAGACCGGAAAATGTAAATGGAATTAAGCGGTCATGGCCACAAAGCACCCGCTAACGTTAGAAGCACCCCCTCCTCCACAATCCATTAGCCCACTGAAGATTGGTGGGGCTAGGAAACACGTCCATCCAGTTTATTTTAATATAAAATAATTTGTAGCAGGGGGAGGGGTGATGCAATAGTCTTGTCCAGGTTTGTTGCTGGCGAGTGGCGAGCTAGTCAAGCCATGGATAAGATATATCAATCAAACTCTCTCTGACAACCTAGCCAGCTAGAATCCTAACCTTGAGAGCCAATCAATAATTCACTACCGTCAAAATAACCCTGCAATGTCAGAGACCAATGTAATTCCAAAATATGTAATTCATTCGTTTCATTGCATTTTTTGCTTATCTAAATAATTATATAATATTCAAGTCAAAAATCAATCCTATCATAAAAATATAGGCCCTATCTTTTCACAATGAAAGTCATTCAGCCAACAGACAGGCTATTTTATCTTTAACTTCCATTTAACCAGTGCTTGACGCACAAATGCCTTTCACGTCAAAGAACTATGTGACAAATAAATACTGTGATTACAGCAAGATGACCCAAGATTTCAGTGACTCTGCTGTCCTGACATCAGTGGGCAGTTTGTTCCACCACTGCGGGGCCAGGACAGAGAAGAGCCACGTCTCAGGGGCCTCGGAGTGACGGGGCAACCAGACGCCCCAAGGTAGCAGAGCGTAGCGGTCAGGAGGGGGTGTAGGGTTTGACCATGGCCTGGAGGTAGGAGGGGGCTGTTCCTTTCATTGCCCTGTAGGCTAGCGCCAGAGTTTAAAACTGGATGCGTGCCGCTACAGGGAGCCAGTGTAGGGAATGGAGAAGGGAAGTTGTGTTGGAAAACTTGGGGTGGTTGAACACCAGGCGAGCAGCAGCTTTCTGGACAAGTTCCAGGGGTTTAATGGCTGATGCTGGGGCCCCATCCAGGAGGGAGTTACAGTAGTCCAGGCGGGAGATGACCATGGCCTGGATGAGCACTTGCGCCATGTCATCAGTGAGGAAAGGGCAAATCCTCCTGATGTTGTAGAGCATGAATCTGCAGGAGCGTGTGACGGATGCGATGTGTGGAGAATGACAGTTGGTCATCATGGGTCACACCCAGATTCCTCGCAGTCGGCGTCACCACTGTGTCTTCAATGGTGATGGCGAGGTCCCGGTGCGAAAAGTCCTTCCCTGGGAGGAACAGCAGCTCAGTCCAGATTGAGCTTGAGGTGATGTGTTGTCATCCACTCCGAGATGTCAGCCAAGCACCCAGCTTGCATGTCTCCACTTGTGTATCAGAAGGGAGAAATGACAGGACCAGTTGGGTGTCATCGGCACAGCAGTGATAGGAGAAGCCATGCGAGCGAATGACAGAGCCCAGTGATGTGTAGTGTAGAGGGAAAACAGGAGAGGACCCAGGACAGACCCTTGTGGAACCCCCGTAGTCAGACTACGCGGTGACAACATCGACCCTCTCCATGTCACCTGGTAGGAGCGGCACGTCAGGTACGATGCAAACAGGGAGTGTGTTAAAAAGCAGAGAGCGAGACCAAACAGACAAGAGATGCAAACAATGAAACAGCTAGGACCAAGAGAACAGGAGAAATGAGGTGGTAATAGTAGTTTACTGTCCCTGTCCAAATGAAGGTGATGTCTCACCCACTCTTGAAGCAGGCCAGCTCCTCTCTGACCAGCAGCTCGGCCATGTTGGTCGTCTGCTCACTGGACTCACTGGTGTCAAACAGACGCACTGGAAGAGCCCTGCTCGCTGGCACCAGCACCCTCTCTGATGATAGAAACATAGACATGTCAATTTAATTTTATTCATAAAGCACCATTCATACAAATTCATGTAGAACATAGTGCTTTCCATAAAAAGAGATGGATAAACATAAATCAGAAAAACACAGAACAGATTAAAAAGAAACAATTAAAAATAATAAAAAAGATAATGTAAAATAGAAAAAAATAGAAAAGAAATCAAATTTAGAAACACTAGGATATTAAGAAAAGTAAAGCTATGTGGTAAAATCAATGTTAAAAATGTATGTTTTTAAGATCTCGCTTAAAGGTTTCCATGGTCCCAGACATTCTCAGGTCCTCTGGCAGGGTGTTCCAAAGGCTGGGGGCAGAAGAACTGAAGGCTGCCTCTCTATGCCTCTTAGTCCTGGCTCTAGGAACCATTAAAAGCTCAGTGCCAGAGGACTTGAGGGACCTACTAGGTGTATATTTTAAAAGCATATCTGATATGTATTTAGGTGCTTTATTATGTAATGATAGTGTTAAGTACACTGAGAGCCTCTCTCTTTCATCCTTTTCACCAATGATCAATATTTCAGTTTTGTCCTGGTTTAACTGAATGGTCTACTGAATTAACTTTAATAATTAATTACTGTTCTCTATGTCCAATAAATAAGAAACATGAATGACATGAAAAACATAAATAGCCTACTTTATAATTTTTTTGTATGAAAATGATGCCTCCATAATGTTATCATAATGCAATCTTGGTTGAATCATACGGAGCCGAGCCAGCATTATGCCCCTTCACTGGAAATGCTATGTAGCACTATAGTATAGCCAAGCCGACTGACAATCATCCATGCACTTAGCAGCACAATCCGTTTCAGTTGATGTAGTCTCTTTAGTCACAGCATTATTCTAGAAAGGCAATATAGTGCAAAATACTGTAATTAGGGTAGCTAGCTATCAATAGCCAGTGTGATCAGCTTCTATCTATAGTTGGGCAATGGCCAGATAGCTAAGGCATTTTGAACCGTGTCATAATTTATTAGCTATCGATATAGTCAATTCAGACCTTGTTTGGTTGCTTGCGCTCAACGAACCACAATGCAGCAGCAGTCCTTGCAGCTGGTTGAGCGTGCCAGTTTCACATCGCATCAAAGCCACTAGCAGGTTGCAGTTGTATACTGTACTACCGGTGTAACGTTTAATTGATATCAATGTAGCCTCAATTGAATTGATTTCGGCACATTAAGAAAACGATAGGAGACCATTGATGCTTTTAAAGCAACCTCGAGATTTAGATGGGGCATTAAAGCCATGATGGCCGGAGGGGGTAGAATTATTTTCGGGGCAGTCAAGGACAGGTCCGAAGAGGCCTACACAGTTTTCCAGTATTCTAATAAGGATACCATGGTCTTCATGTCAGGCCAGGTCACACGCACACTCACCAGTGGCCACAGCAGTGACCAGTCTCTTGTTGGCCAGGGTCTTGAACCTCTGTGTGCACGCCTCGTTCCAGGTGTCCTCTCCCTCCAGAGGAACCAGGTCTGCCAGACAGCACTCGATGGCCTGGGGAAGGGGGGGTTACAGTAATCTACTTACCTGAAGAAAACCAATTATTACGACAAAGGCGTTTCTTTTCATGCCTTCCCCTTTGAGTTAAAACAGGGTTTTCAGGTAAAGTCATATTCGTTTTTTTAACCTCCACTGTATATTTTAATAAAATAGCCTATAACATTATAAAGGATAGGCTACAGCAGGGGTTCCCAATCTTTCTTCCCCAGAGCCCCCCTAACTTACACATAATAGAATTTGAACCCCCCACCCCCTTTCCATAGGCTATGGAAAAAATATATACATTTGTCTTTTTATGCCTTTATTAGCCGTTATAGCACACAACTTGCAATGCTATGCATTTATCATAACCTATTTATTTCATTCCTATAACAAGTACGCTGAAGGCCGTTTCTGAGAGGTAAGTCGTACTAAACGAGAGTATGATCTGGTCGAGGCTTGGAGCGATGCGCGGTCCCATGTCAATCTTCCAAAACTTCTTAAATCCTTGTTCCTGGAAGTAGCCTATTTCTTTGACAGTGAATAGAGAACTTACATAGAGCATAACTGTTGTGGTTTTCACATGCCATGATCTTTAGAAACGTCTTTCGAAACGAAAGAGCTTCCTCACTTGCTCCAGCACTAATGCGCACAGCACGCAATCGTTGCTCCAGCACGCTGTGCGCATGCGAGCTGGAGCAAGTGAGGAAGCTATTTCGTGTCTAAAGACGTTTCTAAAGATCATATTATAGAGGCATGTGAAATACCACAACAGGCCTATGCTCTCTATGTAAGCACAACTAGCGATTCATCAAGACAGATTGATGAAAACAACCGTTTCGCGGCAGAAAATAGATTTTTAGAAACTGCATTCTAAGTGCCCCGGCCACCGCCATTACATGGATATACTGGCTCGCGCTGGATTTTAAATTTCTTCTACATGCCTCCGAACTACACCAAAGTGATCTCGGTGAGTCAAACGTCTTATAATATGTCGTAAATAAGGTCCAGGTTGTCAAAAACGAGCATTGTCTTTTAAGTGAGCAGTAGTGCGCTTTAAGTGAGCAGTAGTGCGCTTGTGTGAGCAGTAGTGCGCTTTAAGTGAGCAGTAGTGCGCTTTGAGTGAGCAGTAGTGCGCTTGTGTGAGCAGTAGTGCGCTTGTGTGAGCATTAGTGCGCTTGTGTGAGTAGTAGTGCGCTTGTGTGAGACATCCTTGTAGCCTGGGTCCACACATTCAAATCTGCCCATCCCACTGACATCTCAACGTTAACTGACATTCTGTCTGATGCAGGCTAACATCACTGTGGACTAGGCTGTTAGGTAGAAACAGCCAAAAATGTTTTTTAATCTATTTTGAGTTTGTGATTGATTTTGGCAAGCTACTATCAGCCCTGCTGTATAGTTTATAGTGAATGTAGAACACCAATTTGAACGTGAGAGTAAGTTTGCGTCTCGTTGTTACAGCACTATACAAACCGTACACAAGCTTAACTGCACTACCTTACAAAACCCCGTCCACTGTCTTTTTACCATCTAGTTAAAGTTGCCCATGCCATGTCTAGCTAAATGGGCTAAATGTTAGGCTAGCTGGCTATAAGTGCTAGCCACTGTAGCAAGACAGCTATAACTAGCATAGCTAGACGAGTACAGGTCCCAAGCACAGAAGCCTTTCTTTTGACAACTCAGAAGACATCCTCTTAATCATTCCTGTTCTCACGGACCCAGACCCCCCCCCCCCATTACAGAAACTCACTGGATGTACACAAATGACCAATTTTGGATTCAAAACAGAGAATTTCGCCGAAAGGTGACAAGTTTGCACCCCTGTAAAGCAGCGGGAATCTTAGCCTGCCTATGACTTGTTCTGCAGAGAGCTCCCTGTTGATACATTTGACCATTTACAGCAGAGATCAGCGCTCCAGACCTCCTACTGTATATCTGAACAGTCGGTCCTCTACTCCTACAGGACAGGTTATCCTGATGGAGTGTTCAGCTGGCCATCTGATTGGTTGGCATGGTGTGAGCTCACCATGGCAGGCAGGGAGAAGAACTCGTCCTTGATCTTCCTCAGGTCAGTCACTGGCACAATCTGCTCGTTTCCAAAGTCCACGTAGCGCACCGCCACCTGCCGGCCCCCGGGAAGACCTGCACGAGCGCGCACACATGAATGGTTCAACATAGAGTAAAAGCACACTTGTACATAAACAGTTCTTGTATTTCAGCACACACGCAGGTATGGGACACACGTGGGCTATGTGACTGACCTACGACCTGCGCCCGGTGCCATTCTTTGTGATTTAACAGGGCCACGCAGGCCTGCTCCAGGACGGGGCAGTACACCTGCAGGTCGGCCCCCACTCCCGCCGACCCAGCCTCGCTGTAGCACTCCTGCAGCTTGGCTGTCAGCAGCAGGTACTCCATGTTGTCCACCTGCGTTTCACCAGGGACCGAAGAGAAAGATGCACAGCCAGGAAGTTAACAGCCAGAACAGAGTGATCAGGTCTATGTGTGTATACATGTATAGGCTTGCGCTGAGTATGTGTGCGTGTCCTTTAAGCTGCGCATCTATATATGACTGAGGAAGGGTTCATAGCATGTGGTATACAGTACCAGCTGGATGTAGAAGTGTGCGGGGGTGTTGATATGGGAGACCACAGCGTTGAGCTCCAGGTCGGTGCGAGGGTAAACTGGAGGATAGAACTGCAGCGGCCGCTGTCTACACGGAACCGTCTTAGCATTCCACGCCACCGGGGAGTAAAACCTGGAAAGACAGCAAGAGACGTAAGACGTAAAAGCTATTGTGTGCCTCTAAATCCAGCTGATGATGGTCTACTGTGTTCCGGTACTACAGCAGTGTGGCCCCATACTAACAGCATGGTTACAATGTTCCTATAGCACCACAACGTTCCTTCTGATAGGGCCAATACTTTTCAACTAGTGAATTAGGGCTGTGCAATAAAATCTATACAATACATCACAATATTTTTTTTCTGTGATACTGTATTGATTTTACACTGTACTGTAGCACAAGGAAAATATTGTTGCTGTTAGGTGAAAACACCATTTTGGAGATTTTTTCCCCCTCAACTGAAAGCTGGGACTACCCTTTACAACCTCTGAACACCTCTCAGCCCTATGACCAATTAAATGTGTTCCAAACAGCTCATGTGATTTTATGTTCACTTTTTTTTTTGAATGTTCTGTCACTGACCGCAGCTTTCCACTGTTCAATATTGCTTAAGAGTTGAGCTGTCAGTAGCATATCTGGCACAAAGTGCAATTTAGATTGCTTGGACTTTCTTCCACATTAACTCACTTCATGGAGTTGCCTAGCTACAGGTTTCTTCTTTTCTGGGCTGGACGAGTTTTTCATTTAGCCCTGACTATATGCTTCCGATGACATTATGTTTAAATGCAGCCGGATTTGAAAGGTAGGCGCTGGCTCCATCCCTATGCCCATGTTTGGTTGTGTTCTACTCCAGGCCGGAGATCAAGCTACATCGAAAAGGTATATTTATACCCTGATCTGCTGTGATTAGATTCACGATTTCATGTTCTAAATTGAATTGACCAATTATTCCTTATAACATTTGGCTTGTAGCATCCAAGTTTGCGCTTGTATCCATGTCAAGCTAGCCAGCTAGAATAGACTGCGTTGTAGTTTTGGACATCCCTGCATCATGTTTGCAAGCTGGCAGTGCAGTGCCTCGCGTTTTGCAAACTGGGTCTCTATCTGGAGCCCTTAGCTCTGATCTCAGGACATAAAGGTGAAGCAAAATAATCCCCCATTCCGTGTCGGTGTGGTGCCTTTTATACAGAACAGTGAGGCAGAATAACCTAAAACCGGATGACACAGCTTCTGTGTGAAAATAGCGATAGATCTATTTATAACCATTTCTCTATCGTTCCACAATATATATTGTTGTATCGCACAGCCCTAGAATATAATATATAAAATGAAGGATAGAATTCAATCATCAATACATTATTCATGTTATTTGTCTATATCACTCATTATAGTAAATTATGTGGAGTATCGCAATGTATCGCAATATGTATTGTATCGTATTGCAACGTATCATGATACAATTGTATCGTGACCCATGTATCATGATTCATGATACGTATCGTGACGTCCTTGCCAATACGCCCGACAGCGAATCTTGACTGGCGGCGTGTGAGTGGGTTAGGGTTAGTACCTGGCCAGGTCCACGAATACCAGGTACTCTCGGAGGGATACGGGCATGTTGCTGGAGCTGCGGTCCATTTGGGACTTCTTCAAGTCCACCAGCAGCATGTCTCTCTCCTCGCCAAACACATGCATCTCCACTGCTGCTGAGCCAACCACACGCTGGAAATCTTCCTGGGCCTCGGAACTCCATCCTTTCACCTAGACACACATACACAACAGACTAAATGCAGTAGAATTATTTCCGGTTATACCATGGCCTGGGTAAATACTCGATTCTGATTGGCTGGAGGGGTGTGCATTATTTCTCGACAGATGCACGGCTAGAGCCTCATCAGTTTTCACAAATCTCAAATGTATGTGCTTGTTTCACATCTCAGCATTACAATGAAACAGCCTTTTAGTCCTGACTCTAACTATAAATATATATATGCCACTTTATTACGTTTTAATATTTTTTCAGGTGAGAAAGTAACCATGTAGATTCCCAATATGTGGTTTGTTTGTAATTATATGCTGCAACTTTTTTCCCCCGTCTGCCAGAGTCTGAGCCTGTCCGGTCCACTTCAGCTGAGTGCGCTTGTATCAAACATGTGATTATTCTTTTTCAAAGACAGATATAGTAATGCAGATTGGTACAGTATATGAAGAGCCAATTCCTGGATTTTAATACCTTGTCCCTTCACTAATGATACCGTCCTCGCAATTCAACTCGCAATGAATGTGCTTTAAGCTATACTGACAGTGATATGCCATAATGTGGAGAAAAAGCGTTGGCCATCGATGGCTGGCTTGGCAGATGTCTGTTCTTGTTCTTCTTCCAGACAGTAACAAGTGCTTGAACTTGAGCTAGCTAGCGTTAAGTTAGCTCTTCTAGCTAGCTAGTTAGCTCTTCTAGCTAGCTAGTAAACTCATTGTAGACTATAGGAAATAGCACACCTGACATTAATCAAGATACATTGTCCTTGTTATTACCATTGCCAGCTAGCTAACAGTTAATTTATGATGGGAGGGAGTAATGTTTTGCCAGTGATGGTCCGACTCCCATAGAGAATGAATGATTTAGTACAGGGTTAGGGTGCACAGTGGACGGACCGTCTGAGACTAGGGCTGGTACAACTCTTTATATCCAGCACACAAGGGTATATAAGAGGAGACTGGCAGTCCTTTGAAGGATGGAGCGATCTGTATACAGATGTACACTGTAATATATATGAGCTCACAGCCGTATTACTTAGTGTATATTCTCAATATACTATAAGGGCAATGTAATCAGCTGGCTTGAAGGGACAACCTAAGTACTGAAGCTAGTAGACATGGGGTCCCTGGGCCCGAGAAAAACAGAAAGGAAGGAGTTTAATGTGGCTCTAAGATGGACTCATAAATGAGACTAAAACAACTAAAATGTTCAGTTATCATCGATGAAAACTAGAGTAAAACTAAGGATAGATTGACTAAAACTAACAAGCATTTTTGTCTTAAGATTAAGACAATCTAAAATAGCTGCCATTTAAAAAATTTCCGATAACAACAGCACACCTCATCGTGTATTATCCCTTACTTAGGGCGCACACAAACAAACAAACAAATTTTACCAAGTCTATGGGAACTATGTCCTTGAGTGAGCACTTGATGGCCTGGGGGGACCAGCGACTCATCTCTGACTGGACGGCCACATTGACCTTACGCAGACTCTGGTTCAGTCCGTGGATGAACAAGTCAGGGCTGTCCTCCTGCCTGAGAGAGGGGAGGAGTTGTGTTGGAAGGAAGGGAGGAGAGAAGAATGGAGGGATGTATGAAACAGGTGAAGTTCAGTTGTCTCTTTGTCAAGATATTGTATCCATCTGAGCTACCATACTTGTAAACGTTCTGTATTTCTCTCTGGATAAGCATATGGTAAATACCATGGATGGGACAGGAAGAAATCAATGATGGGTCAAGTGTGTGCATGTGTGCATATTATGTGCATACATGTGTGTGTGTGTGTGTGTGTGTGTATGTCCGAGTACCCCTGCAGGGTGAGTCCCTTGGTGAAGCCGTAGTCCTGGAAGAACACCCTGATGCAAGCCAACTGGGGGGCGGGGCAGCATGGGACAGCATCCGGGTGACCTTTCTGGAACACCTCCCTAACCATGGCCCGGCACCACAAACCCTCCTTCCACCTCACAAACACCATGCAACCTGGACACACACACACGGCAGATATGAACATGCACAACCGAGAGGTCCAATCACAGGTACTTCACAATGCTAATGCAGGGACACGCAATACAGCGGGGAGAGCAAAATCCACATGAACGTGTAATACCCTCTCCTGATTGGACGTTGCGCGCAGGAATTACCATATAATAGGATCTAGGTCCATTTTATGCTAATTTCCTCGAGACAACGCGCCGCCTAGCCAGCACGCTCTGCCCGCCACCTGAAGATCATTCACCCAGCCTTCCAGCGCCGCTCTCCATTGGTTTTGAATTGGAGGCGTGATTTTCCGCACAACACAAATGCTCAGTGGGGACGGCCTGTCAGAATCCTCCAGTCACTTCAGTCCCCCCTACCCCACCCCCTCCCCCCACACACACACACACACACACACACACACACGTGTGAGCGTACCAGTCTTCAGGATGTCATTGTGAGTGAAGAGGCACCTCTCTCCAGAGCAGAGTGAGTTGATCTTGCTGGACAGCTGCACACTGGCCTTCCTCTCAGTACAGTAGCGGACGTAGAAGTGATTAGGGTTCACCACATGGGTCAGCAGCACCCACTCCTGGAGCACTACTAACAAACACACACACACACACACACACACACGTTCCCAAGCACAAACACATGGACACACAATGATCTTCAAAAAAATCCAGGTTCTTAAAAAACATCCAGGTGTCATTCATCGGACTTGGGAGACCATCCTCATCTACAGTAGCAAGCTCACTTTCAGTTTCTCTGCAGATCAACGGGGCCTTCCCTCCATCTAGAGCGAGTTCAGTGGGCGCGCGGGAGTACTTGCCTTGACAGACTTAATTGACTCTGAAAGGAGACCTGTGCCACTGATTGTCTGATTGGTTTGCACCTGTCTTGTTAGTCTGTGTATATATAGCCTACACATAGTTCCCCCAGACCAGTTCATTATTTGCTGTAGCTATGTGTTGTCCCTTGTGTTTCCTGTGCCATCATGTAGGTTTGTAAGCTTTGGCATGTAATTCAGAAGATAGAGTAGCCGACTGGGGACCACAAGGTCCCCGGTTCGATCCCAGCTTCCGGAGTGTGCCCAAGTGTCCTTGAGCAAGACAAAACAAAATCGCTTGTGTGTGGCATGGCAGGGCAGTACCTAGTTCTGTCACCTCACAGCAAGGTCTCTGGGCCTTTCTGTGCAGAGTTTGCATGTTCTGCCTGTGTTCGCAAGGATTTCCCCCGTAAAGAACCCAATACTACGAACATGCAGAAGAACAGATGGCTAACACTGTCCGTCCTGGGCGATGACGGACAGGAGCACTTAGTTTGCCCCCTGGGCGTGTCCCATGCACGCTGCCTATTGCATATCAGTAGATGCTCCAGACATTCATGTGTGTTTCGGTTTTGCCGCCTCCCTGCACCACGTGTGATGTGTTTCACTGTGTGATCAATAAAGATGTTTGTTTTGTTTTGTCTTTTGTTCTCCACTTGTTGCGTGTGTACCTTGGTCTTATTGTTTAGTCTTTGGTTTTTACCCCTCGTGATGCCTTTAACATTTTGTGGAAACTGCTGAAACCTCCATGTTACATACACCTGTGGCATCTACATGCAACCCTTGATTGCTTAAAGTAGAATGCTCTTTTTCGACAACCAGGACCTTATTTACGGCATATTATAAGATGTTTAACTCATAAGATAACTTTGGTGTAATTTGGAGGCCTGTAGAAGAAATTTTAAATCCAGCGTGAGCCAAGTATATCCATGTAATGGTGGCGGACCGGGCACCGAGATCTATCTTTGTAACCGACGTTGGGTCTATATCTGTTAACTCATGGAACAAGGTATCGGGACAAGTAGAGATTTAATACAGTAGGCTAACTAGCTAGCTAGCAGTGTGTTCTTATATGGAACATGGCATCAGGACGAGTAAGCTAGCTAACGGAGCTGACTAGAGACGTGTTTGAAATGGTTCACTCACTCCCTATTCCCTATGTAGTGTTACCCATAGTGAACTACAGTACAAAGGGAATGATTAAAGTCGCACAGAAATGAAAAAAGCATTCTGTCCCATTTTGGTTCACATAATTGGTCAGTGTTCACCTATTCAACGATGTATGCCCAAAAAATTAGAAAATTCTACTTTTGTTGTAATATTATATCAAAGTATATAATTTCTTACTTCCCAGGGCTCTAAGGTGTGACCATTTTACTCGCATTTGCGACTAAAAATAGTTTTGTGCGATCAGGAAAAATTATTTAGGAGCACACTGTGCGAGTAGGCCTACTGTTTTCAACTATTTCACTCGCATTTTTTGCCTAAAATATATCCATGCAAATTGGATCAAACTAGTCAAAGTTTCGCGCACCCGTATACAAAACTACAAGTCCCACAACTTTTTTTTATTTTATTTTTTATTACAAGTCCCACGACTGCAACCTCGTGATGACAGCTCAGCTGCCCTCACTCAAAAACGACTGTGCAGGCGCCGAATGCCCCTGCCAGTAACGTTTACAAAATGAAGCCCATTCAATCGTATTTTGCCAGGCAAAGTGGAACCAAGGAGAGAGAGGAATTCGGTGAGGCCCGGGGGAGTCGAATCAACTGTAACTCAAAAATCTATTGATTCGATTAGATTCAACATTGCACCGTAGCCTACCAGTAACTTACTGGATCCACATCAAAACGCAATGAAATGCCGACATCGTAAAAAGCGTTTTCCTGAAATGCGTGTCATAACGATCCAATGACATGTTCCTTTGCATCTACATTAAACTAAGCTTTTCCACGGATTTTAACATTTTTGAATGATTATTTGCGAAGATATTGGGCTTTCTTCCCACGTTTTTTCACGGCACCAGCAGCTATGTTTTATATCCCTGCCTAAGTTCGCAGAGCACTGTGTGAATTTTCATCTACCCCTCGGTTTCAAGTCAGCATCTGAAAACCCTCGTTTTTGGAGGGCTGTTTAAACGTCCACTAGCCCTCGATATGCTCCCTAGCCCTAGAAGCTAAAAGGAATGGGACACACTACCCTACGCGTGAACACGCAAAATGTAGGGGTAGGGCCAAGGGTTAGGGCTAAGGGGGGGTATGGGGATTGGGCCATAGTCTTCATTAGAACCAATGAATATGATGAAGTGTGGGGGAATAGTATGGTCTTCATTAGGACCAATGCACATGATGAAGTGTGGGAATAGTATAGTCTTCATTGGGACCAATGCACTTTATGAAGTTTGTGGGAATAGTAGGCTATAGTCTTCATTAGGACCAATGCTTATGATGAAGTGTGTGGGAATAGTAGGCTATAGTCTTCATTAGGACCAATGCACATGATAAAGTGTGTGGGAATAGTAGTCTTCTGTTACGGCTCGGGGTCCCGTGCCTCCACCCTCACCATCCGTGCGTCGTTCCGACGTTGCGCGCGGCTCGGCGTGGACGGCTTTCCAGTGCTCCGCCTCCCCTGAGTTCCCTCCGGTCTCGGTGGAGGCTGGGGCGCGTTCTCACTCGCCCTCACCGGCGCGACCATCCACCTCTGCACATCCCGTCGCGCTCTCGCCCGTCACAGCTGATGGCAATCTGACTGATGGCTGGCTCTGAGGGATCTTCACAGCTGACACCAATTAACTCCTACTCAGCTCCCTATAAGAACCCTGGTCATCTCGACGGGCTTCGCCAGATCTTCTCTCAGTTTACTGTGGCAAGTACCTAGCTGTTTAGTCTACCATTGTTCAGGAGCGCTTTGTTGTTTTGTGTTTGTTCCCTGTTTGGGACTCACCAGTTTTCCGTTGTTTCTCCCCTCCAGACCTGTTGTGCTGTGCGGCGGATTGCCAGCCATTACCTCTGGACTGACACTCGGATTCCTCGACCCCCCCACTTCTGGATTTTGACTGCGGACTTGGATTATGGATTACTGGACTGTGTTTGCCGATCGCCTGACCCCTGCTTGATTATCATTTTGAGTTTGGATTCTGGACTTGTACCTTTGTAGATTAAAGAACCCTCTGGGTTTTCTTTTATATCTTCTGCCTCCCGTCTGGTCACTTGGGTTCGGTTTTCTGGCATAACGTTGCAGTCTTCATTAGGACCAATGCACCTGATGAAGTGTGTGGGAATAGTAGTCTTCATTAGGACCAATGCACCTGATGAAGTGTGTGGGAATAGTATAGTAGGAGAGGATGAGAGCTCCTATGGTGAGCAGGTTATTATTGTATAGTGTGTTGCTAATAAAAATCAGTTATTTAAAATTTTCCGTTGCGCTCCTAAATTTCTTTCTGTGCTCCTAGTGAAAAATGTTAGCTTAGAGCCCTGCTTCCTGGAAAACAGTAGGTCACGTGCAATGACGACAACAGGTACCTTAGATTTTAGGCAAATAATCTCACGACATCCACCCATCAATCAACGCTATCCTTCTATCGAATCTGTCTAAAGTTCTTAAAACCCGTCCACTTGTCAATGTTCCAATCAAATTCCTCTAAACATACGTCTCACCCTCATAGCTTGTTTGCGTCGGAAATACGCCAAACTACGGAAGTTAGATTATCTCAAACGTTTCTGTGCGACTTTAAACAGTTTCCGGATTCTATGGAACGTCATTGCGTCGGATATTCATGGATGCAAGCAAGCAGTTGCGCCCAAAATCATGTAAACAACCTGATCACTGATGGGAGCAGGTTGAAATATCAGGTAGTATTCAGTTCCATGACCAGTGACGGGTCTGCGTAGCCATTTGGTTCATCATTTAGTCAGCAGTCAGAACACAGTCCCCGATTGGCCGGTCACAATGTACAGTAATCTGAGAAAATCGTTTGGAGAGCTGGATGTCCAGACTCATCTGCAGAGAGTAAACTCACCAGATCGGGATGGTCTCAGCCCTCTGGCTGTGCTCTCCTACCTTGTCTCTGATTGACAGGTCTGGTGTCCAGTGGGATCTTCCTCTTCCCCCAAGCCCCCTGTCTGTCGTTGGCCAGCTGCGGCTCTTCGGGGGGCAGGACCACTATCAACATCAAACAAACTTATTTATCAAGCTTTAAAGTCTTACATTGGCATTAATGTTGCATTTAAACTCAGGGTGCACAAGTTTGCCGTCACTGTTACCTTGGGCAGAAAGCACATGTGAATTTAAGGGAATAAGGATATTTGTGTACGCTTTTAAATGACTGGTTTACACTAAATTAAAATGTGATTCACAATGATTTGTTAATTGATTATGACGATGTTAATTTCTGTGACACTGGTAAACGAGTGGTCAGGAGCAGTCGGAAGCACTCGGCTAACTGTAGAGCTGGTGTGAATAGGCATGTGCCGTTTACCCATTGGAAGGTATACCTCGGTTTGAAAAAGTCACGGTTCCAAAACCACAAGTTCTGATGGTATGCGCCAACGGTATACATTCCATAACTTCAAATTAGGAATTTTGAGTTCCCAGTACCAATCCCCCAAAACGTGGTGCAGCAGTGACTTTGTGCACAACCCGTCATCCGTCAGCTAACATGTAAGGGATACATGACAAAGTGTGCTAACAAAACATCAGCAAAGCGAGCCTAGCCTAACAAAACTAATCTCGGTTGCATGCTTGCCAGGAATTTCAAAAAAAAAAAGGTCATGCAAAACAAATGTGATTTGACTATGAAAACATTCCAGTGAACATACTGTATCCTCTCCCCTCACTACTCCAAACTAGTGTGCTATTTTGGACATTAAGCCCTATTTCTGATATGCATCATGAGAACCATGTAGATTCAACTCCACAGCTTGGTTACCAAAATGTTCCTTGTGTTTTCACCTGGCGAATAAATGGCTAAAAATCAACTGAGTGGAATAGAAGTTCAAAAGCGAAGTAGCCTCTTTCGTTCTGAAATGTCTAGTCATGACTGGTTGAAAACATCCCTGTTGCGCTGTTGAGCTGTGCGCACTACAGTAGGTTTCCAATGGCATTTGACTCGTAAAGTGTCCAAACGTGCAACTGATTATGGACAGCAACGGTTGCCCAGTGAGCCTGACTGGCAAGGGAATAAAATGCTCTAGGGACAGATGTGGTTACCGCGCGTAAAGGAGTGTTGAGCGTAAGCGACTAAACGGCATATGAATTGATTGCTCAGTTGTTGTCCAAATTATTTGAGTAGGCTATGATTTTTGGACAGTAAATTATAGTAAGACACCCCATCTACCACAACTGAACTCTTCTGTACACTTGAACATTTGTTTCCCTAACCCCCCTCCAGAAACAGAAGTTGAACCAATTGCAGCAAAATAGCTAACATTACAGGAATCATCAGTGTAACTGCCTTAGCCACTGACTGCTACCATTAATGTTATCGAAGCTGCTGCTAGTTGTTGCGAGCTCATGAGCTAACTGGCTATCCTGCTCTTATTGTGCTGGATTAGCATTGGAAGCATTGAAACATATGTCCAGGCGACAAGACCTACCTTAATTTATCAGACATTATTTCATGTCATTTCAATTCACAGCTATTTCAGTGGCATGACTAGCTTCCGTTCTACCAGTCCTGGGGCCTCATTTATAAAGCTTGCGTACGCCACTCCTGAGCAAACTTTGGGATTTATAAAAAACAAACATGGCGGAGAATGTGCTCACCTCCAAGCACACTGACCCATGCGTACGCACATTTCTGGCAAAATGAGAAACTGCGATCCTAATGGCATAGAGGTGAAACCCGAGAAATGCTTTGAAATTGACACCATTGTGAACAATAAATATATCCGATATTGCTAAATAACACCTCGAATATGTTGTACAGTCCAACCGGGAATCATAATCAACTGGATCTGTCATCGCTAAACAATTGATTCATTTATTTATTCTCATAAATGAGTCCTTTATTTATTTAATCTCATAAATAATCATGTGGACAGTGTAGGCTAAGTGCTCAAAGCAATCACTATAATTCAAATACTGTTGTGAATGACTTGTGAACGCCTTCATATTTACACTGCTGTGAATCCCAATGTTGGTAGAGCAACAACAACAATCACTCTAGTCGTAGAGAAGGCCCTCTCACTGCGGGGTAAGTGACAGTGCCAACACGCAGCCTAGCCTTCCGCAACAAGAAATAAGTGTGCACTGTTGCGCATGACATATTTACTCAGGCAATGTGTAGGCTCATATATTATAAGGATAATATGATTCACTGTAAGCTGTGTTACACTGAAATAGGCTGCATTTGTTGGTGGTGTTTCATTGCCTCATTGTTTGACTCGGGAATCCACATTCATAGGGCGCCCATTATTATAAGCTATTTAGAAATCGCCATGCATAGCCTATTTGATGAATGAAATACTGTAGGCTAAACTGATCCCGTGTTCGATGCCTCAGTCGGGCAGATAAGAGTGCTGTTAATTGTCTTAGATGTTATGTGTCATCGGCTGTCCTGTTTTCATGACATCCAGCATTGTCGGTAATACGTGCCCTCACCTCTACATGTCATCCCTGTGTCGTCTCCTATACCCAGAAATTAAATCAAACAATCACGTGCGTGGTTCATATATTGTCACTGACAATCGCACCTGTTCCATATAATCATGTCCGTGGGTGGGTATATAAAGGCATGTAATTCCAATGCGTAATGACGCACAATGGCTGCTTTATATGTACTACTGTTGGATGATGTGGATGAAGGAATTTGGAGAGACCGAGTCACAGGGACCGGCGAGACCTACTGGCCAATGACGACAAGTGGCTCATGAGCCGCTTCCGCGTTTTTGCCGTCACGTTTGCCGTCACGTTAGATTTAGGCTGTATCGATTTCTGTGAATTGGAGGTGTTTCACTGGCCATTTATGGGCTTTAAGAGGACAACACGTGCGCTCACATGCGCCAAGTTAAGAGTTGATTGAGATTTATAATGGGGACGTGCTTGCGCACTTCGTTATAAATCAGAAAATTGTTGTGCGTACCTTTTGGAACTTGCAGATGTCCGCAACCCTTAGTACGCGAATCCTGAGCAAGGTTTTATAAATGAGGCCCCTGAACAGAAATAAGCCAGCCACGCACATAAGCCAGGCTGGACCTGGCCTGGTTTTTAATTATTTTTAATTATTTTTTTTACTGTGATACCATGGTACTTTTGCCTAAGGTTATCATACCATCTAAATCTCATAGCGGCCCTTGACGAGGTGTGAATTGGACATTACCTTGTTCTCCTTCAGTCTCTGTGTCCTCCCCGTCCTCTATGACCTCCTCTATGATGACGTTGGGGCTGGAGTCCGAAGCCGGGTCGGGGGTGGCTCCCCGGGAAGGCCTCATCCTCATGGGGCTGTCTGGCTTGTGCTGGAGGGCTGGGGGCTCTCCGTGGCTGGTTCTCCTCCCCCCCCCTGGGGGGGTGCAGCTGCGCCAGGGAGACCTTCTGTTGGGCCCCCCCTGCTGCTGGGGCCTGGGGGCCGGGTCCTCAGTCAGACTGGGGAGAGACGCAGCTTTAACACAGACGCACTAGCCCTGGGGCCCTGGCCAGCATTAACACAGACGAACTAGCCCTGGGGCCCTGGCCAGCATTAACACAGACGCACTAGCCCTGGGGCCCTGGGGCCCTGGCCAGCTTTAACACAGACTCACTAGCCCTGGGGCCCTGGCCCGCTTTAACACAGACGCACTAGCCCTGGGGCCCTGGCCAGCATTAACACAGACGCACTAGCCCTGGGGCCCTGGCCAGCATTAACACAGACGCACTAGCCCTGGGGCCCTGGCCAGCATTAACACAGACTCACTAGCCCTGGGCCCCTGGCCAGCATTAACACAGACTCACTAGCCCTGGGGCCCTGGCCAGCATTAACACAGACTCACTAGCCCTGGGGCCCTGGCCAGCATTAACACAGACGAACTAGCCCTGGGGCCCTGGCCAGCATTAACACAGACGAACTAGCCCTGGGCCCCTGGCCAGCATTAACACAGACGCACTAGCCCTGGGCCCCTGGCCAGCATTAACACAGACGCACTAGCCCTGGGGCCCTGGCCAGCATTAACACAGACGAACTAGCCCTGGGGCCCTGGCCAGCATTAACACAGACTCACTAGCCCTGGGGCCCTGGCCAGCATTAACACAGACGCACTAGCCCTGGGCCCCTGGCCAGCATTAACACAGACTCACTAGCCCTGGGGCCCTGGCCAGCATTAACACAGACTCACTAGCCCTGGGGCCCTGGCCAGCATTAACACAGACGAACTAGCCCTGGGGCCCTGGCCAGCTTTAACACACTCACTAGCCCTGGGGCCCTGGCCAGCTTTAACACACTCACTAGCCCTGGGCCCCTGGCCAGCATTAACACAGACGAACTAGCCCTGGGGCCCTGGCCAGCATTAACACAGACTCACTAGCCCTGGGCCCCTGGCCAGCATTAACACAGACGCACTAGCCCTGGGGCCCTGGCCAGCATTAACACACTCACTAGCCCTGGGGCCCTGGCCAGCTTTAACACAGACGCACTAGCCCTGGGGCCCTGGCCAGCATTAACACAGACGAACTAGCCCTGGGGCCCTGGCCAGCATTAACACAGACGAACTAGCCCTGGGGCCCTGGCCAGCTTTAACACAGACGCACTAGCCCTGGGGCCCTGGCCAGCTTTAACACAGACTCACTAGCCCTGGGGCCCTGGCCAGCTTTAACACAGACTCACTAGCCCTGGGCCCCTGGCCAGCATTAACACAGACTCACTAGCCCTGGGGCCCTGGCCAGCTTTAACACAGACTCACTAGCCCTGGGCCCCTGGCCAGCATTAACACAGACGCACTAGCCCTGGGGCCCTGGCCAGCTTTAACACACTCACTAGCCCTGGGGCCCTGGCCAGCTTTAACACAGACTCATTAGCCCTGGGGCCCTGGCCAGCATTAACACAGACTCACTAGCCCTGGGGCCCTGGCCAGCTTTAACACAGACTCATTAGCCCTGGGGCCCTGGCCAGCTTTAACACAGACCAGACCTGCAAACTCCCGAGAGTGAAGAAGGTGACAGATCCGAAACCAAGTTATGGTAGGGGGGTCCGGGGGCATCGTCCCCGGAATAAATGTTTTGTGATTTAATATGCAAATGATGCTTTTTGGAGCGTTTTGAAACTAGAATTTCTGTGTGCGAGTAGATACATGGCTCTTGCGAGGCGCATAGTATATCCATCCCAATTACAACCCCAAATACAATTATGTAGATGTCCAGATTCACAGTTGAAACATTTTTATCAGAATTTCAATGTTTCTTTTTCCCTAAAAAGAGAGAACAGATCTCATTAAAAGTGAGTTATTTATTTAAGCAACCAAACAATTACTTTTTTTACACATTATTCTCCCTGTTGCCTCTCAAAAAAAGACAACCAACCTCCATTGCCTGAAATGCAGGAAAGAATGAGACAGGGAGACATGATACTGTAGCTTTTAGGGATGCTCCGATCTAATTTTTTTGGGTCGATACCGATCACCGATTATTTTCCTCAGGCTCAGCCGATACCGATACCGATTTATAAAAAAAACACACACAAAAAACGACTTCTCCTCTTAGAATGGTCTTACCCATATTATTGTATCGATATGATGACACTGTCTTTGCTTGCATATTTTTAGATTAAGGTTGCCCATTATTATCACTTATTAACTGATGAATAGGCTCTCCAAATATTATTCTGTATATATCAGATTCAGTAGACTTCATACTTCAGTATACAGTATACCATTCGGACCAATGCCAAGTGAGTAAAAAAAAAAAAAAAGTTGTGTTTTTTGTTGTGTAATTGTTTTCCGTGACTTTTATTTTGGAATTCCCTGAAAGAAAGCTACCGGACATACGTATCGTTTCTGCTTGAGGGGCTTCAGTAGTGTCCTCTATCCTAATTTTAAACTGCAAAAATATCCAAACTACAGCTGATCAGAGATTTCGTTAACAAGTGATTAGCAGCAGCAGCTTTGGAGATATTTGGGCTGTATGAAAAAACGCTGTATGAGGAGATCCTGGGAGAAAACTCCGGATGTTGAATGGATGTTGGACGCTGTTGACATGACGTTTACGTTATTCAACTGGAGATCAAGCAACGTTACATCCAACAACAGGATCTGTATTTATACCCTCGTCTGCTGTGGTTAGTCACTATTTCACGTTCTGAATTGACCCACCACTCTATAACATTTAGCTTGTAGCATCGAAGTTTTTACTTATATCTATGCCAAGCTAACCAGTTAGTATTATCCAATAAGGTTTATTCTAGCCTGAACATCAAACGCAGTCACTCTCCCCTCACCCCCCCACCCCTTTTGGAAAACTCCCCGAATCTGCACGATTCATATGAATGACCCAATTGACAAAAAAAACGCAGATTGTAGCCGAAAGGCGACTAGTTTGCAGGTATGACAGACACACTAACCCTGGGGTCCTGGCCAGCATTAACACAGACACACTAGCCCTGGAGTCCTGGCCAGCATTAACACAGACACACTAGCCCTGGCCACACAGGTCAGTCAGAACAGATAGAAAACGAGAAGAACGTGTTCACTGTCTGTTATAACTTGTATAGAATGTGCAGAATGCGGGCGAAAGATTTTTGAAAGCTAAAACTTTATAGCTCGCATTGGCGAGATTGGCCAAATCCATACGGACGCATCATCTACAGGGCCCGAAATTAACTTTTTTTCCCTTCACCCAAACACTATATACCTAAGTGCAGTCCATTTACCTTCACCATGTAAGCTATTGATAACAATGGACAAGAAAAACACTACCCACAGTCTTTAGTGCAACAGTGCAACTAATTTCATGGTAGCAGCAATCTACACGTTGCTGTTGGTAACCCTGCCCAAAATGGCCGATCCTAGGACTACAAGCGGCCAAATTGGAACCAGCAGTGTCTGATTGAGCACACCTGCACTCTTATATGCGATCAAGCAAGACAAGCCAAAAACATTTCAAACCCCAGTCAGTTTGTCACTATGGAGCAGATAGATTGGATAGATATATCGATTAATAGATTGATAGATAAGGGGGCGAGACAAACCCTGATGTCCCCTTCAGAACTCACATCTTGACGTTTCCTGTGACAATCTTCAGACACGCCTTCAGACTCTGGCCCAGTTGCTCCGGATGCAGGACACAGCTGGAACACACACCCAAGTGAGATGTAGAGTTCACAACACCCCTGCAGTACGACGGTCCACCAACATACACTGAATGTGTGAGCCAGTGAATTTTGTTGACGAAAATCATTCGTCAACAACCTTTTAGTTATCGTCACAAGATGCAAACTAAATAAAAACAAAACAAATTCATGATAAAAACTATAACAAAGTCCATTTACATTTTCGTCAACTAATAAAAACAAGAAAAATATTAGGGAGGGATGATTTGGGAAGAGATGCAATCAGAATGCTGAGATTAACGTGAAAGTTGTAGCTCACACTGAATAAACTTGAACACAGGCAAGGAGGGCACATAGAAATGTAATTCAGTAGCTTTGTCCCTCAGTATAATAAATGTTTCCTCAAGGAGTATGAGTTTGGAAATTCCAGAGAAATGGTTAAGTAATGCTTCAACTAAATACGTTCGATTTTAGTCAACTAAAATATTAATGTTATTAGTCAACTAAAACTAGACTAAAACAATTCAGATGACTAAAACTAAATAGCATTTTAGTCAATGACTAAAACTAAATAAAAATTAACACTGGTGTGAACACAGGGCGACTTGGACTTCCCTGTCCCACCTCAGTCCAGAACCCAGGGTCAGACAGCTGAGGTCAAAGGACAGGACATCTACTGGGGCCCGCAGGGTCTCCACCACCTGCTCATAACACACACGCACACGCACACACACACACACACACGCACGCACGCACGCACACACACACAGGAAGAGAGGAATGTGTAACATTATGTGTTTGGATGTGTGCACTAGGGCTGTCAAAAGTGCTAAGAAATTGAGTTCGAATATATTCAAACTTAATTAGTTAGGGTTCAAATAATATTCAAATACCCAAAAATGAAGATAATTTTTGTCTATAATTCACAAAAATAACCGCAATACATGACGCCCCCTCTAAACTGGCCTGCATGTTATTTCCCACAAGGGCCCAGTAGGGTGCAGGACATGGGTGAACACAAGGGCCCAGTAGGGTGCAGGACATGGGTGAACACAAGGGCCCAGTAGGGTGCAGGACATGGGTGAACACAAGGGCCCAGTAGGGTGCAGGACATGGGTGAACACAAGGGCCCAGTAGGGTGCAGGACATCGGTGAGCTTTCATGCTGCCTTTGAATCATGGAGGTATTCTGCCCACTAGTTCCGCCCGCGAGTTGACTGAAGATCTGAAGAGTGTAACGAGTTGAGTTCTTTCTGATATCAGGCTAAGGTTAGGTTAGGTTACTACATTTGCGGCCTCATTTATAAAACGTATTAATGATCAACTGTGGGGCGCATACATAGAAAATCCCGTCAAAGTTTTAATTTACAAAATGTCAATATGACTCGATTTGACCGTGGAAACGGTTGTGGCACCATGTCGTAGCCGTTTGCCTGCCTCTCTTTCTGGTTCGATTTCGTGACATAAATAAAGTCCCTCACCATCAACAACACTTAGGACACATACTAGTAGATAAACTCATATAGTTTATTTGTTATAGCCTCTTGCAGAATGTTTAGGATTGTTTAGCCAGTGGCTCGTTCATCTTCTCTCACTCCTGCCGGTGAGACAGTGCTAGATTGCTCATGGTAACCAAACAGGGCTTCTACTACTACTGGTTAATGGGACGGAACCATGGACTGAACTCTTCTGATGCTGCTGCCATTTTCACTTTTGAAGTTAGCATACAGGAAATGAAATGGAATGCCTATATTAATATTAATAATATACTGTATTAATATTATTAAAGGTATAATATGTAGTATGTGGATTATTTCCCCCATCTAGTGTCTAAAGATAAGAACTGCAACAACACAACGTATTGGTTGCCAAAATGCCAGAGAATGCACGGTTTCAGTCATACTGTGATAAGATCTTCACTCCGAGAGGAACATAACGTTACACTAATCAGTAATCACAATCAAGTATTTCAGTGTGCCATGTATTAAGTAATGTTAGATGCTGTAGTGTGGAGATAACGTTAGGTCTGGCTATGCAGATTCCAAGAAAGATAACGATAGCTAGTTAGCTAGCTTACCGGTCTAGTAGAAAAGTAGCCATGTCACCATGCGACTTTATCCCATGAAACTCCATAAACTCCGTCCAACGAGCAAAGGCTGGCCCAATATTTATCCGACTTTTGCTCCTTCTTCGGTCACTGAGCTTTTGAGATTCGTATCGCACGGTTCGCCGGGGCTCAGATGTATTATTTTTGAAAATATGTTTATTTTAATCCACATATAACATATTATACCTTTAATATTAATATTCAAATTCTCAAATTTAGATACAAACTTGGTTTTAAAAATGAGATTTAATGTGTGTGTGTATGTGTATATACACACACATATATATATGTGTGTGTGTGTGTGTGTGCGTACCTTAGGATCCAGGTTAGCGTAGCTCTCCACAGAGGGCACCTGACGGACCTGCCTGGCCTGCTGCATGGCCTTCTCTAGGGCATCCATCCTCTCCTCCACGCTGACGAGCACACGCCGGCTGGACGGGAAGTGCTGCTCCATGTGGGTCAGTTCTCCCAGCAGCGCCCCCTTCCTGTGGGGGTGGATCACACCTCAATGGAGCCTTAGAGCTCACGTCTGGGCCTCATTCACCAGTCCTCCAAAGTTCCCTTTGTAAATTTGTTCCTAAGAATGCTCCTAAGAAAAGCCTCCATCTGATTCATGACGTGTTCGTACACAGCAGAATTTGTTCGCACCCGTCTTGTCATATCGATGAATCCCATAGTTTCATAAAGTGAAAGCATGTGCCAGTTCTCCTGAATTAGCATAGGCCCCATCACATGATGCGACTAAATGATTGTGCACACTAGGGATGTGCACGGTTAACCGAGTACTCGAGTACCCGAGAAGGCGATCTGCTAGTCGGAAAATAAACACTACTCGGTTAATCTAAAGGTTATACAATATGGCATGTTTGGCTGTGAAAGCGCACATTTCTGAGCGCCTGTGCCCTTTTTCAATTGTTACCAATGAGGATGGAGCGTTGGCGGCTGCCTGGAGAAAAGCGCTGAATACGGAGTCTTTTTTTGAGCGCTCCGGCCTTTTTGAAAACATTGCCATCTCAACTTTTCAGAAAGGCGCTGCCAACGTCACTGCGGCTCTTTCAGGCAACCAATGATCAGATATTAGATAGGGCATGACTCGTCAGCTGTCTGGGGATCCCGGGGGACCCCCCTGCCTGGCTATTAAACGGAATATCTGAAAGTGCACCGATCGTAAAAATAATAAATGCAGACAGCTGTCAGGGGCAGTGATGACTGATTACTAGTTGACTACTGTGTAGCCAGCTAACTGGTTACGTTTTAAAAGCTATATTTATTTACATGGACACAGTTCTTGGGTGCAGTTACGTGGTCACGAAAACTAGCAATAATTAGCCCATGGGCTTGCTAATGCTAGCTGTCCATGGTTCGGTTTTCCATACTGTTAAGCATTTTCGGATCAAACTACACCATGGTTTTAGTGTTAAAGCATTTTATGGATCGAGCCTCGGACTTTCAAACCTGTTACAGCGTAGGTAGCCTATGAGAGAACCAGTGAGTATAGCCTATATATGCCACTTCATTTGTTTTGTTGTGGCAATTAAACGCTGGTACCGGGTCTCTGGTTTTGTTTATCTGCATACTGTGCATAGTAGGCAGTGGTGTGAGTGAACTTAAATTGTACTCTGGCTCCACGCAGCACTCCCATAATTTTGCGGTAGGCTACTCATGTTGGTAATGAGCCCTGAGGTGGTGCTGAAAAAGACAGCGAGTACCAGCACAGGCCCATGCGCGTATATCCTAGGCCTACTCCTATAGTTTTCCAGCCTGCTATAAATAAATATTGAATGAATAAGCCTGTTGTTCAATAAATCTATTTAGTTTTGCACGGACATTTCTCTGATGAAGGCTTGACGCCGAAACATCCATTATTGTCCAATAAATTGGAAATAGGCAGTGAGTGCCGCGGTTCTTCTGCTTTTTAGATAACGCTAAAAATTCATTCACTTGTTATCCGGCATCGGCAGTAAAGGGTTGGTTTAATACTTAATTTTGATTAGTAAATTAGAGGTCTGGTTGCATATTGTTTTCAGAGTAGCCTAACGATAGGCTTATAGGCTATGAGCTGGGCAGTGCATTCACATTAAAAGGCTGCATTTTTCGATTCCGATAGCTTCATGAAAACCTGGTTGTGGGTTATTCAATCTGATGGTAAGTAATGCATCCAACCACACATCAGCTTTTAAAGATGTTTATTTGCAAGGACATGGAAGAGGCATGAAAGCACCTCCACGGTAATGACGGCGGAAAAAAACGTTTTCCCCTCCGAGGGGCCGGGGTTAAATGCGCTCTGTCTGGACGGTATCTTTTTTTGAGTAATCTTTTTTTTTTTGAGTAATCGGTTACTCGAGTAGGATCAGGTTAGGTTACTCGGTTTTAAAATTAGTCGAAATTCCCATCCCTAGTGCACACGCCTCAATCAAAGGCTACACTGAGGCTAAAGTGTGGTGTTATCTGTAGACTGAGCTGAGGCTAAAGTGTGGTGTTATCTGTAGACTGAGCTGAGGCTAAAGTGTGGTGTCATCTGTAGACTGAGCTGAGGCTAAAGTGTGGTGTTATCTGTAGACTGAGTTGAGGCTAAAGTGTGGTGTTATCTGTAGACTGAGTTGAGGCTAAAGTGTGGTGTTATCTGTAGACTAAGCTGAGGCTAAAGTGTGGTGTTATCTGTAGACTGAGTTGAGGCTTAAGTGTGGTGTTATCTGTAGACTGAGTTAAGGCTAAAGTGTGGTGTTATCTGTAGACTGAGTTGAGGCTAAAGTGTGGTGTTATCTGTAGACTGAGTTGAGGCTAAAGTGTGGTGTTATCTGTAGACTGAGTTGAGGTTTAAGTGTGGTGTTATCTGTAGACTGAGTTGAGACTAAAGTGTGGTGTTATCTGTAGACTGAGTTGAGGCTAAAGTGTGGTGTTATCTGTAGACTGAGTTGAGACTAAAGTGTGGTGTTATCTGTAGACTGAGTTGAGGCTAAAGTGTGGTGTTATCTGTAGACTGAGTTGAGGTTTAAGTGTGGTGTTATCTGTAGACTGAGTTGAGACTAAAGTGTGGTGTTATCTGTAGACTGAGTTGAGACTAAAGTGTGGTGTTATCTGTAGACTGAGTTGAGACTAAAGTGTGGTGTTATCTGTAGACTGAGTTGAGGCTGGACTGTGGTGTTATCTGTAGACTGAGTTGAGGCTAAAGTGTGGTGTTATCTGTAGACTGAGTTGAGACTAAAGTGTGGTGTTATCTGTAGACTGAGTTGAGACTAAAGTGTGGTGTTATCTGTAGACTGAGTTGAGGCTGGACTGTGGTGTTATCTGTAGACTGAGTTGAGACTAAAGTGTGGTGTTATCTGTAGACTGAGTTGAGGCTGGACTGTGGTGTTATCTGTAGACTGAGTTGAGGCTAAAGTGTGGTGTTATCTGTAGACTGAGTTGAGACTAAAGTGTGGTGTTATCTGTAGACTGAGTTGAGGCTAAAGTGTGGTGTTATCTGTAGACTGAGTTGAGGTTTAAGTGTGGTGTTATCTGTAGACTGAGTTGAGGCTGGACTGTGGTGTTATCTGTAGACTGAGTTGAGGCTAAAGTGTGGTGTTATCTGTAGACTGAGTTGAGACTAAAGTGTGGTGTTATCTGTAGACTGAGTTGAGACTAAAGTGTGGTGTTATCTGTAGACTGAGTTGAGGCTGGAATGTGGTGTTATCTGTAGACTGAGCTGAGATTGCAGTCTGCTGTTACCTGTACACTGTGATGCGGCTGTGTTACCTGTGATTGAGGATTCTGTGGGCCCCGTCCACGGCCTCATCTACCTCCATAATTAACCGGTCCTTCTCCCTCCTCCTCTGCACCTCCAGCCCCTTCACCAGATCCTAAGGGAGGCAGCACAGACCTCACACTCACACACAGGTAGTTACGTAGAGCACTGCCAGCTAGGGGAGCCCAGATCCATCATCCTAGCCTAGCTTCTCAGACCAGTCGCTTATATTTGCAAATGTTAAGCTGTAAAAATAGTTTGCAAAGAACATTTCAGAGTGAAAGTCTTGAGTTGCATGCGTTGCTCGAGTTGGTTACAGTAGACGGTGGCGCCCTCCCGGAGCAAATGTGCCTATATGGCAATATTTCAGATTTAAACTCAATGCTAATAGGGGACCTGATAACATTAATGAGGCAATCTGTAAACTAGAGTAATTTCTCCCTTTCCTTATTCTTGTCGTGTCAGAGTGAAATAAGACACCATTGCTCCCTACTGGGGCTGAGCCCCTCTGTAGCATGACCAGAGTGAGTGACAGGAGAGCAGAGCAGACAGGGGGTCTCATCTCAAGTTTCTATTTGACTAATTATTAGCTATTTTTATTTGATTAAAGTGGGCGCTGATATGCGAAAATGAATAGTATTCAAGGATTCTTTCATTGATAGGCCTACATCCAATATACAATTAGCCATATGTTGGGTAAAATTGATGAGTAAAATGATTATGTTTTGGCTCCTCAACAACAAGATATCCTATTAAAACATCTGACATCCTAATAAAAACAGTTCAATGCAGTACATTAGCAATACAGTAAGAATATGGTGTGTGCAAAGTGTACAAAGTGTATATTAATATATCTGTATCGCTATCGGCAGATATCCAAATTCAGGCATCAGAATCTCTAACTAAGATGCAGCAGAATCCTCCATCGCGACTGTATTAAACCGAACGGTCCGTTTTCTCTAAAAGAACTAACTGCACTTAAAGCTTTTGTTGATAAGAAAGATGTGTTTGCAGTACTTCCGACAGGATTTGGTAATTTGATCTACTGTACACCCGTTGGTAACGCACCTTTGGAATCAAAAAGGAGTTGTGAGTTTCCAGACCCCTTCGCATTTTTGCAAATTGGGTCTGGCGAAGCCAAGCTCCAGAGACATGCCTTCTGCAAGGCCTTCTGCAAGAGACATGCCTTCTGCAAGGCCTTCTGCAAGGCCTGAACAAGACTGCCTCATGGGGGGAGGAAGGTACAAAGGTTTCAACACAACGTGCACAGTCTCTCCCACACACAACGTGCACAGTCTCTCCCACACACAACTACACACAGTCTCTCCCACACACAACGTGCACAGTCTCTCCTACACACAACTACACACAGTCTCTCCTACACACAACGTGCACAGTCTCTCCCACACACAACGTGCACAGTCTCTCCCACACACGTGCACAGTCTCTCCCACACACATGCAGTCTCTCCCACACACAATGTGCAGTCTCTCCTACACACAACGTGCACAGTCTCTCCCACACACAACTACACACAGTCTCTCCCACACACAATGTGCACAGTCTCTCCCACACACAACATGCAGTCTCTCCCACACACAACGTGCAGTCTCTCCCACACACAACGTGCACAGTCTCTCCCACACACAACTACACACAGTCTCTCCCACACACAACATGCAGTCTCTCCCACACACAACGTGCAGTCTCTCCCACACACAACGTGCACAGTCTCTCCCACACACAACGTGCACAGTCTCTCCCACACACAACGTGCACAGTCTCTCCCACACACAACATGCACAGTCTCTCCCACACACAACGTGCACATAGTCTCTCCCACACACAACGTGCACACAGTCTCTCCCACACACAACGTGCACACAGTCTCTCCCACACACAACGTGCACACAGTCTCTCCCACACACAACGTGCAGTCTCTCCCACACACTCTCTCTCGTCCTGTCCCTGGCGTGTGTGTAGCTTTATTCTCTCGCTGGGGCAGGACACATAACGTTTGCAAACTAGTGTTGCACGGTGTATCGATACTAGAAAAGTACCGCGATACTCTGTCGTCAAAAACGGTACAATACCCAACTTTAAAGTATCGATACTTAAGAAAGACAGTGTTTTAATAAGAGCTGTATATATTGAGTTGCGTTCATGTGACAGTGAAGCCGTGTTTGTTTGTAGGCTAATAGCGCTCTGCTTCTCTCTCCCAAGATCCCCGAGTCGCGGGGCAGTGTGTGTGTGTGTGTGGGTGTGTGCGCGCACTCTCTCTCTCTCCTCGCTCTGTCACTCTGCAGCGAGCAGCGCAACAGTTTTTTTCCCCCTCATATGCGCGCAGCATCTTCGAGAGGACGGTAGCTAACCTGAGATGGCTACAAGTTCAAATGTTGACCATCCACAGCTTGTCGATAAAGCTGATGCACGCAGCGAAATCTGGCATTATTTTGCTTACAGAGCCGACAGTGAGGGCAAGCCCACGGACATTACAAAGCCCATCTGTAAACGATGCTACAAATCTATACAAACCAAGGGAGCCAATACGACCAACCTGGCAAAGCATCTTGCAGACAGACATGCCGACTTACACAAACAATTCAAAGAGCGACAGGTTAGCGAATGTGATAGAAGATAAGATACACACAGCAGCAACACCAGTACTGTAACTGAATACAACCAAAGGATATTTAGCCTACCTTATGTTTGAATGTATGCCATTTATTGCACCAGATGATGGCTAGAGAAGCTAATTTCATCCGTAGCATGAGACTTTTAGCTAGCATAGCTGCAGCCTGGCTGCAAGCGTAGCTCTCTGCCTAGCACACGTGACAAAAAAATCAATAGCCTACCTGCTCCGACCTCCTAGAGCGAGAGAACTTAACCGTGAGACAATTATCTCTTCTGATAATTTGGAATAGCAAAAATGCTTCAATAGGCCTGGGTTAATTAATAATAATAATAAGCTCTTAATAAGTTGTTCTGATTATCTCACAGTTTGCAACAACATAGGCATAATGTATTGATATCTCCCCACACAGACAAACAAACAGAAGCCAGCACAATCCCAAACCACCCAGTTGAGGCAGCCTTCCCTTCCAGCTGTGTTTGAAAGCTACAGGAAATATGATAAAGACTCAAATGATTCAAAAAGACGAACAGAGCACTAAAGAAGGCCAACAATTTAAAGTTCCATGTTCTGTCATCTATTATTACATTACTTTTCCTTATGTTTTAGATTTTTGCCGTGGTATCGTTTCAGCATCGGTATCGAGACATTTTGGGCAGGTGACAACACTATTGCAAACACATTGCAAATGGTCTGAAAGGTAGTTTGCGGTGGAAAAAAATAGATGCTGGACTGAGGGAAATGTGTTCCCAGATGGAGATTTCAATTCACTTGCAACTAAAGTTCAGTTAGGTTGCAGCGCGCTATATAGTTTGTTCGCTGGAGAGCAATCAATGGAAATTAACTAATTTCTCTGACTCAGGATAGTGTAGAATGATCACTACTCCGGTTATCTTGCTAAAAATGTGTGACCTAATACATGGTAACATAATGATCAAGTAAATATTGAGGTAGGAAAAAAAAGAGTTGATAAGTCTATTTTGGACTCAATCTGATGGATGAAATGTATTTAAGTGGAAACTGTACTGCTGTACCAGCTGCTATAACAGAACAACAAAGATCAGTATCAGCAGATATGGCTCAAAAAGCATCACCCGGCAAACAACGGCATCCCTACTGCTAGCTTTTTCATCCAAACACTTAGACATGCAACATGAAACCTGCAGACTACAGCGTGTCCTGAGTGGCGCCCCTCCTTCCCTCTCACCTGGTGGATGTTCTTCAGGAGGACCATGTTCTCGGATGCCTGAGGGAGAGCCTCTTCCACCGCTCGCAATTTCTCAATGTCTGAGGCCTACAAATGCAAACACACACACAATCACACAGTACAAGTGAGTCATCATTTCCTAAAAATATAATAAATAGACGAGTCATCATTTCCTAAAAATATAATAAATAGACGAGAAGATTGTCTGCAAGCATTCAGTGCCCGCGAAAGAGGGTACCTGCATACCTGTTTAATATTCTCCTGAACTGGAGAATGCTGTGATGTACGGTGTCTGCGATGTCTCGGTTTATCAGTCCGAAAGCTGAAACTCACAGAACATTGTTATATATTCAGTGCATTGATCAGTGCATCTTTAGCCACACATTGTCTGAATTAATAAATACTACAGTGCTAGCAGCTGTGCAGCTCACCTCTTCATCTTGTTCATCCTGGCTGTGTAGATGAGGCCGATGATCCTACTGTCTACATGCAGCCCATCCACCCCACCCTCTGAGAGAGAGGACTCCACCTGCAGGACACCTGGCTCATCAACACAACTAGGCAGCATTATAACATTGTTTGGGAAGAACCCCAGGCTGGTGTATGAATATGAATGAGCAGACTCAGATTAATCAGCATCTGGAGCTCTGTGTACATATCTCTTCAATTTGCATAAATGAAAATAAACAAGACAATTGCAGCTATATGGTAGCCTGGCTTCACCAGACCCAATTTCGCAAAAATGTGAAGGGTCTGGAAATTATATATTAATTTTTTTGCAGAGCAAAATGCCTCTGGACGCAGTAGACTTTCCTATAGACCGTGTCAGTGACCCCCCCTGTTTGTTAATTCCCATAGACTTTTTAAAAAATCCTTATATTTCAAGAATTGCGTCATGAACCCAGTTAATTATTCATCAGATGAATTATGACCTTTAAACAATTTTTTGGGGGGGGGAAAACGAAAAAAAAGTTATGGTACAAAACTGTGTACATAATTAGCCTATTGTAAGAGTGAATAAAACTATGCATTCCAAAAACCATTGCGAATGATACTCGTATCTCGCTCAAACAGTTTCAAAGTTGCTTCAGAATTCCAACTTGCCTCTTTATAAATGTAATCTTTGCCATTGTTATGTGTTCATATTGTTAATAATATTAATGTGTTAGTTTGTGTTGTGTGTGCGTGTAACGTTTGCTAGCTAATGCGTTAGCCATCAGAATCATGGTGCTATGCTTCGTTCCTGACTGCGTTCACCGCTTGGATGTTCTACACATTCCCAGAGAAGGCATCGGCGAGGAAGCGGTGGATCACACTGATAAGGCATTACTCATTTTAATAATATGAATTTGTGATGCAGGTACATTCACATACCTAATGTTAAGCTATTCCGTGAGTTGCCAGAGCTGCATAGGATAAGCAGCTAACATACAACAGAACCCTTAGATCAAGAATGAATGAAAAATGTCAGTCAGTAACCTGCACCCAACCGTCGACAGTATACACATTTCCATGGTAACAACACCGCTTGAGGATTGTGGGTAGTGTTTAAAAATTTTTTTAAAAAAAGAAGCGATTTTTAAAAAACAAGCTTGATATCATATGGACTTTTGGCTTCTATCAAAAGGACTTCTGGTCACAATTTGTCTGATGAATTATTAGCTGGATTAATGACTGAATTCTCTAAATATAAGGATTTTTTTAAAAGCCTATAGGAAATTAACATGCGATGCTAATGTGGTGGAACCTCACTCACACGCTCTATTCAGGGGGCAAGTTCTGCCCCGCCAGTTACTGTTGCTATGCCCCACAAGCTAAGTTAATAAAATGTCTACTTAAGCAATAAACCACTCGAGGCTGTGTGTTATAGTGATTTTATAACAGCTAGGGGGCGTTGTTAGGCACGACGCGAAGAAGCACTACAACACACGGCCTGGAGTGGTTTATTGCTTTTATACAACGGTTACTACAGCTATTAGTATAAAATAAACACACAGCAATGTAAAATATTAACATTTATTCAAAACGAAACATCATTCCCTCAATTCCGCCAAGCAAAATAGTTCCCCTAACAAAAGGGTTGCAAAGCAACAGATGCATTGGATGGAATGTTCAGTTGTTTTGAAAAAACATAATAATAGGCCTACAATGCATTAGATCAACTGGGAAGCGCATTAATACTGAAAACGGAATGATATGCGGTCCCAGGTGTGTGTTACTTAAAGGGCAATGCTCGTTTTTGACAACCTGGACCTTATTTACGACATATTTACAACGGCTCACATTCTCTGCGCTACGATCGGATTGTTGCTGACGAATGACGACGACAATATTCTCGGCACCAACAACGATCGTAGCGCAGAGAATGTGAGCCGGAGAATAGCCAGTCTGCGCGCTGGCCTGTGCGCATGCGTGCTGGAGCAAGTGGGGAAAGGCGTGTAAAGATCATATTACAGAGGCTAAAGACCCCGTATTTGAAAACGACAACAATGCCTCGCGTTGAGGAATCTCAACTGTCGATTCATCCAATCTGATTGATGAAAACAACCGTTTAGCGGCCGAAAATAGATTTTGAGAAACTGCATTCTCGGTGCCCCGATCACCGTCATTACATGGATATACTGGCTCGCGCTGGATTTTAAATTTCTTCTACAGGCCTCCGAACTACACCAAAGTGATCTCGGTGAGTCAAACTTCTTATAATATGTAAAGTGATCTCGGTGAGTCAAACTTCTTATAATATGTCGTAAATAAGGTCCAGGTTGTCAAAAACGAGCATTGACCTTTAAGCAATTGACCACTCGAGGCAGTGGGTTACAGGGGATTTTACCACAGCTACAGGGCGTTGTTGGGCCCGACGCGATAGCGGAGGGCCTAAAACCCCCGTAGGGTGATTAAAGCCTAATTTCCACTGTCGTGCCGAACCGATACCGTGCTCCAACCGCGCCGCTCCGGACCCGTGGGAACAGTTACAGTGTCTGTTTCCACCTCTCGGGCTGTTGCGTTCCACGGAATGTTGTTTGCGGAACTAACTTTCACATTTCTACTAAAGAACGGTTCTGCTTCACTCAGTACGGTTAGACAACCGTGCCATGGGAACGGTTCTGCGAACGGTTCTGGGCCCAACCGGTCCCATGTGGAAACACCGTCGGAACGGTTACCCTGCGTGCTCACAACGGTTCGGCACGAACCATTTTCTTCAAACTAATGTCTTATCTATGAACAATGCGGACAAGCTTTGTTTGTGGGACATCAGAGGCGTGGTCTTAAGAAATCAAGCAACTTTATTGGTTAGTATTCTCTACGCGATTGACAGGTCGGAAAGATCTATTGTCACCTACAACCAATCAGAGCAATGCAACAGGGGTTAGTCATCATTGTATCAAGTGGGTACAGTCCTAGTCTGGCCCCGTCTCGTTCGCAGCTGTTTCGCCAGTCTAGAGCGGAAGCGCGATGACGCATTGCATAATCTTCCGGTCTGGACCGGAAGAAGAACAGTTGTTGTAATGTTTTACTGTAGGCTGCACATGGCGAAATTTCGAGTAGATAACATTTGCGATGGCATCACCAGGCATAACACCGATGAAAATTGTAAAAGAAGATGCAAGGAAAACTACCGGTTAAGGAAAAATAAAGCAAGCGGAAGTAGGAGGCAGGCTCTACAGGCTCGAGCCGGAAGAAGGGGCAGGCTTAAAGTAGTAAAGGGAAAATGCATGTTTAGCCCTGTTTTATGGTTACTTATGATCATATACAATGGTTCAGATCAAAACGTTGACAAAACTAGCACTTTTGAGAAAGTCTGATAATTGCTCTACCACCGTTTTGGTCATACAATGGAAGTGGGTGGGCACCTTGAAAAATCTTTCAAAAACATGTTAAACTCTCGATTTCAAAGACAAGAAGCTCACCGAGGGGGTAATTGGTGTCCGGTGGTGTTCTGACATCAAATTCGCCGCAAAGTATGAATCCTGTAGTGTTTTATTGATCATTTTATGAAATCCATTGACTTGTATTGAAGCGACCGTTGTAGATGTGTAGATCAATCTGCAGAGGGGATTCAGGAAGCGGAACTACTTACGGTAACTATTGTTAAATATTAACAATACGGTAACTAAATATTTTAAGAAGCCTTTCCAGATGAACTAGAATCTTACTTTATGGCGAATTATATGTCAGAACGCCAACTAACACCTCGGTGAGTTTCTTGTCTTTGAAATCGAGAGTTTAACATGTTTTTTGAATGATTTTTCACGGTGCCCACCCACATCCATTGTATGACCAAAACGGTGGTAGAGCAATTATCAAACTTTCTCAAAAGTGCTAGTTTTGTCAACTTTTTGATCTGAACCATTGTATATGATCATAAGTAACCTTAAAAGAGACTAAACATGCATTTTCCCTTTACTACTCCTTTAAGGCAGTTTAGTAAATAGACACTATTTACTTCTCCCCGAGGAGACTGGTGACGTGAGGCTAGTACAGTCCTACCAGTGGAAATCAGTTTGAACGAATGGATGTCCAGACTGATCAGTGGCGTGAAACAGAATATGACCTCATGTGAGCCTCGCTAATTATTTGAAATGCTGGTAGTAAAATACAACTGGGATTAACTTCAGGGACTACCTTGCATTCTGGACACATGATGACGTTGTTGGACTCCAGGGAGTGCAGGCAGTCGGTGCAGAATATGTGGCCGCACAGCAGCACGTGGGGAAGATTACCCACAACCTCATCATCCTCATCTGGAATAAATATTGCACATGCAAAGATTCAAACAATGATGATGGTTGGGGGGGGCTAGAGAAGGACAGGAACAAACAGACAACGTGAACCTGCATCTAGCAACCCAGGTGGCAAGCGCGAGAGCGGTCAATGTGCCGTGGCGGTAGAAGCATGTATGCCACATATGCCTGAAAGCTCAGTGGTTATCTGAGTTTGCTAGCATAGGTGAATTGACTAACTAAATAACTGTACCGTATGACATTCCTAACGAAAGTCCATTCTCTCCTTACAAATACCGTACCAATAAAATACGCTAGACTAACTAGCAAAGTAACTTATCGACTAAGTTAGCTAACTAGCAAACTGGGGGCACCACGTGCATCTTCTAACAAAGGTGAAGCCAGGTGTTCGGTTTGGCAGTTAGCTAGCCAACCTACCTAAACAATTTAGACAGCTCTGAAATATGAGGAATGGAAAGTATTAAAATATGACAATTTACCTGGTAAGGTGTAAGCAATACCGCATTTGTTACAAATTGGGTTGTCTCCTCTGTCCGACATTCTACGATCTTCCAGCAGCAGATGACGTCTGGGACAGACAGCACCATTCAGTGCGCTCTCAATTATATCACGTGGTATTCTGTTTTGAATGTTGTAACCGTGGCTGGTGCACCTGGGATACTATCTAGCGATTAACTATTTAGGAACTGCATTGTAGCTATCTAACTATTTAATCAACAATGCTCCTTTTACCAGTTCAATTAAGAAAGATTATGTACGCACCAACAATAGTATGTGGCGCGAGCTCGTGTACGTGTTGGAAGAGAGCGCGAGAGAGTCGGAACATTGTACTTTGGCGCCATCTGTCGTCGGTGAGATTCTGAAAGTGAAATCCCGAGCTAGCTAACGGTTAGTTACATTAGGTACCGGTAATAGCTAGCTAGCTACCTTGTTAATTATTTGCTAATGGTAATTCGCGATTGCCTTTTAAGTAACTTGTGTTACCTGGCTAAGGAGATATGGTTCAGACAGAATCTAATAATTTTAGCTAACGTTAGTGCTAGTTTAATTGTAACGTAACGTGATAGTACTGTATAAACAGTCAGCTAGCTAGCACTATCATAGCTTACGCTAGCTAGCCACTATACCATTGTCTTTGGCTAGATAGGTAATGTTAGGTGGCTATCGAAAGTTCTATTCTTATCTGTTAAGACAGAAATGGAGGGCCAAGAATCGTTGGCGAATTTTGACAGCCTCCTGCTTCAGCTGGGTGAGTTCATTTAGTAAGCCGGCTAACTGCTATCACTATCTTACAGGCACTAGCTAACTTCTCTTTTCTTCATAATGCCATTAACTTGTAGTTTTGCAGACAAGAGAACTATCTCAAAAGAAAGATGAGATAAATCAACAAATAACAAGTAAGTCTTATTGTACTTTTGCCAGTTGGCAACATTACCAATAAGCACTTTAGTTAGTTCCATCTATACAAACTCTGTATCTCAATCTGTTTTTTTTATTCCATCAGTGACCAAAGCCACCATTACTGAGAGCAAGTCTTGCATTGAAACAACCAAAAGTAATCTAAGGAAACGTGAAGAGGAAATCTGTCAGAAACAGAATGTTGTAAAGCATTTCAAATCCAATACAAAAAGGTAACACAGTAAGTAAGCCACAATTATTTACTTTGATGAAGCTATTTGCCTAGGCCTAACCAGATGGTTCAATGATATGCGGTCTATTTTTAGCATGAAGGCAACTAACAGCCTCCTTCATCAGTATGAGAAAACACTGCAGTCAGAAATAGAGAGGAGAGAAGATAACTGCAATCAAGACATGTGAGTCTAGCACCACTGTGTTTCACGCAGGCCTAGATACAAAATGAAGTGACCCTCAAGAATCATGATTATCCTGTAGTGGTTGATACTGTACCTCCAACTCCCATTTTGTCCCTGAAGGAAGGCGTACCAAGAGAGAATTGAAAGCTACAAACAGGTGTTCCAGAAACACAAAGAGCACTACTGCCAAAGTCCCCTTGCCAAAAAGCTCCTCCTGATACAATCTGAGAAGGAAGAGATTGAATGTCGTATCAAAGCTTGTGACAAACAAATGATCCTGAAACAGAAAGAGCTGGATGATCTGTATGGTAACAAGGCTATCTTTTGTAGTTGTTGTCTTAGTGTCTAACATTTGTAGGTTTAGTGTTTACAACTTACAGTCCTTCATATGTTTTCCCCATGACACACAGGTAGTACATTTCCCATTGTGAACTCAATTGAAAGGTAATAATTTAGTAAGACAGTTTTTATTTTTTTATTTTTTTTATTTTTTTAAATGACAATTGATAATCATGGAGCTCCTTCCAAACACCCATCTAAGGTTGTCTGTCTCTGATTGACTCCATGCTGCCCTGCAGTGTCTCTGATGGTCTGAATGAAGAAGAGCCTGAGAAAGAGCCAGATCATCACACAGATGACCTTCATCTTCATGTAAACATCTCCTCCCTTCATCTCACCCTGCCAAAGGTACTGTATACTAGGGATGGGCGGAGGATGCCTTATGAAGCTTTGGGGCTTCTTCCTGATTGTGTCGGGAAAAGAGCAGAAGCTCCGATGCATTGAAAACGGAGAGCACAGTGACATCTGGTGGTTTGCTGAAATCATAGCAGCCATTGCAACTGTAGCCTAGTAGACTACTGCACACTACGTATTTTCATTGTGTGATCTTCATTGTGATCTTGTGAGAACCGTGTTCACTGATTGAAAGTGCTGCAATCAATACATACTGTTATGTGAATATGCACACTTGGTGCCTCCATCATTGCAGAATTGCTTCCAAACAGATGTGCCACGTTGTCATAGGTTGTGGCAAAACTTTCAAAGCTTTGAAAGCTTTCCCGGTACATCAATGACGTTTGAAGCAGCACCAAGCTTCAGACGTCATCAATCACGTGGTCATCGTTTTTCGACACAAGCTCCGGCACATGGTTTCGGCGCAGTGCGCTTCACATTGAGGACCGAAGCCCCGAAGCTTCGGTGTCGTATGTCCCATCACTACTGTATACATATCTGCCCTTAGTCAGACCAGTACCAGGCTCACATTAACCTCTCAATAAACCTTTTTTTTCTTCTGATTTTATCCCATTTTCACCCATTTTGGTAGCCAATCACATCCAACATACAGTATATTGTCCAATTGTCCCTTGTTACTGGAGGATTCGTCGCACAACCTCGCAGATGGCTATCCGAAAGAGAGCCAGCTACCTGCTCTCTCAAGACCGTGACCGTGACTCCGACATCAGACAGGGTTACTGTAGAGCAACGAACCCTCGAGCCGAGATTAAATTAACCACCCTCAGGGAGTGGCAGCCCAATGTGCCACTCCCTCTGGGATCCGGCTCCATACTTGGATCTGGCGAGAACAGGGCGTGACCTTTCCCGAAATCAAACTCTTAAACACTCTCTGACCAATCCTCTATCCAGGGGCCTTAATAGTGGTGATGGGTGTAAAATGGATGTTTAATTTATTGAAGCTTTATTTTGTTCATGCCATGGAGAGTTACAATCACAGAGTATCTGTGTGGTTTTGTCAATATTAACCCTCATGATTAAGCATCTCCTGCAGATTATACAGGATAGTCATGATAACTTTGGTGAGGGTGTGAGTGGAGAGAATCGTGAGGAGAGCACTGGCAGGGATACGCCTGTTCACCCTTCATCTCAAGGAGACGCTTGTGGTGAACTGTGGTCGAACCCAGAGTCAATGGGTACGTAAACAAAAAAAAGAAGTTGTGTTACACTTACAACATTGCAGATCGGGAGTAGATCTTCAATCTTGTGTGTAGTTCAAATCCTTCACAGAGTTTTGATTTGTCTTTCAGAACAACAGAGGCCAGTTGAGGTTTCAAGTGCAGATCAAGACAAGGGGAGTGTGCTGCAAGTGCAGGTCTTTTTCTTGGTATTTTCTCCATGATATTAAACAATATGTCATTGCCATACTGTAAAATCAGCCTTAACAAGTTCTGTCTTTTTGAAATCTGGGCCTATGCCTAAGTGGAAGCAGGAAACGCAGACCTTAAAAATTCTATTTTAATTTGATAAACGCCGTTGACTAGCGTACCTATTTTTTTCCGAAATAAGATCCCATGGGACAGCACTTCCTGCTTCTGCTTAGGTAGTCTATACATGACTGTTGTCTTGATATAGGAATAATATTAACTACATATAACTATTAATATAAATGTTAATAATGTAGTAGAACTATTCTGGTTGAGAAGCAGACTGTAGAAGCAGGATATCTGCACACTGTTTTTATGCTCCCAAGGTGTTTCAATCAAGTACAAGGTTTCCACCTATAAGGTCTCGGTCAGAAGCACTCATAATCACAGTATTTTATGAGTAGGAGGAGCATCCTGTCCTGCCAAGTCTAGCGGTGGAGATGGAGGAGGAAGAGGAGAGAAGGGCCGTGGACGAGGAGCAGGCAGCATTCATTAATGATGAGGATGAGAACGAGGGGGTATCAGCCTTTAATCAGTCCTCACTGCCTTCAAGGACCTGTCCTCAGTCTTCACCAGCCAGATCCTACCCTCCTCAGACCTCCCCTTCAAGAATGAAAGCTGTGTCAACTACCCCGACCTTCTCACTCCAGTAAGATCATTATCTCACACTTGAAGCTTGAGTATGAGCCCACCCAGCCCTAGCTCAGGAGGATGGATGTGATGAGTGTGAATGAGTCCTGGTCCTCTCTTCCTAGCTCAGGAGGATGGATGTGATGAGTGTGAATGTGTCCTGGTCCTCTCTTCCTAGCTCAGGAGGATGGATGTGATGAGTGTGAATGTGTCCTGGTCCTCTCTTCCTAGCTCAGGAAGGATGTGATGAGTGTGAATGTGTCCTGGTCCTCTCTTCCTAGCTCAGGAAGGATGTGATGAGTGTGAATGTGTCCTGGTCCTCTCTTCCAGCAGCAGCCCCAGCAGCTCCCCCAGCCGCCGGGAGACCTCTGATGACAAAAGTCCAGCGTTCTTGTTCGCCATGAACTCTACGCCCAGCACTCCTGGTTTCTCAGGGTTCAACTTTGGCTTTGAGATGGGATCAGCCCAAGAGGTGAGACAAAAAAAACAACAGAGCATCAATGCTAAGTAACAATGGCTATCTGATTCCCTCTATGAGAATGTAATGTTAAACTTTTCCTTGCAGGACTCTCCTTTTACTTTCACAAGCTCCTACTTCAGTGGAAAGGTAACAGTACATTTTCTGTACTTTACAGTTCCAAGTGTAGGAAGTTGTGACAAGCTTCTGTTTGTCTTGTTAAAGTGTAGAACTCAAGTTTGTTGGCAAGCTGACCGTATGCTTGTCCTGTTTTTCCAGAAACCCTTGGAATCCAAGTCACCAAGTGGCAAGTAGTATTGTTTTTGCTATTGAAGTTCTGTAATGTATTCACTGTCTGGTTGGATACACGTGGGTGAATTGTGTTCCTGCAGGCTTTCCTTTTGACCAATCAGAGAGGTCAGAAGATGACTTTGAGTTCTCCTTCGGTGGCAAGAGCCCTAAGAAGACCTCCACCAGCCCTGAGAAGACCTCTGCCAGCCCTGAGAAGGGAGGAGACTGTGATGCTTTCCCTTTCTCCTTCAACTTTGGGAAATTCTAATAATTCTGGTTCAATTAATTTACAACCGGTCTTTTACAAGTCCACTTCCTTTTCGCTCATTTTAGGAAGCTGACGTTATCTGAGCCATAAAATCACATAGGTCCAGTACTGAAAATAGAGAAATCACATTTTTAAATAGAGAAATAATTTTATTACCGTGGGTTTTACCATTGAAAACTTGAAGTTATCACCTGAATATCTACTGTTGTAGGGAAATTCCCCTTCAGATACTTAACTTTGTATTGTATTTGTAAGCATTTTATGGCTTACTTGTTGACTATACGGTAGTTGTTTCATACAGTACTTATAATTCACACATACTGTAAGCTGAACTGTAAATCTATAAAAATGTCAATAAAAATGGTTTTGAACAGTGTTTATATTGATGCTACAACCTTCCATTGCATTGGTATCAAAATAATTCACAACATTGATTTTCATTTATGCTTTGAGGACAATCACTACTCCAAAAGCAAGTTTTTAATACTTTAAAGGTGACTACAAACCTACAGTAATGCATTTCATATCAGTTTGCTATTCAGATCATAAGGATTATTCCAGTGTTTCAATTTCAGTCATCTTAATAATATATAAGAGTAGGAAATGGACATGCCTATTGCATTTCATGTTCAGTGTGGCTATTAGCAAAAACATAACCAGTGTTTCAGTCATCTTAATAATATAAGAGTAGGAAATGGACGTCTCTTAGTGTTGGTCCCATGAGATCATAAAAATAATATATTTGTTTAATATCAAACAATAGATGGGCCTATTGGGGGCCAATGGGCTACTTTTATCAATCGCACAGACAACCAAAAGATGTACTGTAAATAAAATAAATCTACTGTAAATACAAGTGTAAAATAGTGTACTCAACAATTAAAAAGTTATTCATAGACATCACTACTCTTCACGAGTCATCATAAAAGCATGTTATAATACCAACTTAGTGCATGACTCTTAAAGGTGCTTCTCACAATTACTTTACACAACATAGTTTTGCTTGGGGACATAAACATTTAGAATGAATTAGCCTTTGGACTGATCAAGGACCAAGCTCAACCACTCACTGAAAAACATCCTTTTAGCCTATAATGTGTGGGTGATCTTTTTACAGTACCAAAAATGGGGTGTTTTAACATTTTTACATATAACGGAACATGGCACAAATTATCTATACAATTTGAGGTGCAATTAAGGGTTTTCAATTTTTCAGTTGTGATTATTTGCAGTTAACAAGCTCCTCATTCAATATATTTTCATTCAATTCCTTAATTTACATCCCACATAATGTAGGTTAGCTAATCTTTTTGTGTAAGAATACAAAGACCAGAGGTTAAAGCTGGTTTCTAGTATGTTCTGTCAGACTGAGGCACACATTACAGATGAGGACCTTGTGTCTTAAGACACAGCAATGATCAGGGATGGAGTGGATGAAGTGAGGAGAGACGTTCCGCTGTGACATTCCAGGGTTCAGGAATGTTTAGAACCCAGTATCTATGCTGAGGGACCTGCGGGTCACGTGTTCGATCTCTCCGGGGACATACTCATTAAAGCTGGTCTGGTACTTGGCCAGCATCTTCAGCAACATACGGTGCTTGAGCCACCACTGATCATTGGGCATCCTGTGCCTAGGACATGGAGACAGTGATAAATTAGTAACTGCATGGTTAAAAAAAAAGAAACAAAGTCTCAACTGAAAGAGTGGATGTTAATAGGATTTGACCATGATTGCTGTGTCACTCACGCAAAATCAGTCATGGCTTTCAGTTCAGTCACAGGGCTGAAGGAAAGGACCTTCTTGTTTAGGCCAATGACAGAGGCTGTGTCCGGAGTGTTGGCAAACACACGACCTGAAGGGGTAAAGCAGAGATGTATTAAGATTACAGTGACCTCCCCCATATTCTCACTGCTACTCTATTTCCACAGCTCTGAGGTGATTCATCTCAGGTGCTATACTGTACCTTGCCTGTAGTTTTCTACCATCTTCTCAGTTAGCCACTGCACAGCCTTCACACCCAACTTGGTGCCAAAGTTTCTGTCAAAGGGTGATGGTGCCCCTCCCTGAAAAAGATCCACAGTTATGTACAGGGTTGGAATATCTTGATCACCCCACGGTTCATTAACCAATTTTGGTAACACCACGCAAATATGTAATTAATCTGTCATTCTGTACCTGCTGGAGATGTCCGAGCACATTGACACGGCAATCAAAGATGCCGTCCCCCTCGGCGGAATACAGCTTGTGGATGAAGTCTGTGGTGTACTGTTTGTGGCACTTCTCATTCCTGTGGAGACACAGTCAGAGACATAGTAAGAGGGCTAGCGTTAGCGTAGCGTACTGGAACACACTGGCTTTCTAACTGACATGCAGCTGAACAAATCAACTAAAGAGAACCTGCAGAAGATCTGAGCGTATATGGCGAAAAACCAAGCTACAGGTCCACCATGATATTCTCAAAGAACATCTCTCTGCCTTTAATAAAGCAATAAGAAATGCAAGGAAAGACCACTTCTCAAAATTGATATCTATCAACCGAAATAATTCAAGAGTGCTCTTCTCAACAATTGATAGCCTAATAAACCCTGCCATAAAAACACCTGATAACCTGCTCTCTACCTCCAAATGTGAGGAATTTGCAGGTTACTTCAGAGATAAGATTATGAATATTAGGAGGAATATCACCCAGGAAAGGCCATGCATCCCATTCACAGATCCTCTCCCTCCATGTAATGGACATATGAGCTTGTTTACACTGATGGACACAGAAATGTTGAAAAAGTAGTATCAAAACTCAAATCCTCCACATGCCTGCTGGATCCCATCCCATCGCAACCCTTTCTCTCTCAGGCTGACACCGAAAGATTAATGCATGCTTTCATCACAAGCCGGCTGGACTACTGCAATGCTCTACTATCAGGCCTACCAAAGAAAGCAATTTCTAAGCTACAAATGATACAGAATGCTGCAGCACGAGTCCTCACTAAGACTAGACGAAGGGCACACATCACACCAACCTTAAAATCACTACACTGGGTACCTGTCAACTCTAGAATAGACTTTAAAATACTATTACTAGTCTATAAATCTCTCCACAGTCACTCACCAGAATATATTTCAGACATGCTTGTTAGGTACATGCCCAACAGACCACTCAGATCCTCAGGTACTGAACTTTTAACAGTTCCAAAAGCCAGGACCAAGAAACACGGAGAGGCAGCTTTTAGTTTCTATGCCCCCAACCTCTGGAACACCCTACCGGAGTGCCTAAGAAGGGCCGAAACAACGGAGGTCTTCAAGCGAGATCTCAAGACATACCTTTTCGACCTAGCCTACAATCACTAGCCAGGACCTTGAGACACAGAAAGGCAGCCTCAAACCTACCTGTGAATCCTCTGTATACATTGGTATTTATCCTGCTATGCACTGTATGTATATCAAGTAGTGTACAGATGCTGGTTACCCTGAAACAGGCTAGTTCTGTTCTGACAGCTGTGTTGATTCAATGGCTCAGTGTGCTACTAACTGTTTTCTGCCTCCCCTAGTGCCTCTCTCTCTCCCTCCTACCTTCTAACCAGGTCCAGTGGATGCCTCACTGTCGCCCGCAGACCACCCTGAGTCCGATAGATACCCCCGTCTCAGCTGTGGACTTCGTAGTATTTAGTACACACACACACACACGTACACACAGACACACATCAGTCCACATCCGGCTTAGGCCTGGACCTGATGCTCTTAGCCTTTCTTGCTCTGAAAATTTAATTTAATGTTATTTATTGCTCTATAAATGTTCTTAGCCATTAGACAAATATATTCCAGGAGCTTGCTCCAGGTTGCCTGTTTTAAATATCAGTGTTGCTTTTATGGCTCTGTGTGCTACTAACCCTGTTCTGCCTTCCCTCTCCCTAGTGCCTCTCTCTCTCCCTCCTATCTTCTAACCAGGTCCAGTGGATGCCCCACTGTCACCTGCAGACCACCCTGAGTCTGATAGATACCCCCGTGTCTGCTGTGGATGTCGTAGCATTTAGTTAACACACACACACACACACGTACACACAGACATACACCAGCCCACTTCCGGCTTTAGGCCTGGGCCATAGCAAACACACACCAGTATTTGCCATGTCTCTCCTATGATGCTTTTTTGGCCTCTCTTACTCTGAAATGTAATTTAATGTAATGTATTGCTTTATAAATGTTCTTAGCCGGTAGACAAACATACTCCAGGAGCTTGCTCGATCGCCTTGTTGAGATGTGTCAGGGAAGAATTTTTACAGCTCACTTATCCGGCCCCCGGGTGATTACTGTTTTTTTGCTTCCCTCTGGAATATGTAGAGAGTGGGTCGTATGTCCACCTCCCTTGTTCTCTGTAAAGCGCATTGTGTTGCCTCTGGGTATGAAATGCGCTATACAAATAAAGCTTTGATTGATTGAACAAGTGTCTTACCGCAGGACCAGACCACGCTGGATATCTTTCCTCATCTTCTCTGTCAAATGCTCCACATTAGTCTGTGAAAGAGCAAGTTCATTAGATAGAGCTGTTGGGAGCTACAGAGGGAAAATGTCATGCTGTTCAAATAGGTCAAACACACAAACCCCAGCAGCGACGAAGAGCACAGCGATCAGCCATCTCATCCTGCGACCCTAGCAGCATAGCCTCTGCAATCTACTGGCCGATCACGATCAACATATTGGGCGCCCCTGCTTTACACCATTCCAAACGTTTACTCAGCTTGTCCTCACCTTCAGGTCGTGGATGTTGAACGGGTCCTCATATATGTACGCTGCGTCTGCTCCCACAGCGATGCCAGTGGTGGTTGCCAGGTATCCACAGTAACCCCCCATGGTCTCCACCACAAACACACGCCTCTTGGTTCCTGTGGCAGACTGCTTGATCTTGTCACAGCCCTGAGGAGGAAGTCAACGTGCAGAGAGAGGATATACACCAATGATATATTACCAATGAGTCACCTGCTATCAATCAACAGTATATGAATAACACAAACACTTTTCTACACACATCACTGACTCACCTCCATGGCGGCGTTGACAGCCGTGTCGGCGCCCAGGCTGAAGTCGGTGCCGGGAACGTTGTTGCTGATGGTGGCGGGGATGACCACCATGGGGATACACAGCTCATTGAAACGACCCCGGGCTTCAAACAGCTCAAGCACGCCCTGATAGGCCTGTCATAGCCCCAACACAGACACAGAAGCTCACTCATCAGTGGTTATTACACAAGTGGTATATCATCTTCTGGTCTAGATCATTAAGCGTTGGGTTGGGGTTTTCTCTGGTACCTCAAACCCTCCCACCACCAGCAGGGCCTGGATGCTGTACTGGTTGATGATGTCCACAATCTGCTCCAGGCAGGTGCTGGGAAGAGTCCTGTGGGAGGACAGAACACACACATTAAAAGAGACAAAAACTCTAAACATCATCATTATCATCCTAATGTTCAGTCACACAGGGAGATGGTAGAGAAGGTTCAAGCACATGTCTGTACTGTAGCTGTGTTACCGTTTGGTTCCCAGCAGGGACCCTCCCTGGCCCGTCCAGCCTGCCACATTGTGCCAGATCATCTCCGTCAGCTGGAGGGAGGGGAGCGCATGTCAACCAACCAATCAACATCAATCTGTTCATCCTTATCTGACATATATAGAACTACAAGGTATCGCACACTAAAGTATTCTTGTGAGTTCCTGATAAAAACTGATCATAAGAAAAAAGGTGTTGCACACTCTGGTTCCATATGCAGTTCTTTTATTGATGACATTTTGGCCTGTTGGCCTTTTTCAGAATCAATAGTAGGACCCAGAGTTTGCGACACTTTTCCTCATAGAATCCTTATCTGACAGTCATAGATAACTGGTTTAGTACATAAACTGGGTTCACACTTCTGGACAGAGGCTAGAGAATGGGACAGCAGACTATCATCTAGAGGTTCTAGAGGTGTTACCGCTCCACTGGCCAGTCCTTCGAAGCCGTCGCTGACGCCGTAGACCTTGTGTCCGTGCGCCAGGGCCACTCTGACGGCTGACCTCACGGCCGAGTTCATCCCTGCCGCCGGCGCGCCCACGTTCATGACCGCCAGGGAGTAGTTGCTCTGGGGGTCAGGGTTAGGGTCAGGGTTAGAGTTAGGGTTAGAGTTAGAGTTAGGGGCAGGGTTAGTCAACACCAAGGTATGAATACACAGATACATATACATAAATCACACTGCAGTAACACTAGCATTCAGTAATCAATGTGACCCGAGATAAATATCCAATGTCCAGCAGTCCCAATATACATGTATGTTACAGTACAGTGTGGGCAGACCCCAAGGAAAACGCATGTTAAAGCCCAGTCCACATTTGAAAAGTAAATAGATTTTTGTTTTGGTCAGCTTGATGTTGGTGCACAAGGAAAAAACTTCCTATTGGAACGTGAGGAAATGCCGGAATAAAAACATAGATCGATAAAATCAATCAATCAATCAGTTATTGGATTCCTCTTTTCCTACAGAATCTACCTAGCCAGTTTGGAGATGATAAGTGTTGTTATGGAAAATAACTGCCCATTGGGGAAACACTGATGTGACAATAATGAATTGCGATGGCGCGAACGGCCAAACCCTAGGTGGCACTGTTGTATGGTAAATAACCTAAGCCCGGTGACGCCAGGATAAAATAACCATGCAAAATTTACTTTTCAATTGCGTACTCTGCCTTTAACAGTGTGTAGAGTTGGTACCTTGGACTGGGCAGGCTTCTGGAAGGCAAGCAGCCTATAGATGTTCCAGTTGTTCTCAAAACTCCTAAAAAAGGACAGAAGTGTGAGATCCAGATGTAGTGCAGGAGCACACATTTCTGCTCCCTGACCACAGCTCTCAGGAGCACACATCCCTCCTGACCACAGCTCTCAGGAGCACACATTCCTCCTGACCACAGCTCTCAGGAGCACACATCACTCCTGACCACAGCTCTCACCGGCCGCGCAGCTGGATGACCTCGTGGAAGCGCTGCTCATTCATGGCCCTCTGCACCTCCTTAGTCTGGGACAGAGAGGGGGGGAAGGATGCTCACCACACACAGTAAGAAAGAGCCGTTGAAAAACCACTCAGGGATGTAAGCTGAATGAGGCAACGGATACTGTGTACGGATACTGTGTATGGATACTGTGTACGGATACTGTGTACGGATACTGTGTACGGATACTGTGATACTGTGTCGCTCTGCCAGTCCAGAGGGGGACTCACCATGTCCACACACTCCATAAGAGGCAGGCGTACGGGCTGGTTGCCAGACAGGCCGATGACGCAGGCTGGAGTGTCAGGAGAAGCTTCCAGAAGAGCCACCACCGCCTCCACCCCCTGCTTACTGCTCTGTAGACGCACGTACACACACCCACACACAATGACACTGAGTTTCAAAAATAAAACAAAAATAAAACACTGCCTAGGACAAGTGTAGGGATGTACTGTACCAAGTGCACAGTATCAAGTGACTTTCATACTAGCGATGTGGTGGTTTGCTGGTATGGATATTGTAACATATAACAGCCTGTTCAGGATGTTCTCAACTCACCAGAACCCGGTCGAATGCAGAGGGAACGCCTCCTCTCTGGACGTGACCCAGAACCGTCACCCTGGTGTCATAGCCCAGCCTCTCCACCACCAGCTACAGGAACACCGCACAGGAGAAGACGCGTCAGATACACAACATCTCACACTGGAGCCACTTCTCTGAACATCTCACACTGGAGCCACTTCTCTGAACATCTCACACTGGAGCCACTTCTCTGAACATCTCACACTGGAGCCACTTCTCTGGTATTTTATCTTCACTCCCCAGTAGCAGTAGTTCCCCTTGCAGTGTTAACATTCCGTCTGTTACCTGGGGTACGTCCATCGCAAATTTACTCAATACAGGAAGAAGAATGTGTTGCTCTTTTCTACTGTAGCATTAAATCAATTAAGCCTGTCCCAAACAAACAAAGTCACAGTCTGATACATCGATGAAAAACACAAAGTAAGGCTTCACAATGGGATTAGGGAGGGACTTCCGGGAGACTTACATCCTTGACGTAGTTAGAAGAGATGGGATCGCCGTTTTTGTTGATAGCCCCTTCGGCGATGATGATAATGTTGAGTCTGGACCCTTTACTGCGGCTCTGCACAACAACGCCACGTGTGTTACAAACGTCTGCTGCCCTGAACCACCAGCATCTACCCCAGCCTGCCACCCCCATCCTCACGCCCCAGCCTCACCCCCTCCAGACGGTCACACATGCGGTCCTCCCAGCCCTCCTCCGGGGGCGCCTCAGGGATGAAGAGCCAGTCCGCCCCGGACGCCAAAGCTGACACCAGCGCCAAATATCTGGGAACATGGCGCACAGACGCTGTCAACACAGAATCTAATCAATCATGTTTCTGAGGGTATTTTTGGTATCGTCCACACATCACAGTAAACAGCCTGTTTGATAGAGCATGAGTCTGTTTGATAGAGGATGAGTCTGTTTGATAGAGGATGAGTCTGCAGTGTCTCTGTACAGTAGGGAGAATGGCTAAGCCGAAACCATGGTAACTCACCCACAGTGTCGCCCCATGACTTCCAGAACAAACGTTCGCTGGTGGCTGAGAGAGAGAAGAGTCACTACTACAGACAGACTGGCTCAAGACTACGGACAGACTGGTTCAAGACTACGGACAGACTGGCTCAAGACTACAGACAGACTGGCTCAAGACTACGGACAGACTGGCTCAAGACTACGGACAGACTGGCTCAAGCAATTGTTTTATGGCAGATTATAGTGCTTCACTACAACCCAGTGCCATTTTTATTACATTAGATGACATTACTGTAATTTAGCAGATCCTTTTATCCAAGGCGACTTACAATAACTGCTCCAGAACTCATAAGTGCATAACCTTAAAAGCCTAACCTAGTGCTTTATTGATCTTCTAAGACTACCCTATTTTCCTTGCACAGCATGTGTCCTTGCTTGCTCCCTATGCTGAGGCTGCAGGGGAACATGTGTTTGAGGAGACAAGTTTGATCATGAAGAGACAAGCAACAATGGTCTGAGGGCGTGACTGCTGACATTCCACAGACCCCCCCTCCTGACACAGTTCAGCTCTCCCAGGACACCGCCCAGATCACCAGCACTGCGTGTTGATCTTTTGAAGCTCGCTTGCTGTGTATTGATTGACAGTGTGTTGCTAAGTAACCTCTGGGCAGTGGTGGTGATGGCATCAACGATCTCCATGATGCGGTGCAGAGCGGAGTCAGCTCCGATGGTCATGTCAGTTCCACAGAAGTCGTTGTCTATAGAGCCCACCAACCCCACAATGTTCAGGTGATTGTGCTTCTCGGCTAGGGTGTCAGTGATCCTCCCTGCAGACACACACGCACGCGCGCGCACACACACGCACACACACGAGACAGTTGCGTGCCATCATTAAAACTACATATACCCAAGTGCTTGTTATATATTCTCAAGATGTCCTGTTCAAGAGAAAGCAGCCCCAGCAGAGTGTCTCTCAGACCTTTCTCCACCAGCTCGCCCAGCAGGCCACTCCACTCGCTGCGGAAGATGTTGGCCCCGGTGAGGCTGCCGTCTCCTCCGCACACACACAGGTTGGTGATGCCCCGCTTGACCAGGTTGAAGGCGGCTGCCAGGCGGCCCTCGCGGGTTGTGAAAGCCTTGCAGCGAGCGCTGCCTATCACCGTCCCCCCCTGCAGGGGGAGACACACGCAAACACATCAAAACCAACCACCCTGGCTGCCTTCCACTGAGTACAGGCCTTCCTATCCTGTGGGGGTATTGGATAGTTCAGACTGATGGCTCTAACAGGAAGACTTAAGATTATCTGGACAGATTATCTGATTGTGGGATCAGTCGTCCCCTGGATTTCCCAGAATCCTCCTCTATGAGACATCAATAACATGGGGCATGATATCAAAGAGTTAGCTAAAAGGAAGAAGCAAGCATTTCACAAGCAGCCCACAGAATGATAATGATATTTGCAAGGCTGAATCAGATGCTTTTAAAAAGTTGGCCTTAGTAGTGTGTTAGCTATCATCACACTATGTTTTATGTCAAAAAGGGTAGGTACAACCATGAAGTATCACACAAGCTATGGATGACAGTGAGAGGCCCATGCGATGGCTGTATCCAAGTTTTGGTTAGCTACTGAGTAGCTAGCAAATAGCAATGGTTACAATGACATCACTGTTACTTTAGGTCCACTCTACACTTCATTTGGCAAGGAATGGTTATCACAAGCTCTTCCTTACATGGCACTAATACAACTCTAAGACACCCAACAACACACAATATACAAAACCAGACTTTATTATTGATATATACAGTAACCTATATTCATGAAAGCCTATGCAGAACATACTACTATCACAGGAACTATGCAATTCACTGCTTACTACGCAGTTAATCTACTGATGAGTGCTAGCCTACATGCAGCAGAACATCTTACCACCTTATAACCACATCTAGACCGGCAGGGAGAGAGGAGACATGGAGAGAAGGATGAGGGAGAAGAAAGAACTTTGATTTAAAAAATAATAATAAACAAGGTGAAGAGAAAGTGATTGAAATAGGGAGGTGAACAAATGAAATCATTGAGGTGATGGTGGCCCGCTACGTTTTAACAGGTGTGGCCCCTGTGGTGAACAGCAACGTTGCAAGACTTTCCCAAGGACCGGGCCTATTACAGAACAGTACCTGCTGAATGATGTTAGTCACACTTTGCCAGTGGGCTAGTTTGATGTTGTCTCCCCCATCTACCAGCCCTTGATAGCCCTGAGAAAAATAAATGGCATAGACTTCAGATCAATAAGTTACAGTTAGTGGACCAAAAAGAGGTAGTATGTAAATACAACGTTTGTGTGTGGGGGGGTCTGGGGCGGGTAGATAGCTGAAGTACCTCATAGATGAGATACATCTTGGCTCCGACATATATGCCCATCCGGGTCACAGCTCTGACAGCTGCATTCATTCCTATGGAGGTCAGAGGTCAGATTCATCCCATGACCTCAGTCAAGTTTAGTGTCAATCATATTAAACAGTCAATCCAGAAAGGTATTGAGCAATTATCCGTTCTGTAGACAACGGTAACCTTGACAGTCCTTAATCGGACCGGATGTTGTACAGTACACACCCGATAGTAATTGCACGCTGTTCCTCCTGAACATGGAGCTGTAACCTTGATCGTGACACAGAGCACGTATCCATGCGAGTAGTACAGTATGTGGTAAGTTAGAACACGCCCACTGACTTGGGCTAGTACAGTAGCTTCGGGAAATGAGACAACTTATAACAATTGTTACAACTAATCCAACAAGTGACAACTGGCAAGATAAAACAAATCATTTAAAATTCAATGTTAATGGGGGGACAGGTGGGCTGTTAGCCCCTTTCGGGATTGCATAGCCCCGATTAGCTAGCACTAACGAATAGCTAAATGACTTCTCCACGCACATTTTGAGATAAGATTAGCTAACTGTTGTTAGCTAGCTAGCTATGTCACGTAGCTACACTCGCTATGGTGATACCAATATAGAAAACTGCACTTTTTAATTGCAGAGTGGCGATCTGTTGTGAGATCATACTAGATTACATATGCTGTTATGTGAACGTACCTTGTGCATCTCCGCCACTTGTCAGGACGGCTATTGCTCTTCCAGCGCCCGTCATCTTCAATCTTTCCAAATCCATCGAGGACATTTTGGCTGCGGAGGAAGAGAAATCTCACTTGCAGACTTGTATTATCGGATAAATATGACTGTCTCTCCTATCTTCAAAATGGAATGAGCTTCCTTGTTGACTTGACTGCTGCTTGTTTCTGGTCACACCCACCCCGGTCTCACATTGCGTAACGGGAGCTGAAGCTCCAGATTGTCCGAGTCTGGTGTCCACGGGTTGGCGCCAACGATAATCGTTCCCAGTTTTGGACCATAATGTTATGTAGGCTACTAGCTAGCTAGGTTAGTTCTAGCTAACACATCATGAATGTTTTGCTTTTTGGCTAGCGAACGTTAGCTAGGCTTTTAGAATTTACCCCAATTTTAATTTGTCTCCTGGACCCCCTGTAGTTCGTCTACAGAGCAAACAGGTCAGTGGACGATGCAGTAAACATGGAAACATTCTCCAGCACTGGAGTCGGCAGGCACCTACGCCAGTATCTTGTTTGTTCAGCTCTACACCATCCTCCCGGGTCCCGCACATACTGGCGAGCATGCTCTCCCAGCTGCACGTGCCTGATTCCACCTCATATACAGCACCTCCATGGACTCCACCTGCAGGCGGATCACAGTCTCGTCTGACAGGAAGCAGCACATGAAACTGGGCAAGTACATCTCTGACTCCAGGGCCATCAGCACAGGCTCCCCCCAAGGATGTGTTCTTTCCCCTCTACTCTTCTCCTTGTACACAAACAGCTGCACCTCCAGCCACAAGTCTGTCAAGCTCCTGAAGTTTGCGGACGACACCACCCTCATCGGACTCATCTCCGAGAGCGACAAGTCTGCCAACAGGTGGGAGATCGACCAGCTGCTGTCCTGGTGCAGTCAAAACAAGCTGGAGCTCAACGCTCTCAAGACAGTAGAGATGGTTATAGATTTTAGAAAGGAACCTACCTGCTGGGAGATGATTCCTGGGGAGAGAGACGTCCGGTCAGCCCAGGGAACCTCACCATGGGGTTGGACCAGACTGGAGCTGAAAACAGAGACCCGCTTTTGATATGGACAAAATGGACCTCTGCGAGAGCCTTCCATGGCACAATACTAGAGCTTCTTTGGTAGTATTTAACATTTATTTCTTGTTTCATTCAGGTGTAGAGGATTTTGGAAAACCGCAGGGGCTAGGGACTGAGGCTATTGATCATCTGTGTGTGTGCATGTCTCCTGTGTCCTACCTGCTCGTCATACTGTCCCCAGGGACGGCGTCTCTTTGGTGTGAACACTTGCTGTGTCCTGGGATTCAATTCAATTCAATACAGATATGGTGAGATGGCTGTTGTCTGTCTACCCATCCCGGAGCAGTGCTAAGATCGTGAATTAAAAAATCACTCAGTAGAGCCCTTTGGTCACATGACCAAAGACATTGACCTCACACATGGTGCGATTCTCACAATGCTCATGAGAGATTTAAGAACCTGGGAGCCATTTGGACCCCTTGGAAGTGTTTTTCCTCATCAGACTCCCACAGTGGATAATCCAATGAACATGGAACTCAGGTACTCATACTTCACACACATGATTTTAGTTCTGCCCGCACAAACTGCACATTATCCACTCACTCATTGTGAGGTCTCTACTTCAGCACATGTCCTACAACAGAGAGCCTACTCAGTCACTCTGGAACACGGTACCTAGGGCTTATCTGGACTCCATAGGGTTTTGTATAATAATGGTAATTTCTTTCTTTTTTTCAATTCTGTGTTCCCCAACTGGTCATGCACACATCCTCCCTCTCTCTGTGTTCCTGACCAGGCAGGACCCAACGGATTTCCCACTGGAAGCTCAGACCGGGAGACCAGACCGGGAGACCTCTGCCTGCAGCTTCAGTCCTCCTCAATTGGAGTTCCCACTCCCTGGACTACATATTCTCTTGGATCTAGGTGGGATTGGACAGATGACACAGGTACACACTTCACGTACAGCAATCCGACGACACTGTAATACTTTTTCCACCTTCATAATATATTCCTCTACTTTGACTGTTGGATTAAACTCTCAACGTACATGTCATCTCTGAATGATATGAGACACTTCATCTACTTTATTGCCACACTCCCAAGTGATCACAAGTGAGCCATCACATTTAAGCCAAGATGATTCAATTCCCCTCTCCCCGGGGCATCTCAGACCGGCCATTACAAGGGACCTTGACGAGACCGTTTGGATATGTTTTTTCCTTCACACCTCAGTATCAAGTAGCCTCGTGAAACCATCCTGATTTTGTAAGCTCATTGGTCTGGATACTCTCCATAGATATCCGTTTGTCCCAGATCAGAAAATTATCTCGCCAATCAGCGTTGGTTCTGAGGTATTTGAAATACAAACAGCTATGCTGGGCAGGTTTAGGTGTGACTATAGCGAGGAGCGGTTGAAGTTAGCATGTGATAGACAGTGATGTGTTCCACTCAGTTTAGGTAGCTAGCGGTATTCTTATAGGTAGGGTGGTTTAGAGTGCAGGGGAAGGTAGGGCGGTGTTTGTTTTGACCTCCACTCGCACGGTCCTTCTCCCTTCCATCCCTGCCTCTGTCAGTCCCCGGTTTAGTTGTATTGGTTTGTTTGTTAAACCCCCTGTTATTGTTTGTGTTATTGTTCCCTGTATTGTTTATTGTCCATGGACATACTTATATATTACTTTACGTTATTATCAGTAAAGCCTTTTATTTACAAAGGTATCTTCGTTGTCCGCCTGCCACTTCATTTGAGAGGTGGACAATGTAGGCAGCATTTCATTCATCTCTATAGTTTGCTGCGCTCGTTAGCTCTCCCAAAGTGTATTGTTTTATCCAGTTTTTCGAGATGCATCTGGCTGCAGACAAAATGGCCGACTTCCGCAAGAGGCGCCTCTGCAGTTGACAGTAAATCACATGACCTCTGCAGTTGCCAGGAAATCCGTTGTTTTAAAAAAAAAAAAAAAAATCTGCCCTCAGTGCTTATTGACTGCAGTGCAAGTTTGATTTAGTTCACCCTCGAGACATGAAGTCTCTAGTTGTATTCATGAATTCTATAACAAAATACCAAAACAGAACTGAAATGATTAAAACTGTAAAACTTTTATTAGAAATCAATGAGTGAAGAGGACCTGCAAATCATCCGGAATTAGGCTTGCATAGGATGAAGATTAGCGTAGTCTCATGTGGTTTAGTTTAAACCTGGTGTAGTATCTTGCAGTCAACAAGCAGATTTAAGCACACAATGACTTCATGCAGTGATAAGTCACAGTAAAACCTAAACCTTTAGAGGAAATGTCTACAGCTCTATCAATGTAGGTGTGCCCCATTCAGCCCCATTCAGTGACTAGAACATGTCTCTCATGCTCCAACCAGCAGGCAGCTCAAGCTGCAGTCAAACAGAACCCGGCCGTCTCTCTGAGTGCTGCACTTGTTCCGGAGCAGGTCCAGGATCCCTGCCCTGAGCTCCGGAGAGAGGGACCGGTGGAAGTGGTTCTGCTCGGTCATGAAGTCCAGCAGGAGCTCACCCAACTCGCTCCCCTGGGTGAAGCAGTCAGTGATGTCGATAGTGTTTGGAGCCATGTGCTCCTCATACTTCAGACCCAGCTGGTCCAGGTGGACCTTGATGTCCCCAGCAGACTGGTAGTCAGAGATGCTTTTGGTGCACAGCTCCCGTCTGTAGGTCTTCCACAGGATGTCCCAGCCGCTGTTGGCTGGAGGTGGGACATGAGAGGAGGTTAGAGTGTGAGATACATTCAAATATCTATATTATATTTTGTAAATGCATTATCACAGATCTGCACCAGTCAAATCTGAGGGAGATGAGACAATCTATAGTATGAATACAGCTACAAGATTAGTCAGCCATTAGACTTTATAGCCTAGCTGTGACAAAATGGGTCTTGGGCCTTGTATCAATGCTGCAGAATATCAACCTGCTTCGTGAACAATCAGCAGCTTGCCATTCTTCTTCAGGAGACTGTGGAAGAACTTGATAGTTGCTGCATAGTCTGTCACATAGTAGAGCATCTACACAGGGAAACAAAATGGTTATTAGATGGTGCTTTGTAAATACGGGAGGATGGGGTAAGACGCACAACTTTGTTTTTATAAAACTAAATGCAAAATCTTGTACAGGGGCATTGCAAGTCTCTAGCCCATTGTCTGGCTGAACAGGGCTCAGAAGACTAGGCCTCCACTGACCTAACATTGGCGAACTCCTGAACTCTTCTGACCCCATCTTCCCTCAAAAATCCTACACATATTACAAAACAAGTATTTGTTATTTTTTGCTCAAACTAATGGATCACCCTCCATATGAATCCATATAGGAGGCCCGTGCTACCTCATTAAAATACACTTGGAAGCCTAAAATCTGAAAGTCAGAACTGATTCAAAACATTTACCTGAATCATGTGTATGAAATCAAATCTCTTGATGTGTCCTTTGTCTTTGACCTGCTTCTCATAGTCCCCACATGTCATGATGTGCCAGGCAAATGGGATCTTCTGCAGGTTGTCGGTCTTTGTCACCAAAGCTGCAGATCAGTTACCAGACAAAGAGGGGGAATTCCAAGTGAGACCAAAGATTAAACCGATAGACGTTGTCAAATGAGTGATGATCAAAACCACAATGTGTTTTTATTTTTATTACATATTTATTTTTGATTTTCTCATTTCCACCCAATTTGGTTCACACACCCAATCTAATTGACCAATAGTACCCTGTAGCTGCTGTCGAGGGTCAGTGGTCGGGGGGCACTGTTGAGTGGCGGACCCTTGCACTCAAATTACAAACCACCCTCAGGAGTGGTGGATCAATATTAGCCTTGTGAGACCATCCTGATCTCACAAGATCACTTTCAGTGATCTCCCTAGATCAGGATGGTCTCAGGAGGCTAGCCCAATATGACCCTCCCTGTGGAACCTGGCCCAATTCTGCCCTGCTGAGACCAGGGTGTGAGTCTTACGGTGTGTGTTTAAGTGAATGTGAGTAAGTGCGTGTCTGTTTGAATGAGCACAACCTTTGAATTGTTCAGTGAGTTCACTGCTGGGTTCCACGACAGCAGCGGTGATGGGGGCTGCTGGGACCTGGGACTGCAGGACGGACAGCAGATGGATGTCCATCTCCCCTGAAACACAGGAACTCCCTGAGTCACTGAGCCAGAGACCACATGTAGGACTACAGCCTACAGAGTATCTACAGACACCCCCCCGCCCCCCACGGGAGACAAGCCAACCGGGAGACAACCCAACCAGGGGGCATAGCTGAGTCTGCCACACTGATGAGCACCTACCTCCCCCACTTCCAACACCCACAACATCCATGTTGACTTTTCCCTCTGCGATTCTATATGAAAAGAGAAGAAAGACGATGCAGTTGATGTTACCATCAAAAATGTTACATAATAGAGACTTCAGTAGGCCTATTTGATCATGCAGCTGTGAAGAATCTAAACAATGAAACAGAACAATAGAGTCACACCAACGGGCATCTTCAAACTTAATGTCTGTACAGAGAAATATGAATATGTATGTTTGACGCTACCTTGCAAATTCCCCAGGCAGAACCTGGTCTATGAACTTAAGTATAGCCTTGTGCTCCCCAGAGTGTTTCAAGTAGAACTGGAAGCCCTGGACGTAGCGGCCCTCATATCCTGCTTGCTTTGGCTCAGTAGCCATGGCTACAGCTTGTGACCTGTACAGCAAAGACATAGACACAGACAACAGTCATTATTGCATTGGGTTACAGATAGAGTAGGGTGTACCATTGTATGAGTCAACCAGATGTTGCAGGTAACTGCAGTACATCAATCTAATCAAGACACAATTAGACGACAAAATACAAGCACAAGATACTACTCTACAAACACATTTCACTGAGAAACTATAGTAAGAAATATATGAAAATAGAAAGAAATATGTATTGGAAATCACCTTGAATGTGTGCAGAGTGAGAAATGAGCTGCTGCCTCCCTCAGTCTGACTGGCTAGAGCCTCCCTGGTTCAGCATGTGAACCCTCCCCTTGTTTTATTGGCCAATGTCCATCCCTGATGACATCACTCTTGATCAAAAAAACACTTCGCCTGCACGGAGTGGTATTCTCATGAGATATGGTGCAGTTTATTGTACTCACTTGAACTTTGTTTATGGCTTGGATTCAAAGCTGGACATGGATACTATTGGACGAACCTAGTCTATCTCGTGGCTACAATTGGATGGACTCTATGAACCCTCTAATTAGTAACCATCCAACCTCTGCCCCCATTATCAGTGCATCTCCTGCGCACTGTGAACTCACCTCAGAGTTGGTCCCAGTTCATTGAGCACAGGTTTCAAGAATCGATTCGATTCCGATTCACAAGGTTCAGAATCGATTATCACGATTCGATTCAATATCAATTCGGTTAGTTATACTAAAACCTGTTTTGTTTTTTTTGCTGTAACCTTAATTACATGACTGCCAAGTTATGCAACACATCAATACTAGGGCTGGGTATCGATACTGATTTCCAAAAATGAATGAATGAATGAATCATTGAATGAATCATTTAATTAATTAATGAACTATTCATACCTTCATTTATTCATTCATTCATTAAATAAAAGATCGATTTTGGGATTCATGAATCGATTCTGAATCATTTGATTCAGAATCGATGAATCGATTTTTTAAACCCAGCCCTATTCATTCATACTTTATACTAATACTTTATACTATTTATACCGTATGTTTAGTGATATCAGCCTTGGATTCAATATAATATTACAACATAATGTAGTAATTCTGTAAGTGCAGCTTCACAGGACTGTTATCTGGGTGCAGGGCACTCGTGGCGACCGACAGAGCAATCCATTCTGCTGCCGGTCAGTTATGAAAGCCTCCAGGTTGCTGTTGATGAATGTGACGTGCACAGACACCCTCCCCCATGGGCACACACCCATAAACCCAACTCACTCTCCTACTCGACCACACACACACACACATACACACACACACACACACACGGGGTTCAATAGTTAGGGAGAGGGAGAGAGTAATATTCACCAGCTACGAATAAGATCTATATAGATAGACAGATTACAAAGGAACCTCCCCCAGGTGGTGAGTGCTGACACGGAGCTCGCAAGCTCAACACCTTCTATGGACGCTTTGAGAACAGCAGCGGCAGACATCTGAGTTAAACAGGAGAGGGGAGGAGGAGGAGCAGGAGGAGGAGGAGGAGAGAACCATCACTTGTATCTGCGCACGCTGTGAGAAGCCCAGGAAGGTAGCAGGACCAGAGGGCATTACGGGGCGTGTCCTGAAGACCTGCACTGACAGCGATATTCAACCTGAGTCTGGCCCAGTCTGTCACACCCACAGGCTTCCAAGAGTCAGACATTTAGGACACTCTACCACTAGGCCACAGAGCTGGTCTTTTGAGGTATTTTAGGGTACCTTTACTTGTGGTATATTTCCAGGCACTTTGGGGTATTTTATGGTACTTTGGGGTATTTTGGGGTATACATTGGGGCTCTTTGTGGTATTTGGGGGCACTTTGGGGTATTTTGTGGTACTTTGGGGTATTTTAGGGTACTTTGGGGTATACTTTGGGGTAGTTTGTGGTACTTTGTGGTTCTTTGTGGTGATTAGTAGGACCCGTTGTGACCTTTATGCTATGGCCTTGGTCAGCCCCGTGGTCAATCCTCCACCACGTTTTGTAGAAATTGGTCTTATTGTGTGATCATTATGTAGAAGTTATTATGTTATTGACTTCTACATGCTGACAGACAGACACACAGACAGACTTGACAGACAGACAGGACACAGAAAGAAAGACAGACAGACAGACAGGCAGAGAAGTGAAAGATTACCTTCCTCCCCCACAGGAATGGCCCTCCCTCCCTACGTTACTGCGGACAATGTTGGCCTGCATTTCAATGTTGGCACCACAAGAGGCAGTAGTCCCAACACACCAAAATCAAGAAGGACACCAAAATCAACCTGCCGATCTCCACTGCACAAGTAGAGTAGTGGTGAGAGCATTGGACTCCCACCCTGGAGACTGGGGTTGAAGACCCAGTGGGGATGACTTTATGGGACTATACCCCAAACCTCCACATGTTCATCCTTTCACTCCAACCTTTACCCCTTGCCTTATAGATCAGATCCTGTCCCAACCCCAACCCATATTCTAACCCCAACCCACACTAGGGACGGGAAGAAGGACACCAAAACCCACTTGCCGATCTCCACTGCACAAGTAGAGTAGTGGTGAGAGCATTGGACTCCCACCCAGGAGACCGGGGTTCCTGGTGGGGATGACTTTATGTTATCATTAGTGTAACTGCTTTAGCCACTGACCGCTACCATTAATGTTATGGAAGCTGCTGCTAGTTGTTGTGAGCCCATGAGCTAACTGGCTACCCCGCTCTTATTGTGCTGGATTAGCATTGGAAGCATTGGAACTGATGTGTCCAGGTGACAAGACCAATCTTTATTTATCAGACATTACCGTCCTACCAGTCCTGCACAGAAACAAACCAGCCAACACACATAAGCCAGGCTGGACCTGGCCTGGTTTATCATCCTGTTTTCACCCAATTTGATAGCCAACTGACCCTGACCCTAGTGTCTAAATACCCCCGACTAAGGATTGGCAGCTGCACCAGAACACGACACATTGGACCGCTACAACACCACGGACCCCCAGTTCTCCATTTCTCAAAGATAATTTGAGTATGCATGAGTACCGTTTATTAACAAGTATTTGCACAGGAAGCTACAGTTCAATCTACAGTAGTAAATTCTCTTTACTGTACAGCATATCACAGTCACAATAACGCTTCTACTTCTTACTTCGATTATTTACAAAAGTATTGGATTATACTTCTGACAAATTCAGAAAAATCAGGAATTACTAAGGGCTCTGTACACATTATAACATGGTGACAAAGTGTGCATTTGACATTTCATGAGCAGCTTTATCAAGGTCTAAAAACTATGATTAATGTGTAATTCACGCTCCAATTATAATAGCAATTGATAGTGGCTGAACTGTGAATGTGCTGTGATGTTTTCAGACGTAGACCTTCCTACCAGACAGACTGAAGCATCAGGCCCTAAAACTGCTTTATGCTCCAGTAGTTTGAAACACATTTCTTAAGGTTCAACCACCAGCACTCCAAGGTTGTTGTTGAATATGACTCTCCCATCGGCCTGCTGGCTGCAGTCAGGATGTCTCAGCAGCTCCAGCACCCCGGCCCTCAGCTCTGGGGGAGCCGTCTTACTGAAGTCCAGCACCTGGGTCAGGAAGTCCAGCAGCAGCTCCCCCGCCTCGTCGCCCTCGGTGAAGCACTCTGTGATGTCAATCTGAGAGGGCAGCTCGTAGCTCTGGTAGCGAAGGCCTTTGGTGTCCAGAAGGCTCTTGATGTCGCCGGTGTTCACACACTGGCTGATCTCAGTGTTGCACAGCTGGCTCCTGTAGGTTCTCCAGAGCTTCCCCCAGCCACTCTCCCCTGACCCCAGAGACACACACCAACACACAATATAACACACCAACACTGGACATCACACACCAACACAATATAACACACCGACATTGGACATCACACACCAACATGCAATATCACACATCAACACATCGTCATCACATCATAACTTGTCGTGGGGTGTGCGCTGAGCGCGTCCCAGTCTGCCTCTCCAACACCTGACCAACCCTCCACCTCAGACCAGACCTCCACCTCTGACCAGACCTCCACCTCTGACCAGACCTCCACCTCTGACCAGCCCTCCACCTCTGACCAGACCTCCACCCCTGACCAACCCTCCACCTCTGACCAGACCTCCACCTCTGACCAGACCTCCACCTGACCAACCCTCCACCTCTGACCAGACCTCCACCTCTGACCAGACCTCCACCTGACCAGCCCTCCACCTCTGACCAACCCTCCACCTCTGACCAGACCTCCACCTCTGACCAACACTCCACCTCCACCTCTGACCAGACCTCCACCTCTGACCAGCCCTCCACCTCTGACCAACCCTCCACCTCTGACCAGACCTCCACCTCTGACCAGACCTCCACCTCTACCTCTGACCAGCCCTCCACCTCTGACCAGACCTCCACCTGCGCGCTCTTAGAGAGCGTTGGCTAGGCGACGACACAGCCGGTCTCCATTAGGCAATCAGCGCACCTGACACTGATCAGCTCCTCTGCTACAAGAGTCAGTCAGACCTGCTGTTCGTCGCCAGATCGTAGCCTAATGTTTACGGTACAGTCAAGCTCCTTGAGTGTTCTCTATACTAGCCTGCTTTTCTGTGGAACCCAGCCTCACTCTGTTCTTCCCCAGCCTCACCCTGTTCTTCCCCAGCCTCACTCTGTTCTTCCCCCTGAATAAACAAGCCCCCGGGCTGAAGGACTCCTAACCCCCTGAATAAACACGCCCCCGGGCTGAAGGACTCCTAACCCCCTGAATAACCCCCCCCAGGCTGAAGGACTCCTAACCCCCTGAATACCCCCCCCCCCAGGCTGAAGAACTCCTAACCCCCTGAATAGACACCCCCCCAGGCTGAAGGACTCCTAACCCCCTGAATAAACACCCCCCCAGGCTGAAGGACTCCTAACCTCCTGAATAGACACCCCCCTGGGCTGGAGGATTCCTAACCCCCTGAATAAACACGCCCCCGGGCTGAAGGACTCCCCGCTCCGTGCCGTCTTTGGCCTCCCAGGGTCGGACTCATAACAATAACTATTCTGTCCAAATACAAGACATTTCACCACATCAAAAACATCTCTATGACATCAACTGACCTGATACAAGGATGATGAGAAGTTTGCCGTTCTTGTTCAGGAGGCTGTGGAAGAAGGATATGGTGGCACCAGGATCCTTCACATAGTACAGCATCTGGAAGACACCGGATTACAAACATGCAGACATATTATAATCCAGATACTCTATAATTTGCTATTCAGGTGTACAGGTCACAAGAAAACAGCATACTGTAACAGATATGACCTGTATCATGTGAATGAAGTCCATCTTCTTGGTCATGTTCTTCTCTGTCCAGTGCTTTTCAAACTCGGAGGCAGTCATCTTATTCCAGGTGAAGTTCATATAATCTAAGTTTGGTGTCTTGGACACGAGCACTAGGCAAAACCAGATGCAGTCAAAACATTTTGTAAAGTCTAAGTTATTTCCACAAAACATAATGAATTATAGTAAATATGGTTTATTCTAAGCATTAACAAAACGTTTCATGTTTTTATGCATGAAATTGTGTGAGCTGACACCAGGGGCCGGTTGCACCAGCTGGGCGCAACTTGGATGTGAGACTAGGCTGGACGTAAAAATGTATACCTGTTGGCCCACCTGGTCGCAGGGCTGCATCTGGGTTTAAATCTCACGCCTCCCCCTGAGTATGTGTAAGATAGAAATACCTGACTAGTTTCCATGGTGACACATTTTTATGAAAAATATTAGTCAAACTTCGGTACGGCGCGTTTAATATACCGTCTACATGACCAGCGGGCTTTCAGACGCAGAGGGTTTAGAGAGATCGCACAAACCCTCTCGATATACATGGAGACAGAGAGCTAAGAGAAGGATGTGGCTTCAGAAGGGCTGATCTGTTTGAATGAACTGATGAACTTTCTCTAAATAGTTCTATGCTAAATATTAAAAAAATCCTTCCCAGATAAACTAGAATCTTACTTTATGGCGAATTATATGTCAGAATGCCAACTAACACCTCGGTGAGCTTCTTGTCTTTGAAATCGAGATTTTAACATGTTTTTGAATGATTTTTCAAGGTGCCCACCCACATCCATTGTATGACCTAAATGGTGGTAGAGCAATTATCAGACTTTCTCAAAAGTGCTAGTTTTGTCAACGTTTTGATCTGAACCATTGTATATGATCATAAGTAACCTTAAAACAGGGCTAAACATGCATTTTCCCTTTACTACTCCTTTAAGGTCATTGTTAACACAATCTGCTAAAACTGTCATGCCTGATTTCAACATCTTTAAAAGGTGAAGTTTATATATATTATGATATGACAGCCGTGTGCCAATTTAAAAAACGACACCTCCCTCTCACTCAACTGAGCAAGCGAAGGCTGACATGGGATGTGGACTAGGGCGACTCGCGGTTACAAGAACAGGCGTAGCACGTCGACCTTGCAAGCAGAAAATACAGGGTTCGAATCTCGTTCGACCATATGTCTGATTATTGAAATGCTTGTACCGCCAGATTCCTCGTTTTGAGTCAAGTTTGAAACATTGTTTGCATCGCTTGGCCCCCACAATGCTGCTTGCAGCTTTATTGTTATAGGCCTATTGTTCTTATTATTACTATTGGCTTATAATAGCCTATGCTTTAATATGTAAATAAATCTACTTCACATACACATGTAGGCTATAGGCTATAATTGTATGACCTAATCTAAATTCAGAAATATGCTGTCATCCTCAAAAGTGTAGGAGTCATAGGAGCCGTCACTTAAGTAGTTGAATTTCCAAGTTCAGTTCACGCTTCTCCAGTTCAATCTTCTCCACCCGCAGTTTTTCAGTTTCCATCTCCACTCTTAGGATTTCTTTCTCAACCAACTTGCGTTGACGGTCCGGACTGCGTCTGGCCCTTACAGGAGAGATTGGCCGGTGTCTGTTTGTCGCTGCTGTAGGCCTACTGGGCGCTGAAATGCTGGGAGTCTGCACACCGTCATCCGACTCCGTCTCAGGCTGGGACAGCAACATCACAGTGCTGTCTGGGCCCCTAAGCCCGTTGAAGGTGGGCTCATTATCCCCCCCCCCAAACAGATCCGTTATTATAGGGCTGTATGGAGATATTTTGGGCAACGGGCCGCCGCCTGTTGGGGGATTCTTTATCAGACCTGGCATCCCGTCTTGCTGCTTGGATAAGATCTTTCCATTTCTGTTTCACCTCTTCCTCTGTCCGACAGCCAACTCCTCCTGCACAATCATTCACTGCTGCCGTAATTGAAGCCCACACTGCTTGTTTTTTGTCGTTGATGATTGTGTTGTTATGTTTAGATGTGAGAATTGGCCTATATTTGCTATAAAGTTCTGTAATATTGCATATTTCTGTCTGTGTAGTTCATCTTGTGTTTTTCATCTTGTGTTTTTTAGTCTTCATTTTCACCCCTTTCAACCTAAAAACACTGTTACTTAGTAACCGCTGTGATAGAATGTATCCCTGTGAGCGGTATCATAATGGAGTGATAGAATGTATCCGTGAACGCGCATTGCTCCCGCCTGGCGGAGCTGCGCCTCGTCGTAGTTTCAGATGGTGGAACAGGTGTAGATGTTCATCACAGCGCTGGGCGGTGCTAAGCCTGACGCAGGTCTCACACCTGACTTTTTTACGTCCAGCTGGTGCAGCCGGCCCCAGGACATGAGCAGAGTGGAGGTCAGTTCTAGGCATGGATGTATTAATAGAACTGGATACAGCCACTCCATCCACTGACCGATATCAACAATGAAGCCCTATTGAACCGCGCCATCTTGGCAAATTTGTAGTCATTTGACTATTTCCGGTGACTTTTGTACTTGGCCAGTTGTGCTTTTCTGGCCTTCCGGTGACTTTTGTACTTGCGCAGTTGAGCTTTTCTGTCCGACGCGCGTCCACGAAAAAGTTCACCTTTATATGAAATGTAGACGCACGTTCCCGGCTCTCCCCGCTTTGATTTAGCAATGAAAACCGGCTTGCATATTAACCTGTTTTTGTCAAATATATCCATTGGAGACATTATTTTTTCATCCAGGCATCTTAGTTTTAACAGGTTAAATATAACTGAACATGTTTTGTTTGCTAGTAGATGGTATTCATTCCGTTCGCGATAACGTTATTGCAGCCAGGCTAAATTCCTCCAGGGAGCCAGTGACCGGCGAGTTGAAAAGCTTCCCTCCCCGCCAGCAGGAGCTTTGGCCGCGGCTACCGCATCTCGGATAACCCGCTGAGTTCGTGGCTGCTATTTCACACTCGCCCTTGATCAATCGAATCTTATCTCCGTATAAATACACATTAAGCCTATATCGCCTTATTCACCACAAAATATGTTTCAATCTGAGGTTATTTTCATAGATAGATTTTGCCTCATTTTTGATAATTTACTGCCATGCAGGCCGTCTGCGCTGTCCCCAGCACCACCTTAACAGAGGAAGTTTGAAATGTCTAAATATTCCCAAGCATGCATTTCCATTCGTAAATCACATTAGCTGACCTGCCCGGACAACTGCATCTCATCCGATAAACATAGCCTATGAACAATACATCCATGATGGCAAGCCAGAAACGCAGATACAAGTTCAAGTACCACAAATAAAGGTAGCCTATTCATTCTAACATCAACGGGGTCCCGGCTAAAGTATTTTAATACCATCCATCGTCATCCGCTTATCCGGGGTCGGGTCGCGGAGGCAGCAGTTCCAGCAGGGGGCCCCAGACATCCCTTTCCCTAGCATCAACCAGCTCTGCCTGGGGAATCTTTAGCCGTTCATAGGCCAGTGCGGATGTTTAATCAAATGTGTTAATGAAAATGACCACAAAAAAGGAGAGTAGTCAAAGCACACCGCCCAAAAAGGGCTTAATACATACAACAAACTGATCAGGCTAATCATTTTTTAATGAAAATGACCACAAGACAACCTCCTGTGCATAGTTGAAATGGTAGTGGGATACGGTGATAAACTGGAGTGATCATTTGACAGCAATTATTAATATGCAAGCCGGTTTTCATTGCTAAATCAAAGCGGGGAGAGCCGAGAGAGCCGGGAACGTGCGTCTACATTTCACATAAAGGTGAACTTTTTCGTGGACGCGCGTCGGACAGAAAAGCTCAACTGCGCAAGTACAAAAGTCACCGGAAATAGCCAAATGACTACAAATCTAGCCAAGATGGCGCGGTTCAATAGGCCTTCACTTTAGATTTCGAATCCTGGGGGCTTGGTTCTAGGTGTTGTAGAGTTATAGTGTTATACTAGTGTTGTAGTGTAGTCTTGTAGTGTAGTCTTGTAGTGTAGTCTTGTAGTGTAGTCTTGTAGTGTTGTAGTGTAGTCTTGTAGTGTTGTAGTGTTATGCTGTGTTCACACCGGGCGCGGCGAGAAAATTCACGCCGCCCAGTTCGCCCCAATCTCGCCGCGGGATCAATGGGTTGCCGCCTGAATCCGCCACAGAAAGTTCAAAAAATGTAACTTTTGCAAATGTCCTGGCTGCCGCGCCGCCGAGTTCGCCTGATTCCCGTGCCGCCCGCCGCCCAGTTTGCACGAATTGTATTGACTTTCTATGTAAACTCGCCGCGCGGCCGGAAAAATTTGCGCCCGGTGTGAACACAGCATTATAGTGTCCTGTAGGCCAGTTCTAGGTGTTGTAGTGTTCTAGTGTTATAATAGTGTTGTAGTGTTCTAGTGTTATAATAGTGTTGTAGTGTTTTAGTGTTATAATAGTGTTGTAGTGTTTTAGTGTTATAATAGTGTTCTAGTGTTGTGTCCTGTAGGCCAGTTTTAGTGTTGTTCTAGTGTTTTAGTGTTATAATAGTGTAGTGTGTCCTGAGGCCAGTTCTAGGTGTTCTAGTGTTCTAATAGTGTTGTAGTGTTATAATAGTGTTCTAGTGTTCTAATATTGTTATAGTGTTCTAGTGTTATAATAGTGTTCTAGTGTAATAGTGTTCTAGTGTTATAATAGTGTTCTAGTGTTATAATAGTGTTCTAGTGTTATAATTGTGTTCTAGTGTTCTAGTGTTATAATAGTGTTCTAGTGTAATGGTGTTCTAGTGTTATAATAGTGTTCGAGTGTTCTAGTGTTATAATAGTGTTCTAGTGTAATAGTGTTCTAGTGTTGTAGTGTTATAATAGTGTTCTAGTTTAATAGTGTTCTAGTGTTATAATAGTGTTCTAATGTAATAGTGTTCTAGTGTTATAATATTGTTATAGTGTTCTAGTGTTATAATAGTGTTCTAGTGTTATAATAGTGTTCTAGTGGTCCTGTGTTATAATAGTGTTATAGTGTTGTGTCCTGTAGTCCAGTTCTAGTGTTATAATAGTGTTGTAGTGTTGTGTCCTGTAGTCCCACCCTTGTAGTTGTGAAGCTGCTGGCCACTGGGCTCCACCACCTGGTTGTCCACGGTTACCCCTGGGTGCTTCAGACGCAGCTGGGAGCACATCTCCAGGTCAATCTGCCCTGCGGACACACACACACACACACACACACACACTAGGAACACCAGCCACAGGCCCACTACAGGGTCATGAGACCCAAAACAAAAGCTTGTATTCAAACCCATATGTCAACAGGTCCTATCATGATATCCTGTGACCAGTTTAGGGAACTGGATTTGAGAATACTAAAATGTTAATAACAAAATTTAGTTAATATTCAGAACTGTTACTGTATCATCATGAACTGAACTTTTGCACGTAGCTTCCTAAAGGTAGCCTGGTAGGAACATTGGCATAAAAATAGTTGTAGTGCCCCCTACAGGCTACCACTGGTAACACTGACAGTGAAAAAGCACTGCCATGAACCTGGAGAAATGTTACATTGAGATTATTAACACTGAGACCAATAAAGGCAGCTGGACAGCCTTCAGAATGATTACAGGTGTTCCACAGGGCAAGGTCTCATGCTGTAGAAGTCATCAACACAGTTATAAATTAGACCATACTAAATGTATAACAGGCAGATCAAAGGCTGTGTCCTCCATGGTTATAATTCGATGCTAATAAGTTGAGTCTTCTCACCTGCTCCACTTCCGATTCCCATGACATTCAGATGGTTTCCTTCTCCAACGCTACAGCAGAGAGACTCACACTTAGAGGACAATGTTATGCCCTGACAGTTCTTTGAATAATGTAATCATAATGTTATAATGTACAGTATATCATAATGTACAGTGAGATCACAATGTACAGTGCTTACATACAGGTCTTGATTTCTATTTTTCAATACGCCATTATAATTTGACTTTGAATTAGAAAATGTCTTATTGGGACTGGTGTCCAGAATGTCCAGAAGGGTCTGAGCCTTTGCAGTCACCTGGCCAGGATGTCTGGGAGGACGCCATGAATGAAGTCCTGCATGCACTGGTGCTCAGAGGAGCGGTCCAAGAAGAGCTGGAAGGACTTTTGGTACCTGCCATCATCTTCAACCAGACTCCGTAGAAGAGAAGCCATGGAGAATTTTCTGCCCGGTCTTAAAAGGACACAGATAGGCTAAGTCTATACCCGGGCTAATTCTTGCAAACAAATCAAGTAGGCCTATATATCTCGTGGATGGTGGCTTCCTCTGTATTTCTCAGTGGTCGTGTTGTGCCTATCTCTGCTGTACAGATGCATAACCTCAGCTACGCCTAAAGTTAAGGGATCTAGAAGAAATAGACGATTTGTAAGTGCGCAAAACTCCCCGGCAAATTAGATTTAAGATGGTCATAGCTGCGCTTTGGATATTTTTGTAGGCATGTGCAGTTGTATGCTACTTACGCTCTGTCCGAGACGAAATGACACGATTTTGATTCCGTAGCCCAGTCCAGTCAGGCTAGGCGACACATTCTTGTTCCCTCTTTGCGAAAGTGCAGCCGCGACGGCGAATTCCTCCCCTTTCAGTAGGCTTCCTGTTGCAAGGGTGGACTGTGGGGTGCAAGTTCGGATCTTTCTAGGCTTGCCTACTGATTCAGATCTGAATCAACTGTTGCGTTGTAGCAGAACGATGAGAAAAGCATGTGAACGAATCCTGCCCTAAAAAGGATCTCGGTTCACTTTAGAATGTATGACAGAATAAATGTGCATGTTATGATTTGTGTGTGCAGCCTACTTAAAGTCCAGGTTAACCCAGTTCAAATTTTTGTTATGAGCTTCACACACCACAGGGAAACATGTCATTAACCACCCAGCCAAATCTGAGTGATTAAAAATGTCGCTAAGTATATAAAATAAGGCTTCAAAATCGGTTAAAAATCAGCAGCATTCTCTGGTCTGAGACTGTGGGGGCGTGTCTGCTGGAGGCACCGAAGCCACACCCAATTGCGTGGGGAGGGGGTGTGGAGGGAAGAACCTGTCAAATAGTACCGTTCTCTGGTCTGCATATTGTCACACTGGCACGCCGTCTCTTTTGTGGTAGGAAGGCACAGCTTTGTGAAAACAGAGAGGAGTTGAAATTACACTTGTCTAATGAGTCAAACGCACAGATGCTTCTTCCTAACCTACCTCCTGACAAACACAGGTAAAACTGTAGCTACTCTATACCAACGCGCCAGTGTTACCCTTAGATGCAAAATACAAAAACAGGCAACGAGGAATGTATGAGTCGGTCCCTATTTTCTCCCTGCCACCTCCGGACCCATTCCTATCCCTCCCAGGCGATCCTGTCGTCCCTTGGGATCAATGGAAAAAGTTGTTTAAAATGTACCTTTTAGTCACTGGCTTGAACAGCGCTGATAGCGCGAAGAAGCGTACACTACCGGAGTTGATAATCGGGACAGACTCATCCACTCTCGTTGGCAATGTTATGTGTGAGAATAACGAGCACTCGGCTTCAACTTTCCCGCAACATATCCAACAGAACTGGAATGTTCAGCCAGTAGCCGCCGAGCACCGCTTCACTGGGAGAGGGTGCGTCTTTCTCCAGCTGCAGCTGGTCTACCTAACCATCCCCCTCGCTCCCGCCTCCCGGTCTCCCGCTGGACAAATATACTGTCTGTAACCATTACCGGTGAACCCATACGTACATCAGGTGCCACAAATATGGCAGGCAGTTTCTGTATAGTTAACGCTTATAGTCATATATCATCCGTAACGTTATTTGGTGGGTGGTCGCCTGGTCGGTGCTGCTAGCTATGTTAGCTAGACTAAGGTTATATACACACTCCCATCTGCAACAAGCTAGCTAATGTTAGCTATAATTCCTCCTAAGATTACATATAATTCATCATAGCTGACATTACCACATAAATGTCAAGACACATTTTGTAGATTAACGTAGCAGTGTATTTTCCTATTGCTTACGTTACCTAGCTAACGTTATAACGTTAATTAGCTATAAGCACACAAGGCAGCGGTGTAGGCACCAAAGGTTGATGCGACAGGAGGAGAATGGAGGCCGGGGAGGGAGATGGTTGGCTCTGCCGAATTCACCAGGACCAGTCGTGAGTCTGTGAAACCCAAAAGCCTCATATTATAATTGCAGAAGCTTTCGGGAGTGAAATGTTTGCTGCAGAGGCGGGCGCTAGCGGTGACAGACTCCTCTGTAACACCATGGCTCTTCAAAAATGCTAACCATTTGCTTCTCATTTCAGCTTTACTCGGGAGTGAAAGAAGGAGATCTTATCATCCCATTCCTGCTGGCATCCAGGAAGGATACATTTTCGTTTAGTTCTATGCATAGGCATTGCTGACTAAGAAAAACTAGCTAATTCTAGACTGTTGGTTAAAACTAGCTAATTCTAGACTCAAGATTGAGCAGGAGAACCGAAGATTCAAATCCGTTCTAGCTTTATATAGTGTTAGGGCGGGGATATGCTAAGAACACCGCTCTACGTCATCCGGTACCGTTTTAAACCCGCCCAGAAAATCCAGAAATCAAAACTGGTCAAAAACACAAAACTGGTCTAACTTCACAATTCAGTACTACGCATGGTTCATCCCATTTTTACATGTTATCAGCAATGCATCACTAACACATAGAATGTGTTTTCAAGCAAATCTCTGATTTTGGTTAACTGGGACTTTAAGTATAGCCTTGTGCTCCCCAGAGTGTTTCAAGTAGAACTGGAAGCCCTGGACGTAGCGGCCCTCATATCCTGCTTGCTTTGGCTCAGTAGCCATGGCTACAGCTTGTGACCTGTACAGCAAAGACATAGACACAGACTACAGTCATTATTGCATTGGGTTACAGATAGAGTAGGGTGTACCATTGTATGAGTCAACCAGATGTTGCAGGTAACTGCAGTACATCAATCTAATCAAGACACAATTAGACGACAAAATACAAGCACAAGATACTACTCTACAAACACATTTCACTGAGAAACTATAGTAAGAAATATATGAAAATAGAAAGAAATATGTATTGGAAATCACCTTGAATGTGTGCAGAGTGAGAAATGAGCTGCTGCCTCCCTCAGTCTGACTGGCTAGAGCCTCCCTGGTTCAGCATGTGAACCCTCCCCTTGTTTTATTGGCCAATGTCCATCCCTGATGACATCACTCTTGATCAAAAAAACACTTCGCCTGCACAGAGTGGTATTCTCATGAGATATGGTGCAGTTTATTGTACTCACTTGAACTTTGTTTATGGCTTGGATTCAAAGCTGGACATGGATACTATTGGACGAACCTAGTCTATCTCGTGGCTACAATTGGATGGACTCTATGAACCCTCTAATTAGTAACCATCCAACCTCTGCCCCCATTATCAGTGCATCTCCTGCGCACTGTGAACTCACCTCAGAGTTGGTCCCAGTTCATTGAGCACAGGTTTCAAGAATCGATTCGATTCCGATTCACAAGGTTCAGAATCGATTATCACGATTCAATTCGATTCAATATCAATTCGGTTAGTTATACTAAAACCTGTTTGTTTTTTTTAGCTGTAACCTTAATTACATGACTGCCAAGTTATGCAACACATCAATACTAGGGCTGGATATCGATACTGATTTCCAAAAATGAATGAATGAATCATTGAATGAATCATTTAATTAATTAATGAACTATTCATACCTTCATTTATTCATTCATTCATTCATTAAATAAAAGATCGATTTTGGGATTCATGAATCGATTCTGAATCATTTGATTCCGAATCGATGAATCGCTTTTTTTAAACCCAGCCCTATTCATTCATACTTTATACTCATACTTTATACTATTTATACCGTATATTTAGTGATATCAGCCTTGGATTCAATATAATATTACAACATAATGTAGTAATTCTGTAAGTGCAGCTTCACAGGACTGTTATCTGGGTGCAGGGCACTCGTGGCGACCGACAGAGCAATCCATTCTGCTGCCGGTCAGTTATGAAAGCCTCCAGGTTGCTGTTGATGAATGTGACGTGCACAGACACCCTCCCCCATGGGCACACACCCATAAACCCAACTCACTCTCCTACTCGACCACACACACACACACACACATACACACGCACACACACACACACACACGGGGTTCAATAGTAAGGGAGAGGGAGAGAGTAATATTCACCAGCTACGAATAAGATCTATATAGATAGACAGATTACAAAGGAACCTCCCCCAGGTGGTGAGTGAGTGCTGACACGGAGCTCGCAAGCTCAACACCTTCTATGGACGCTTTGAGAACAGCAGCGGCAGACATCTGAGTTAAACAGGAGAGGGGAGGAGGAGGAGCAGGAGGAGGAGGAGGAGAGAACCATCACTTGTATCTGCGCACGCTGTGAGAAGCCCAGGAAGGTAGCAGGACCAGAGGGCATTACGGGGCGTGTCCTGAAGACCTGCACTGACAGCGATATTCAACCTGAGTCTGGCCCAGTCTGTCACACCCACAGGCTTCCAAGAGTCAGACATTTAGGACACTCTACCACTAGGCCACAGAGCTGGTACTTTGTGGTATATTTCCAGGCACTTTGGGGTATTTTATGGTACTTTGGGGTATACATTGGGGCTCTTTGTGGTATTTGGGGGCACTTTGGGGTATTTTGTGGTACTTTGGGGTATTTTAGGGTACTTTGGGGTATACTTTGGGGTAGTTTGTGGTACTTTGTGGTTCTTTGTGGTACTTTGTGGTGATTAGTAGGACCCGTTGTGACCTTTATGCTATGGCCTTGGTCAGCCCCGTGGTCAATCCTCCACCACGTTTTGTAGAAATTGGTCTTATTGTGTGATCATAGTGTAGAAGTTATTATGCTATTGACTTCTACATGCTGACAGACAGACACACAGACTAGACAGACAGACAGACAAGACACAGAAAGAAAGAAAGACAGACAGACAGGCAGGCAGGCAGAGAAGTGAAAGATTACCTTCCTCCCCCACAGGAATGGCCCTCCCTCCCTCCGTTACTGCGGACAATATTGGCCTGCATTTCAATGTTGGCACCACAAGAGGCAGTAGTCCCAGCACACCAAAATCAAGAAGGACACCAAAATCAACCTACCGATCTCCACTGCACAAGTAGAGTAGTGGTGAGAGCATTGGACTCCCACCCTGGAGACTGGGGTTGAAGACCCGGTGGGGATGACTTTATGGGACTATACCCCAAACCTCCACATGTTCATCCTTTCACTCCAACCTTTACCCCTTGCCTTACAGATCAGATCCTGTCCCAACCCCAACCCATATTCTAACCCCAACCCACACTAGGGACGGGAAGAAGGACACCAAAACCCACCTGCCAATCTCCACTGCACAAGTAGAGTAGTGGTGAGAGCATTGGACTCCCACCCAGGAGACCGGGGTTCTTGGTGGGGATGACTTTATGTTATCATTATTGTAACTGCTTTAGCCACTGACCGCTACCATTAATGTTATGGAAGCTACTGCTAGTTGTTGTGAGCCCATGAGCTATCTGGCTACCCCGCTCTTATTGTGCTGGATTAGCATTGGAAGCATTGGAACTGATGTGTCCAGGTGACAAGACCCATCTTTATTTATCAGACATTACCGTCCTACCAGTCCCGCACAGAAACAAGCCAGCCAACACACATAAGCCAGGCTGGACCTGGCCTGGTTTATCATCCTGTTTTCACCCAATTTGATAGCCAACTGACCCTGACCCTAGTGTCTAAATACCCCCGACTAAGGATTGGCAGCTGCACCAGAACACGACGCATTGGACCGCTACAACACCACAGACCCCCAGTTCTCCATTTCTCAAAGATAATTTGAGAAACCGTTTATTAACAAGTATTTGCACAGGAAGCTACAGTTCAATCTACAGTAGTAAATTCTCTTTACTGTACAGCATATCACAGTCACAATAACGCTTCTACTTCTTACTTTGATTATTTACAAAAGTATCGGATTATACTTCTGACAAATTCAGAAAAATCTGGAATTACTAAGGGCTCTGTACACATTATAACATGGTGACAAAGTGTGCATTTGACATTTCATGAGCAGCTTTATCAAGGTCTAAAAACTATGATTAATGTGTAATTCACGCTCCAATTATAATAGCAATTGATAGTGGCTGAACTGTGAATGTGCTGTGATGTTTTCAGACGTAGTCCTTCCTACCAGACAGACTGAAGCATCAGGCCCTAAAACTGCTTCATGCTCCAGTAGTTTGAAACACATTTCTTAAGGTTCAACCACCAGCACTCCAAGGTTGTTGTTGAATATGACTCTCCCATCGGCCTGCTGGCTGCAGTCAGGATGTCTCAGCAGCTCCAGCACCCCGGCCCTCAGCTCTGGGGGAGCCGTCTTACTGAAGTCCAGCACCTCGGTCAGGAAGTCCAGCAGCAGCTCCCCCTCCTCGTCGCCCTCGGTGAAGCACTCTGTGATGTCAATCTGAGAGGGCAGCTCGTAGCTCTGGTAGCGAAGGCCTTTGGTGTCCAGAAGGCTCTTGATGTCGCCGGTGGTCACACACTGGCTGATCTCAGTGTTGCACAGCTGGCTCCTGTAGGTTCTCCAGAGCTTCCCCCAGCCACTCTCCCCTGACCCCAGAGACACGCACCAACACAATATCACACACCAACACTGGACATCACACACCAACACTGGACATCACACACCAACACACAATATAACACACCAACACTGGACATCACACACCAACACAATATAACACACCGACATTGGACATCACACACCAACATGCAATATCACACATCAACACATCGTCATCACATCATAACTTGTCGTGGGGTGTGCGCTGAGCGCGTTCCCAGTCTGCCTCTCCAACACCTGACCAACCCTCCACCTCAGACCAGACCTCCACCTCTGACCAGACCTCCACCTCTGACCAGACCTCCACCTCTGACCAACCCTCCACCTCTGACCAGACCTCCACCTCTGACCAACCCTCCACCTCTGACCAGACCTCCACCTCTGACCAACACTCCACCTCCACCTCTGACCAGACCTCCACCTCTGACCAGCCCTCCACCTCTGACCAGCCCTCCACCTCTGGCCAGCGCTCCACCTCTGACCAGACCTCCACCTCTGACCAGACCTCCACCTCTACCTCTGACCAGCCCTCCACCTCTGACCAGACCTCCACCTGCGCGCTCTTAGAGAGCGTTGGCTAGGCGACGACACAGCCGGTCTCCATTAGGCAATCAGCGCACCTGACACTGATCAGCTCCTCTGCTACAAGAGTCAGTCAGACCTGCTGTTCGTCGCCAGATCGTAGCCTAATGTTTACGGTACAGTCAAGCTCCTTGAGTGTTCTCTATACTAGCCTGCTTTTCTGTGGAACCCAGCCTCACTCTGTTCTTCCCCAGCCTCACCCTGTTCTTCCCCAGCCTCACTCTGTTCTTCCCCCTGAATAAACAAGCCCCCGGGCTGAAGGACTCCTAACCCCCTGAATAAACACGCCCCCGGGCTGAAGGACTCCTAACCCCCTGAATAAACACGCCCCCGGGCTGAAGGACTCCTAACCCCCTGAATAACCCCCCCCAGGCTGAAGGACTCCTAACCCCCTGAATACCCCCCCCCCAGGCTGAAGAACTCCTAACCCCCTGAATAGACACCCCCCCAGGCTGAAGGACTCCTAACCCCCTGAATAAACACCCCCCCAGGCTGAAGGACTCCTAACCTCCTGAATAGACACCCCCCTGGGCTGGAGGATTCCTAACCCCCTGAATAAACACGCCCCCGGGCTGAAGGACTCCCCGCTCCGTGCCGTCTCTTTGGCCTCCCAGGGTCGGACTCATAACAATAACTATTCTGTCCAAATACAAGACATTTCACCACATCAAAAACCTCTCAATGACATCAACTGACCTGATACAAGGATGATGAGAAGTTTGCCGTTCTTGTTCAGGAGGCTGTGGAAGAAGGATATGGTGGCACCAGGATCCTTCACATAGTACAGCATCTGGAAGACACCGGATTACAAACATGCAGACATATTATAATCCAGATACTCTATAATCTGCTATTCAGGTGTACAGGCCACAAGAAAACAGCATACTGTAACAGATATGACCTGTATCATGTGAATGAAGTCCATCTTCTTGGTCATGTTCTTCTCTGTCCAGTGCTTTTCAAACTCGGAGGCAGTCATCTTATTCCAGGTGAAGTTCATATAATCTAAGTTTGGTGTCTTGGACACGAGCACTAGGCAAAACCAGATGCAGTCAAAAAAAATTGTAAAGTCTAAGTTATTCCCACAAAACATAATTAATTATAGTAAATATGGTTTATTCTAAGCATTAACAAAACGTTTCATGTTTTTAAGCATGAAATTGTGTGAGCTGACACCAGGGGCCGGTTGCACCAGCTGGGCGCAACTTGGATGTGAGACTAGGCTGGACGTAAAAATGTATACCTGTTGCCCCACCTGGTCGCAGGGCTGCGTCTGGGTTTAAATCTCACGCCTCCCCCTGAGTAGGTGTAAGATAGAAATACCTGACTAGTTTCCATGGTGACACATTTTTATGAAAAATATTAGTCAAACTTCGGTACGGCGCGTTTAATATACAGTCTACACGACCAGCGGGCTTTCAGACGCAGAGGGTTTAGAGAGATCGCACAAATACACCTCTCGATATACATGGAGACAGAGAGCTAAGAGAAGGATGTGGCTTCAGTAGGGCTGATCTGTTTGAATGAACTGATGAACTTTCTCTAAATAGTTCTATGCTAAATATTTAAAAAATCCTTCCCAGATAAACTACAATCTTACTTTATGGTGAATTATATGTCAGAATGCCAACTAACACCTCGGTGAGCTTCTTGTCTTTGAAATCGAGAGTTTAACATGTTTTTGAATGATTTTTCAAGGTGCCCACCCACATCCATTGTATGACCTAAATGGTGGTAGAGCAATTATAAGACTTTCTCGAAAGTGCTAGTTTTGTCAGCGTTTTGATCTGAACCATTGTATATGATCATAAGTAACCTTAAAACAGGGCTAAACATGCATTTTCCCTTTACTACTCCTTTAAGGTCGTTAACACAATCTGCTAAAACTGTCATGCCTGATTTCAACATCTTTAAAAGGTGAAGTTTATATATATTATGATATGACAGCCGTGTGCCAATTTAAAAAACGACACCTCCCTCTCACTCAACTGAGCAAGCGAAGGCTGACATGGGATGTGGACTAGGGCGACTCGCGGTTACAAGAACAGGCGTAGCACGTCGACCTTGCAAGCAGAAGGTACAGGGTTCGAATCTCGTTCGACCATATCTCTGATTATTGAAATGCTTGTACCGTCAGATTCCTCGTTTTGAGTCAAGTTTGAAACATTGTTTGCATCGCTTGGCCCCCACAATGCTGCTTGCAGCTTTATTATTATAGGCCTATTGTTCTTATTATTACTATTGGCTTATAATAGCCTATGCTTTAATATGTAAATAAATCTACTTCACATACACATGTAGGCTATAGGCTATAATTGTATGACCTAATCTAAAGTCAGAAATATGCTGTCATCCTCAAAAGTGTAGGAGTCATAGGAGAGCCGTCACTCAAGTAGTTGAATTTCCAAGTTCAGTTCACGCTTCTCCAGTTCAATCTTCTCCACCCGCAGTTTTTCAGTTTCCATCTCCACTCTTAGGATTTCTTTCTCAACCAACTTGCGTTGACGGTCCGGACTGCGTCTGGCCCTTACAGGAGAGATTGGCCGGTGTCTGTTTGTCGCTGCTGTAGGCCTACTGGGCGCTGAAATGCTGGGAGTCTGCACACCGTCATCCGACTCCGTCTCAGGCTGGGACAGCATCATCACAGTGCTGTCTGGGCCCCTAAGCCCGTTGAAGGTGGGCGCATTATCCCCCCCCCAAACAAATCCATTATTATAGGGCTGTATGGAGATATTTTGGGCAACGGGCCGCCGCCTGTTGGGGGATTCTTTATCAGACCTGGCATCCCGTCTTGCTGCTTGGATAAGATCTTTCCATTTCTGTTTCACCTCTTCCTCTGTCCGACAGCCAACTCCTCCTGCACAATCATTCACTGCTGCCGTAATTGAAGCCCACACTGCTTGTTTCTTGTCGTTGATGATTGTGTTGTTATGTTTAGATGTGAGAATTGGCCTATATTTGCTATAAAGTTCTATAATATTGCATATATCTGTCTGTGTAGTTCATCTTGTGTTTTTCATCTTGTGTTTTTTAGTCTTCATTTTCACCCCTTTCAACCTAAAAACACTGTTACTTAGTTACCGCTGTGATAGAATGTATCCCTGTGAGCGGTATCATAACGGAGTGATAGAATGTATCCGTGAACGCGCATTGCTCCCGCCTGGCGGAGCTGCGCCTCGTCGTAGTTTCAGATGGTGGAACAGGTGTAGATGTTCATCACAGCGCTGGGCGGTGCTAAGCCTGACGCAGGTCTCACACCTGACTTTTTTTACGTCCAGCTGGTGCAGCCGGCCCCAGGACATGAGCAGAGTGGAGGTCAGTTCTAGGTGTTGTAGAGTTATAGTGTTATACTAGTGTTGTAGTGTAGTCTTGTAGTGTAGTCTTGTAGTGTAGTCTTGTAGTGTTGTAGTGTAGTCTTGTAGTGTTGTAGTGTTATGCTGTGTTCACACCGGGCGCGGCGAGAAAATTCACGCCGCCCAGTTCGCCCCAATCTCGCCGCGGGATCAATGGGTTGCCGCCTGAATCCGCCACAGAAAGTTCAAAAAATTTAACTTTTGCAAATGTCCTGGCTGCCGCGCCGCCGAGTTCGCCTGATTCCCGTGCCGCCCGCCGCCCAGTTTGCACGAATTGTATTGACTTTCTATGTAAACTCGCCGCGCGGCCGGAAAAATTTGCGCCCGGTGTGAACACAGCATTATAGTGTCCTGTAGGCCAGTTCTAGGTGTTGTAGTGTTCTAGTGTTATAATAGTGTTGTAGTGTTCTAGTGTTATAATAGTGTTGTAGTGTTTTAGTGTTATAATAGTGTTGTAGTGTTTTAGTGTTATAATAGTGTTCTAGTGTTGTGTCCTGTAGGCCAGTTTTAGTGTTGTTCTAGTGTTTTAGTGTTATAATAGTGTAGTGTGTCCTGAGGCCAGTTCTAGGTGTTCTAGTGTTATAATAGTGTTGTAGTGTTATAATAGTGTTCTAGTGTTCTAATATTGTTATAGTGTTCTAGTGTTATAATAGTGTTCTAGTGTAATAGTGTTCTAGTGTTATAATAGTGTTCTAGTGTTATAATAGTGTTCTAGTGTTCTAGTGTTATAATAGTGTTCTAGTGTTCTAGTGTTATAATAGTGTTCTAGTGTAATGGTGTTCTAATGTTATAATAGTGTTCTAGTGTTGTATTGTTATAATAGTGTTCTAGTGTTGTAGTGTTATAATAGTGTTCTAGTGTTATAATAGTGTTCTAGTGTTATAATAGTGTTATACTGTTCTAGTGTTATAATAGTGTTCGAGTGTTCTAGTGTTATAATAGTGTTCTAGTGTAATAGTGTTCTAGTGTTGTAGTGTTATAATAGTGTTCTAGTTTAATAGTGTTCTAGTGTTATAATAGTGTTCTAATGTAATAGTGTTCTAGTGTTATAATATTGTTATAGTGTTCTAGTGTTATAATAGTGTTCTAGTGTTATAATAGTGTTCTAGTGGTCCTGTGTTATAATAGTGTTATAGTGTTCTAGTGTTATAATAGTGTTCTAGTGTTCTAGTGTTATAATAGTGTTCTAGTGTAATGGTGTTCTAGTGTTATAATAGTGTTCTAGTGTTGTATTGTTATAATAGTGTTCTAGTGTTGTAGTGTTATAATAGTGTTCTAGTGTTATAATAGTGTTCTAGTGTTATAATAGTGTTATACTGTTCTAGTGTTATAATAGTGTTCTAGTGTAATAGTGTTCTAGTGTAATAGTGTTCTAGTGTTATAATATTGTTATACTGTTCTAGTGTTATAATAGTGTTCGAGTGTTCTAGTGTTATAATAGTGTTCTAGTGTAATAGTGTTCTAGTGTTGTAGTGTTATAATAGTGTTCTAGTTTAATAGTGTTCTAGTGTTATAATAGTGTTCTAATGTAATAGTGTTCTAGTGTTATAATATTGTTATAGTGTTCTAGTGTTATAATAGTGTTCTAGTGTTATAATAGTGTTCTAGTGGTCCTGTGTTATAATAGTGTTATAGTGTTGTGTCCTGTAGTCCAGTTCTAGTGTTATAATAGTGTTGTAGTGTTGTGTCCTGTAGTCCCACCCTTGTAGTTGTGAAGCTGCTGGCCACTGGGCTCCACCACCTGGTTGTCCACGGTTACCCCTGGGTGCTTCAGACGCAGCTGGGAGCACATCTCCAGGTCAATCTGCCCTGCGGACACACACACACACACACACACACACACACACACACACACACACACACACACACACACACACACACACACACACATACACACACACTAGGAACACCAGCCACAGGCCCACTACAGGGTCATGAGACCCAAAACAGAAGCTTGTATTCAAACCCATATGTCAACAGGTCCTATCATGATATCCTGTGACCAGTTTAGGGAACTGGATTTGAGAATACTAAAATGTTAATAACAAAATTTAGTTAATATTCAGAACTGTTACTGTATCATCATGAACTGAACTTTTGCACGTAGCTTCCTAAAGGTAGCCTGGTAGGAACATTGGCATAAAAATAGTTGTAGTGCCCCCTACAGGCTACCACTGGTAACACTGACAGTGAAAAAGCACTGCCATGAACCTGGAGAAATGTTACATTGAGATTATTAACACTGAGACCGATAAAGGCAGCTGGACAGCCTTCAGAATGATTACAGGTGTTCCACAGGGCAAGGTCTCATGCTGTAGAAGTCATCAACACAGTTATAAATTAGACCATACCAAATGTATAACAGGCAGATCAAAGGCTGTGTCCTCCATGGTTATAATTCGATGCTAATAAGGTGAGTCTTCTCACCTGCTCCACTTCCGATTCCCATGACATTCAGATGGTTTCCTTCTCCAACGCTACAGCAGAGAGACTCACACTTAGAGGACAATGTTATGCCATGACAGTTCTTTGAATAATGTAATCATAATGTTATAATGTACAGTATATCATAATGTACAGTGCTTACATACAGGTCTTGATTTCTATTTTTCAATACGCCATTATAATTTGACTTTGAATTAGAAAATGTCTTATCGGGACTGGTGTCCAGAAGGGTCTGAGCCTTTGCAGTCACCTGGCCAGGATGTCTGGGAGGACGCCATGAATGAAGTCCTGCATGCACTGGTGCTCAGAGGAGCGGTCCAAGAAGAGCTGGAAGGACTTTTGGTACCTGCCATCATCTTCAACCAGACTCCGTAGAAGAGAAGCCATGAAGAATTTTCTGTCCGGTCTTAAAAGGACACAGATAGGCTAAGTCTATACCCGGGCTAATTCTTGCAAACAAATCAAGTAGGCCTATATATCTCGTGGATGGTGGCTTCCTCTGTATTTCTCAGTGGTCGTGTTGTGCCTATCTCTGCTGTACAGATGCATAACCTCAGCTACGCCTAAAGTTAAGGGATCTAGAAGAAATAGACGATTTGTAAGTGCGCAAAACTCCTCGGCAAATTAGATTTAAGATGGTCATAGCTGCGCTTTGGATATTTTTGTAGGCATGTGCAGTTGTATGCTACTTACGCTCTGTCCGAGACGAAATGACACGATTTTGATTCCGTAGCCCAGTCCAGTCAGGCTAGGCGACACATTCTTGTTCCCTCTTTGCGAAAGTGCAGCCGCGACGGCGAATTCCTCCCCTTTCAGTAGGCTTCCTGTTGCAAGGGTGGACTGTAGGGTGCAAGTTCGGATCTTTCTAGGCTTGCCTACTGATTCAGATCTGAATCAACTGTTGCGTTGTAGCAGAACGATGAGAAAAGCATGTGAACGAATCCTGCCCTAAAAAGGATCTCGGTTCACTTTAGAATGTATGACACAGAATAAATGTGCATGTTATGATGTGTTCAGCCTACTTAAGTAGGTTTAAGCCAAGGGTGTATTTTTGTTTTGAGCTTTGATGGGGAATGCGAGCGCACTATATAAAATAAACTAAAAACATAGCCTACATTTGACTGAGCTACAGTCAGATCTGATTATCCTGATTGCTGGTTCTTTAGCCTCCTGAACTGATGGTCATGCATTTGGCCCACATGTGCACTTGCTGCATACAAATTGACATAAGGTTTATTCGCGTAAACACCTAACTCCCAATTCTTTCTCTTCTTTTCCTTCCCTTATGCCCTGACCCAGTTGGTTTTCTTAGTGCCTTTTCGACTGATAGATCTTGGGACCCTAGAACAGCTATGGCACAAAAACCATCACCCCATTCAGTATGTAGGCTACCGTTGGTGTAAGTCCCACCACCAGCTCTTCCAGACTCCACCCCTGGGCGGACCAACCACCTCCAGTCCAGGGACCCGAGCAGTGTGCATGACCCTGCCCCCGCTCCCCGTGAAAGATTACCTTCCTCCCTCACAGGAATGACAGAGGTAAAAATGATGATAATTAACACTTTTCTAACTATATGAGCCATTATTACATTATGAGCTGTTATTACATTATGAGCGGCCCGAGTAAGGCTCATAATGTAATACGTTATTACATTATTACATTATGCGCAAATCAGTTATTACGTTATGAGCGCATGGTTTTATTACATTATGAGCTGATTATTACATTATGAACTTTTTAGTTAGTTTATAATGTAATAAGTTATTACATTATGAGCCGTTATTACATTATGAGCCTTTATTACATTATGAGTTGCTACGAGAATGTAGGCTACACTGATAAGGTTAACAGATTGCTCATTGTGATGTTTATAGATAATCATTGTGATGTTTATAGATTATCATTGTGATGTTTATAGATAATCATTGTGATGTTTATAGATAATCATTGTGATGTTTATAGATAATCATTGTGATGTTTATAGATAATCATTGCCTTTACTGCTTTCTTACCAAGACAAAGGTCAAACGATCAAGATTTGAAAGCCTTTCTGTTTTAAGCGCTAGGTTAAGAACACACGTGCCAGGACAGCACATTGCTGAGCTCTTTAGTTGCATCCCTTGCATAGTTTTCACTTTTGTCCATTATTGCTCTGGTAGGCAAACAGACTGGCTTCCTTCAATTAGACGCATCCCTCTCTCCCTTTGAAGTGCCTCCGAATGTGTTCCTCTTCCCCTCTCCTCCCCCTCCATACACACCACACACTGAACCTCTCACTCTTTACCACTCTCCCTGAATCTCTCCCTCACCCCCCCCCCCCCCACACACACACACATCATAAACTCATTAATGAATGAATGGATTCATTGTGCAGTAATTAATCTGTTTCATGTTTTACCTGTAGCTGAGCACACATACATTCAACAGTCATTCCCATTCAATCTGACACACAGTGACACAATCACAGGACAGCAGCTTATAGGTACAGGACATCAGTGTTTATTCCATGCGGTTGTTTGCTTTGATTTTATTCTCCCGGCGGGTAGCCATTGCACTGTACACTGAATAACACAGGAAACTGTCAGGATTGGTTGATCACAATGCCATTCAAGAGGAGAGGGAGGAGGAGACATGAGAGGAACAAAGAACCAGATGGTCAGGTACATTGGGTGAGGACACATACTGTATGGTTACAGTTAGACAGCTGCAGAAACACTCAGGTGTTAGTAACTGGGATCTAAGGGGAGTGGAGGAGGAGTGGAGAGGGAGAGAGCACTGACAACAACTGCCTGATGCCTAAAATGTTCTGTCTCAATGAAACCTGTTGTGGAGGCCAAGGCGGACTTCAGAATCATTCTTAAGCTAGACGGCATTTTACTTTCTGATTTTACTGCTTGAGAAATACTCTTCACTTACATAGCTGAGCCTTGACACAAACAGAGGATAGATATAGACAGGTGATGAGCAACCATCACCATCAGACAGTCATATATGAAAGACCATGAAGTATGAAAATGCCCTTGCCGTCCATTGCGTCTCAGAGGAGATAAGGAAGATATTAAGATAATTAGTCAATGTGCCATAGATGGACCACATGATCCCTAGCATCTATGGAAGGCCAATATCTCCCTCCACCTCCTGTTGACAAGCGATTCCTTCTCCCACACCCACTAGTTGTGCTTCCTGACAATAATACTCACCAGGAGAAACCAGAAGACATGACAAACATTTCTAAAGCTGCCTGAAATTAAAACAATTCTAAACTCGCCAGGTCATTCATAATAAATTAATTCAGTAATTGTGTAGGCCAGCTACAAAGAAAAAAAAAGAGATCTACATGAAATTAAAATATGACAACAACAATCATACTTCACAGGATATATGCTAGAAAGACGTTATTCACTCATAACGCCGTGTTCTGATCCCCAGCGATTAGCATACATGGTTATTATTTGACAGGTAAACAGAGGTCTAGTTAGGACTGACTAGTCAACTACTGTATCAGAGGGGAGTCTATCAAAGGCTTTGTAACACTGGGTCCCTGTCCATCAATGGACTTAAGAAGATGAACTTAGTGCTATGAAGCTTTTTGACACTCCCCCACAACACTGACATCATTTCCTGTCCTGTTCCCCCCAAGTCAGCTGGTCAGTGGCAGCTGCCTGTAGCTCTGACCTGGTGAGGTGCGTCATAAGGGCTCATACCATGTTCATAGATGGCTTCTACATGGGAAGTAGCTAATACTAAGAGGAGTGTGTCTAGCAGAGCAGCCCCTCTGGGCTCTGTGGTGGGCTTGTCTCTGGCTTGTATTCCTTGCTATTAATCCCCCCTCCCCCCACAACCCTGATCTGAGTTTAATAGTGTGAACATCAACCCTGATCTGAGTTTAATAGTGTGAACGTCAACCCTGATCTGAGTTTAATAGTGTGAACGTCAACCCTGATCTGAGTTTAATAGTGTGAACGTCAAACCTGACTGTCTATCTTCATTATTATGAGCACTACAAACATTGGAACATGTGGGTTATCTTTTAAATACTTCCAAGTGATCATAGTTTTCAAGGTGCAGTATCCCTTTTTTAAGAGGATGACACAGGTCAATTACTAGGAGTAACGAAGAGCAGGAGGAAGATGATATTATCTGACAACTGGCCTTTTATAATATCAAAAGGAATGAGCTCTACCTGACATAACACAAGGCAGAATACCCCGTAGTGGCCCGTTGTCGCCATCTAGTGGACGATGCATATTGCTCCTATTCTCTATCAACTAAAACCTGAGCATCAAACCAGCAAAGGCAAAATACTTGACCAAAATGTCGCCATTTACAACTACTACGAACAGGTTTAAAAATATATGTATCTAAAAAGCTGTTTGTCACTAACATCAGTGTCCGTCCAGCCCGCTGGCCACACACTGGTCCTGAGCTAACGACCAGCCGGCCACACACTGGTCCTAAGCTAACGACCAGCCGGCCACACACTGGTCCTGAGCTAACGACCAGCCGGCCACACACTGGTCCTGAGCTAACGACCAGCCGGCCACACACTGGTCCTGAGCTAACGACCAGCCGGCCACACACTGGTCCTGAGCTAACGACCAGCCGGCCACACACTGGTCCTGAGCTAACGACCAGCCGGCCGTCACCTGAGACTGAGCTGCTTTATTGCTGTTTCATTCAATATCACAACGTAGTAACCTGGATCTCTGCGGTGGTTTCACACTGTTCACCACACAACTAGTCTAGAACCACACAACTAGTCTAGAACCACACCACACACTAACACACACTGCCTGACACAACCTTACTGAAGAACATGGTACACATGAGACTTGATGAGACATAAAGGATCTGCTAAAGGGACACTGCACCTCAGTGCTGACTAGGGAACACAAGACCTCTGGGAACTAAGATGTGGGTGATGATGATGATGATGATGATACTAAAGATCAGATCTGTGATGCTGACCCAGGAGAAAACACACAAACACAAGCCTCTGGTCGCTGGTCCAGTCTGATCTCTCACAGCCTCTCTGAGGCCAGACACACGGCCATGTCTTTAGTAGTCTGTAGATAGAACACTTACACTTGCTTGATACTTGTAGCTCGTATGATCTGATTGATGATGTGCGTAGAGAGTAGGCTCGTCTTGAGAGAGGAGGTGGCTAGGAGAGGAGAGGTGTCTAAGTTAGTCTCTCTGCCGGTCTCTCCCCACCTTCCTGCCAGCTCATCTTCCTGACTTATGCAATCCTCCAGCCTGCTCTCCTCGGTCGTCAGCCACACAGCAGCATGCTGGGACTGAACAGCAGGGGGCTCCACTGACACACGGTTGTTAGGAGTTGGGGTTGGAGGTTGTCTGTTCATGCTGGTGTTCAGACTGGATTCTTCTCCTTGTTACCCCCATTACCCTGGGGGAGGGAGACGCCAGGGGCATTTGTTGGGACTGTAAACTAATAATAAAGCAGGTAGGTTGTCCCAGTGGTCAGAGACAGTGATGGCTGGTGGGGCTCTGCCAGTTCCAGTTCAGCTGCGTGCTCCCGTGTTCCTACAGCCCTGTTCTCCCGTGTTCCTACAGCCCTGTTCTCCCGTGTTCCTACAGCCCTGTTCTCCCGTGTTCCTACAGCCCTGTTCTGTCCCAGAGCAGAGTTCTCACAGTCCAACAACCGGCCCACACTGATCCCAGCGATGGAGCCTCAACATTCACCCACTCAGCTGAGCTCATTCTTCTTCGCCCGTCATTCCAACTCTGTTCCGTCTCCCTGTCACTAACAATGTTGTTATTGTGATTTTTGTTTCTTTTTTCTTTTGTTCATCTTGAAGTCTTAGAGTTCCTGATTTTCCCCTCAAATTCAGACAAAAATAAAGTATGGATGTTACACTATCTACTGTACAGTGTGATTCAATAGGGATCCCTGCCTTAGGCTGGCTGCTGAGAAGAGGAGGGGCATGGGGGGGTATTGTGGGGGGCTATTATGGGGATGGTGGGGATGGGGTCCTCTTATTGCCCTAGTTCCTGCAGGCGGAGGAGTGGTCTCCAGGCTCAAGGGGTGTGGCCCAGCCGGGGGCGGGGCTCACCAGGTGGAGGGGGCGCAGGGCTTGTTGTTCCTGATGGTGGCGTCGGAGCACTCTGCCTCCGACGAGTCACAGTCCGAGTCCCCGTACTGCAGCGGGTTCTGGGGGCAGAGAGAAGAGCATCACTAGGTACAGAACAGAAAACCCAGTCTGTCTACCTTGCAGACTGCTGCAAAAATACATATCAAATTCAACAAATGACAATACGTCACACAGCTCATGTTGTGGTGATCCTGGGTCATTGTTGTGCTATGTTGTGCTGATCCTGGGTCATTGTTGTGCTATGTTGTTGTGTATCTATTGTGGCACTTTGTATCTGTCGTACTATGTTTTGGAGCATGTTGTGTGTTGCTTGGCACAGCGCCTTTTTACACTTGTGGAGGAGCATCATGATGCAAAACAAATTTCTGCCTTGGCAGACAAAGTATGTAATCTAATGTAAACAGCGGCCAGTGCTAGATCCAGCTGGCCAGAGCGGTGTCCTGACCTCGTAGCTGTGTTCATCCGAGCAGAGCTTTCCCAGGGAGATCTGGGTCTTGACCCGGCGCACGGCGCACTCCTTGTCGGAGAGGCCGTCGGACTGGGTGGAGATGTCGATGGGGATGTCGGGTGTGTGGGACAGCAGCTCGTCCAGGTGATCCTCCTGGCTGGCGCTGAGGCGCTCCAGCGGCCCGCTGTGGGAGTGGTCGCTGGTGTTGCCCTCCTCGCCGTCCGACACGGAGAGGTTCTCAGAGCTGAAGGTGGAGTAGGACTGGAAGCTGCTCAAGCAGCGGTGAGGCCTTGGGGGGCACAACAAAGAGGAACAACTGCAAATTCCAAATAGCTGCGACCACATACGTGCATGTTCAACCAGACCCAATTTTTGTGGGCCAACTAACCAACCGACAGAATGAGCTATAGAGCTGCTAGTTACAGCAAAAAGGAAGAGTGGGAGAGATGAGTTTATGGTCAAAATGGTCCAATTATTAGCATACCGTAAAGTGCTAATTTTATAATGCCACTCATTTGTATACACCCTTGATGGAGAGAATACCCCAAAATATATGTGCGATGGTGACTGAAGCTTCCCAATTTGCTTTCAAATGCCTGCCTGAGATATGGTACAACATGGTAGTAGGCTACCCATGCCCTGTCCGTTTCAAGTCCCTAGATTATTGTAAAAAGTTCTACGCACTTGAAAAGTGTACCCAAGTTTTTATGCCAATTTGTCCACCATCTTGGATTGGAACCCCTAGCTGTTTACTTATAGAGGGACATGCACCATACACATATATGTGAAATTTCAGACCTACGGTTTATGACGAGTTACCTTTAATAGGTTTTGCCAAAATTTCAAGCTGCGGAAAAATCCATCATGGTGGACCTACCAAGTTTCATACTGTATATTTTCGTCAAATGGTGTGGAAATGCCAGGATTTTGAAATTTGCGTTTTGAATCGGTTACTATAGCACCACCTATGAACTAATCATGGTAATTCTATCTGGCATGGTCTCTAGTTGCAACATGCAAATTTAGAGCATTTTCGAATTATCCAGGAAAAGCTTTGTGGACCAACCGACCGACCAACCAAGCGACCAGCAAAGTGAGCTGCATGTTTGGAGCTGCTGGTCGCAGCTAGACACCAGACCCAGCGTGATTTCTGAGGCCCAACATCTCACACATGCACAGATGAACCACCAGACCCAGTGTGATTTCTGAGGCCCAACATCTCACACATGCACAGATGAACCACCAGACCCAGCGTGATTTCTGAGGCCCAACATCTCACACCCTAACCCTCGCACAGATGAACCACAGGACGTTAGTGACGCTGACGGTGATGACTCACCTCTGTCTCCTTGGAAACTCCACCTCGCTGTCCACCTCCCCCTCCTCCTCTTCAGAAGACTCATCTCCACCCTGAGAGAGAGAAGCATTTACAGCGGTTAGTCTGTTACTAGCCTCTCAGTGCTCCTGAACAGCTGACAAACATACAAATACACACACACACACACACACACTCTCTCTGTCTCTCTCTCTCTCCCACACACACACACACATACACACAGTCAAAATCTTTTCTCTGCTCTTCCCATGCTTACCTTCCTGAGGGGTCTGAGGGTCCGGGGCAGGCCGGGGGGGTGGGGGTCCTGAGGTTGGGTCTTCTCCTGGGCTGGGTCCGCCGCCCGGGGAGCGACCGGGGGCGTCCTCTCACAGGTTCTGAGCAGCGAGTAGTGGGGGAGCTCCGGGTGGCTGGGGGTCGGGGGGGTCTCCTGACAGTGGAGGCAGCCAGGGAAGGGGTGGGCCTGGCAGCAGGGGCAGAGGGTCCCCGCGCCTGAACCTGGACCAGGAGCCACAGCGGCGCAGACGGCAGCCGTGCTCCGCTGGCGGGAGGCGGCGTCCACGGCGGCAGAGATGAGGTCGGGGCCGGACACGTCGGACATGCGGCGGTGCAGGTGGTCGGTCTGCGGGCTGCGCAGGGCTGCGGCCGGGCCGAAGTAGCGAAGGTTGTTGGCACAGGTGGCCACGGCACTCTGTCGGGCCTGCAGGGGCAGGAGGGCGCCCTCCGGGGGCAGGTGGTGGTGGTGGGGGAAGTGGTCCTGGAGGGGCTGCTGCTCCTCTGCTGCCCCCGCGCCGGGCTTTAGCGCCCCGGGGAAGTCGCTGTGGCTGCCCTTGCTGTTGGCCCGGCGGTGGCGAGGCTTGCTACGGTAGCGCGTCTTGCCGGGAGGCGTGGCCACCCTGGGGCTGCCACTGAGGGGCGAGGGGGAGGGGAAGACCTCCCCACTGGGGATGCCATCTGAACGAAGCAGGTCCGGCCTGGAGGGGATAGCACATACTTTAGGCTTTTATATCCAGATACGTTAGCAGGCACTAATGTGTGGATTGTGGATTACTTCCGCTATCTTCTACCTGAAGCCAAAGCTACTGTAGCTTGTTCTGTATGTACAAGATTACTTATGTTTCATGACTTGGAAAAAAAATCTTTTTTCCTTTTCTTCCATTCACACTTGCGCACCTTTAGTCTTTTTTGCTATTTGGCCATTATTTGTCTTTGACTTTATTGTGTGAATAAATACCGTTTGAGGCAGAGGAGTTCTGACCTCTTGGTGGGCGGCAGGCCAGGTTTGTGGGCCACGCTGCTCTTCTTCTTGATGAGCTTCTCCACAGCGTTGGGCCGGACGATGGGCCGGACCAGGCTGCGCTTGTAGTTCCCGGGATACTTCTTCTCCATTGCCTGCTCTCTCCTGGCAGCACAGACATGTTGTTAGAGGGGAAGTTAGGGGTAAATTAGGGTTACATTAGAGGGGAAGTTAGGGGTAAATTAGGGGTTTATTAGAGGAGAAGTTAGGGGTACATTAGAGGGGAAGTTAGGGGTAAATTAGAGGTACATTAGAGGGGAAGTTAGGGGTAAATTAGGGGTACATTAAAGGGGAAGTTAGGGGTAAATTGGGGGTACATTAGAGGGGAAGTTAGGGGTAAATTGTGGGTACATTAGAGGGGAAGTTAGGGGTAAATTAGGGGTACATTAGAGGGGAAGTTAGGGGTACATTAGAGGGGAAGTAGTGTGTAGGTACAGTAACGTTGCCATGAAACGTTTAAGCATTTAAATACAATAACTTGACCCAAAGTGAAAAACGTTTTTTATTGTGAATTCATAAATGACGTTTCTAAGCCAGCACAGATTTTTGATGACATAACACATGAACCATTGAGTCAGACCATGGTGTTAAAAATATAACAAAGTGGGGTGAAGTGTGTATATTTTGGGTGTGGATATGGGTCAGAGAGGCTGAGGGAGCTATTGTATACAGACTAGTGTGTAAAGCTGTCTGAGAGCCCAGAACCAGGCCACGGTCGCTGGCTTAGAGGCTTAGACAGAAACAGAAAGGCATTACTTTTCCCTTAAAGGGGAACAGCACTCGAAAACAACACCCGGCTCAAAAACTAGAGTCCCATATAAAGATATAGTAGGATAGTAGATGGTGATTCCCTTGGCCAGACTCGCTCTATGGAAACAGAATCATTTTCGCAGAGTCTGCACTTCTGGGATTTGTCACATCATAACGCGTCTAGTGAATCTGGCGTGAAAAAAAGTCAGACTACAACATATAGGTGTATGATTGACAGCTATCAACTGAACGGGAAACAATATATCTTGGATGCCTCCTCATTTTGATTATGTGCATATATGCATGGTCAGCTGTCATGCAAGGCATGCTGGTTATCTGAGTCTTTCTAAATATTGGTTCTTCATCTTATTGGTCGCTAATAATGCAATTTTCTATTTTAAAAAAAGTTTATTGTAAACAAGAGACATAGACAAATGACATGTGCTCAAGGCTACAAAGTCATAGATACGATACCCCTTTAATATGTCAGGAGTTTGGTCTGAGTCTGATTTGCAGTGTTAAAATATAAGAAAGATATTGCGGAGACCAGGGAGCTCACCTCACCCTGCTGTAACCAACTCCAAATGACCATGCAGTCATACACACTCAAGCACGTAGTAGAATGATGAGATTCAAACCAATGTGGAAAGACGCAGATGGACACTTCCTGATGCGACAGCTTGTTAGCCCTGCTGGAGGGAGTCGATGGTCCAGGACTTAAGCTACTGTAGTTAGCTGTGCTAGAGGGGGTCTTAGTTAGCTGTGCTAGAGGAAGTCTTAGTTAGCTGTGCTAGTGGGGGTCTTAGTTAGTTGTGCTAGAGGGGGTCTTAGTTAGCTGTGCTAGAGGGAGTCTTAGTTAGCTGTGCTAGTGGGGGTCTTAGTTAGCTGTGCTAGTGGGGGTCTTAGTTAGCTGTGCTAGTGTAGGTCTTAGTTAGCTGTGCTAGTGTGGGGTTTTAGTTAGCTGTGCTAGAGGGAGTCTTAGCTGTGCTAGAGGGGGTCTTATAGCTGTGCTAGTGGGGGTCTTAGTTAGCTGTGCTAGAGGGGGTCTTAGTTAGCTGTGCTAGTGGGGGTCTTAGTTAGCTGTGCTAGAGGGGGTCTTAGTTAGCTGTGCTAGTGGGGGTCTTAGTTAGCTGTGCTAGAGGGGGTCTTAGTTAGCTGTGCTAGAGGGGGTCTTAGTTAGCTGTGCTAGTGGGGGTCTTAGTTAGCTGTGCTAGTGGGGGTCTTAGTTAGCTGTGCTAGAGGGGGTCTTAGTTAGCTGTGCTAGTGGGGGTCTTAGTTAGCTGTGCTAGAGGGGGTCTTAGTCAGTTAGTTAGCTGTGCTAGAGGGGGTCTTAGTTAGCTGTGCTAGAGGGGGTCTTAGTCAGTTAGTTAGCTGTGCTAGTGGGGGTCTTAGTTAGCTGTGCTAGTGGGGGTCTTAGTTAGCTGTGCTAGAGGGGGTCTTAGTTAGCTGTGCTAGTGGGGGTCTTAGTTAGCTGTGCTAGAGGGGGTCTTAGTTAGCTGTGCTAGAGGGGGTCTTAGTTAGCTGTGCTAGTGGGGGTCTTAGTTAGCTGTGCTAGAGGAAGTCTTAGTTAGCTGTGCTAGTGGGGGTCTTAGTTAGCTGTGCTAGTGGGGTTCTTAGTTAGCTGTGCTAGTGGGGGTCTTAGTTAGCTGTGCTAGAGGGGGTCTTAGTTAGCTGTGCTAGTGGGGGTCTTAGTTAGCTGTGCTAGAGGGGGTCTTAGTTAGCTGTGCTAGTGGGGGTCTTAGTTAGCTGTGCTAGTGGGGGTCTTAGTTAGCTGTGCTAGTGGGGGTCTTAGTTAGCTGTGCTAGAGGGGGTCTTAGTTAGCTGTGCTAGTGGGGGTCTTAGTTAGCTGTGCTAGAGGGGGTCTTAGTTAGCTGTGCTAGTGGTGGTCTTAGTTAGCTGTGCTAGAGGGGGTCTTAGTTAGCTGTGCTAGAGGGGGTCTTAGTTAGCTGTGCTAGAGGGGGTCTTAGTTAGCTGTGCTAGAGGAGGTCTTAGTTAGCTGTGCTAGAGGGGGTCTTAGTTAGCTGTGCTAGTGGGGGTCTTAGTTAGCTGTGCTAGTGGGGGTCTTAGTTAGCTGTGCTAGAGGGGGTCTTAGTTAGCTGTGCTAGAGGGGGTCTTAGTTAGCTGTGCTAGAGGGGGTCTTAGTTAGCTGTGCTAGAGGGGGTCTTAGTTAGCTGTGCTAGTGGGGGTCTTAGTTAGCTGTGCTAGAGGGGGTCTTAGTTAGCTGTGCTAGAGGGGGTCTTAGTTAGCTGTGCTAGAGGGGGTCTTAGTTAGCTGTGCTAGTGGGGGTCTTAGTTAGCTGTGCTAGAGGGGGTCTTAGTTAGCTGTGCTAGTGGGGGTCTTAGTTAGCTGTGCTAGAGGGGGTCTTAGTTAGCTGTGCTAGTGGGGGTCTTAGTTAGCTGTGCTAGAGGGGGTCTTAGTTAGCTGTGCTAGTGGGGGTCTTAGTTAGCTGTGCTAGTGGGGGTCTTAGTTAGCTGTGCTAGTGGGGGTCTTAGTTAGCTGTGCTAGTGGGGGTCTTAG